>NC_050072.1:130878549-131192383 GCF_009764565.3 Dermochelys coriacea
GGGCATGCGCGGAGGGCTCTGACTCGGCCATATGAGGGCACTCAGCCGTCTCGGTCGCCCACGCTGACCGTCGGGAGCTCCTCCCACAGCACTCTGCAAGCGTTAGGATCGGTCGGCTCCGGGGAGAATAGGCTTGCGTAGAAGGCTCTCGCCCTCTTGCACATCTCCACCGGATCCGTGAGGGGGGTGCCATCTTCTGCCAGTAGGCAGATGATATGTTTCTTAGCCCCCCTCTTTTTTTTCCAGGGCGTAGAAGAAGCGGGAGCCGCAATCCATCTCCCGAAGGAGACGGATGCGGGATCGAACAAAGGCACCCCGGGCCCGATGGTCCTCGAGGGTCCGGAGCTCCTCCCGCTTCTCCCGGCACGCTCCGCAGAGGGGTGGATCCGCGGGGCTCGCGGCCAGACGCCTCTCCAGATCTAAGACCTCCCGTTCCAACTGCTCTATCGCTGCATCCCTCCGTCGGCTGGTGCCCCGGGTGTAGTCACGGCAGAAGAGCCGGGCGCGCACCTTCCCTACGTCCCACCACCGCCGTGCCGAGGGAAAGGCACGCCGCTGCCCTCGCCAGGCCAGCCAGAACTCCCGGAAGGACGCCACGAAGCCCGCATCCTCCAGCAAGCTGTTGTTAAAATGCCAATAGGCCAGTCCCGGCCTCTATTCGCAGAGGGAGGCTGTCACGGTGGCTATGTGATGGTCAGAAAATGGGGCCGGCCGGATGCTGGAGGAGTGGGCTCGTGAAAGATGAAAGCGTGATAAATAAATGCGGTCCAACCGGGAGTGGCGCGACCGATGGGCCTCCACCCGGACAAAGGTGAACGTGGAAGTGTCATCCGGGTGGTGGTCGCGCCAGACGTCCACCAGGGAGTGGTGTTCGACTATCTCCTGGAGGACGGCGACGGCGGCCGGGCTCTGCTCGGTCCCCGAGCGGTCCCGCTCCTCAATGGTGATGTTAAAGTCCCCTCCCAGGACCAGGCACTCCCGAGGATCCAAGGTGCCGAGGAAGGCGGATGCCTGCTGATAGAATTGCAGCCGCTCCGGGCTCGCTGCTGGGGCATAGATGTTGACGAGGTTGACTACGAGCCCCTCCATGCGGACCCGGAGGTGCAGCAGGCGACCCGGCACAGCCTCGGCGACCCCCAGCACCTCGGGCCGTAGGTCGGGGGAGAACAGGGTCGCCACTCCAGCCGTATGAACTGTGAGGTGGCTAAAGTAGACCCTGTCCCCCCAATCCAGCCGCCAGCTGTCTTCGGTGGTCGGATCCGTATGGGTCTCCTGCAGAAAAACCACAGAGTACCTCCCCTCTCGAAGGAAGGACAGCACCTGGGACCTGCGGAGACCCATCCTACAGCCACGGGTGTTCAATCTTGCGATGGTAAAGGGTGTCATGAGGAGGGCTGGGGGGGATCCTCGCAGGCAGGGATGCTCGTGGCTCCCGGCGGGCCGCGCAGCAGTCCGTGACCCACCCCGTAGGTGAGTAAGGAGTCACGGAAGTGGCGGACCCGCTGGTAGGCCGCGGCGCCCTGCCTCCCGGTCCTTTTCCCCTCCCCCATGAGGGCCCTTGCGGCCGGAGGATTTGATTAAAGTCCTCCCATCGCTGGAGGGCAAGCTGGACTTTGTTGCGGGAGCCACGGACGTCTTCTAGAAACTCGCACAACTCCTCTCGCAGCGCATGAGGGGCTGGGGTTATGGTCTGGTTACTCCCCGACGGGGCCCTTGGTACAGCCCCGTGGCCCACCTTGACGGGCAGACAGGGTGCGGACCCCCGACGGGGCTCCTGATGGGTTGACCTGAATGCTGGGGCGATAGGGGGCGGCGGAGGGAGGATAGCAGCCCCTGGTGGGTCGGGACGGGCAAACACAAAGGCCACTCCCTGGGTTTCATCTGTTGGAAAGGGGAAGGAGACAGTCCCAGGGGTGGCAATAATATCTCAGGAGGCGGGCGGGATAAGGGCAGGGGCAGGGGAAGAGGTGAAAGTCTGGGTCGGGAGAGGGCTCTCACTGCTGCCGGGCGCAAGCTCTCTGGCGGATCTGGCAGCCACGGCATCAGGAGGTGGACTTTCTTCTGTAGGGTCCTCTCCCGGAAAGGAGGTCGAATGCTCCTCAGCGACGAGGGATGCCCCTGGTGGCTCAGTTTCCAGCCACGTGGCACTGGCCGTCGCCTCAATTGGCTCGGCGGCTCTCAGCGGGGTGCCCTCTGCAGCCGGGTTGATGGAGGAGTCCAGGGGCTCCTCGGAGGTGGGAGCAGAAGCAACGGTTAGGGGGAGGGAACATGGGGAAAAGGGGGCTGGAAAGAAGTCGCCCAGGTTGAGGCCCGCTGGCATAGGATCATCCTCCCCCTGGGTGACCCGGGTCAGACCCAGGGCCTCGATCTCCTCATATATAGAGGGGAAATTGTTTTCCGCTACCCCGGGATTCTCCCCGCCGGCACCTGACGCGACGGTTACTTCGGGGCACACTGGGATTTCAGATGGTGCCTCGGGGGTCTTGGAGGGGAGGGACTCCCGTGGAGGGGAGATACCGCCTCCCAGTGCTGCCACGTCTTCCCCAGCCGGCTCTGGTGGATGGAACACACCCGTGGGTAGAGCGGAAGGCTCAGCATCGGTGCCCCCCTTCCTGGTCTTCCGGGGGGCCTCCGCGTCAGATGGGAGGAGCGGAGCTCGAGCCTTCCGCTTGCCCCGCTTCCCCTGGACTAGGGCTCAGCCCTCCAAGGCATCATCCAGGGGCTGGCTAGCAGGGGTTGTGTCAGGGGGCAGAGGCGATGGCTCAGGGACTCGAGGGGGTAATGGTGGGGTAGCACAAGGGAGGGAAGATTCCCCTTGGGGCGGGCCGTCTCCCATGTTTGGCGGTGTCCCTGCCGCACCCTCCTCCACAGGCCCCGCCAGATTGCAAACAGCGGGGGCAGGGTTCTCCCTCTCGTCTGGGCATAGTTGGGGAGGTGCCCCTTGGGCCTGAGCGGGAGCAATGGTGGACTGGGAAGGAGGAGGGGTGGTTTCGAGCGCTGGGCAGCCAGGGGCGCCGGAGATGACGGGGCCGGTGCCCTGCCGGGGCTCGGGGGTCCCGGATGCCCCTCCTTGCCGGGCCAGGAGGCAGTCCCTCCGGACGTGCCCCATCGCCCGGCAGAGGTAGCACTGGGCCTCCCCCGTGGAGTAATGCACCCGGTAACGGGCCCCCTGGTTGGGGACTAGGAAGGACCCCTCCAGCGCCTCTCCGTCGCGCGCCGCTGGCGGCAGTTGAAGCTGCACTTGCCGGCGGAAGGAGAGGACGTGACGGAGGGCGGGGTCTTTGCAGCCCAACGGGAGAGGGCTGATGACAGAGATGGGCTTTCCCAAGGCAGAAAGGGCGGGTAACAGGGCGGCATTGGGCAGAAAGGGAGGGACGGAGGTCAGGACCAGGCGGACGCCCAGGTCCTTTAGCGTCTCTAAGGGGACAAAGACGCCCCCTACTGCGAGGCCCTTCTCCACCGCCTCCTGGGCGGCGGCCTCCGATGCTAAGAAGAAGACGACCTTGCCATACATTTTGGAGGCCGCCACAATGGCCGTGGGCCCCACCACCCTCGCCAACGCCCGCACATAGGTTTCCACGTGGGGTGAGGCGGGCACCAGGAGGCAACGGAGTCCGTGCTTCCTGGTCATGGTGGGAAAGGGGCCCCGGCTGCTATAGATGGTAGCGGAGGCGGTGGGTGGGAGAGATAACGTAGCGGCAGGCGGGGGGGCTGCTGCCACCTGGGTTTACGCCCTGGGGGCCGGCGAAGGGACACCCGCAGAGCTGGTGGAGGGAACAGTGCGGAGGGACGCCCCAGCCGGCGGTGGGGCCGGGGCATTGGGGGTAGCCCCTGCCATGGAGGGTCTGGTCTTTTTAGCGGGGCCCTTCCCCTTCATCTTCCTCTGGCCATTCCCGCCGGCTGGGGGTCTCCCCCAGAATCTGAGGGGGTGAGAGATGTGGCAGCAGTGGAGGTCACCCCGGTGCCCGTCGCTGCTGGTGCTCTAGCATGGGCGGTGGCAGATGGTTCGGCAGCGGACGTAGAAGCTTGGGGGGGTGACGGAGGGGCAGGTGGGGGAGGGGGAGCTCGAGCTGCTGGAGGGGCCCCATCCATTTCATCCCCCGCCATTATGAGCAAGGAGGGAGGGGGAGAGGGGAAGCAGGTCGACCACTCCTCCTCACTAGGCTGCAGGCAGGGGAGGAGGGCGCCAAAAGGGGTGGGCTGGACGGGGGCCGATTAGGGGTCAGTCACCGACACAGGGTGGAATTATGGCTCCTCTTGGTGCACTAGGGGAGAGGGGGATACAACAACATTGGGGGTGCAGTGAAGAGGGTTGAAACTAAAATTGGGGAATTGCACAAGCACATGGGAGGGGCATGGGCACACAGAGCAAGGGGCTAAGCAGGCTGGAGGTAGGGCAGGGAAACCAAGGGGCTAGCCTCAGAGGCTGGGGCAGGGCAAACAAATAGAGGCTGCAGGAGCAAATGGGCGGGGCAGGCAAACAAACTGAAGGTAGTAAGTAGGAGCTGGGGCATAAGGGGGGCAGGTTGCAAGGGCAAAGCTGAGGGGTAGGCAGTCCGGGGGGGGGCACGTGTGCCCACGTGCGCTTGCACAATGTCTCTTTAGGCTGGCTGCTGCTTCTGGCCCAAAGGGTGGAAATAGGGCGTGGCAAGCCAAGCAAGCAGCTGAGTCCAGAGACAGGAGCTGAGGCAGATGGTACACAGCCAGTGGGGGTGGTGGAGGGGACAGCAGTGGTGGGGGTTTGGGGGGGGGTACACAGATGGATTGGGGGGCAACTCCACGCCACACCCCCTGTGTCCCTACAAACACAGTCAAGACCCCCACCACACGAGCACAGTTTGAAAATTACTCAGTCTTAGGGCCCCCTCCACAGTGGTCTGCAAAGTCTATAGGTGCTCCCCCACTGCTAGATGGTCCTCTTCTTCTCCTCCTCGGGCTCCAGCAGCTCCAGGCAGCAGACTCCACAGCCGCAGCAGCAGCTCCAGGAACTCCAGGTGGTGGTCCAGGCAGGCAGAAAGGACCCCTCTCAGGTGGTGGTGGTGGTGTCCACAACAGCAGTGGCTGGGGTCCCTCACTCCTCCTGTCTGGGAGTGGGCTAGCAGCCCCCACTCTGGGGCTGCAGTTGGAGCAATAGCAGCACCTGAGATTGGGGGGTCCAGCAACCAGGTAGCAGAGAATGGGGGGGGGAAGGGTGTCTGGCCCAGCCAGGGGAGCAGTTGGAGCAGCAGGGACAGCTTAGGGCCTTACAGCAGGAGTAGCAGCTTCCCATCTCCCTCCAAGATAGAAGGCCATGGAAGAGTCATCTTATTGGGATCCGGGAAGTGGGCGGGCGAAGCCCATCCACTGCTAAAGGATCCCCCCAGCCTAAAAGGGGGATCCACAGGACCTAGATACCCAAAAAATTCCGGGGGACAACTAATAAAATAACAGGGACAGGAGTGCGTTCAAAGGGTCAAAAGAAGGGAACTGGACGGGGACACCGAGCAGAGAACCCCGGACAGCACCCACTGCTCCTCAAAGGCGTCAAGGGAGTCAGAGGACGCCGCCCAGAGGAACTCTGCCCGGATACGTGAACGGACCGAGGATCGGAAATAGGCCCCACAGTCACAGGAGATTCCATCGGCCAACCTCCTCACTCTGGTTTTGTAGATGGCCATTTTAGCTAGGGCCAGGAGGAGGTTGACCAGGAGATCCCGTGACTTTGTGGGGCCACGGATAGGGAGTGCATAAATGAAAAGGTGAGGGGAGAAGTGTAACCAAAAACGTAATAAAATATTGGTGAGGAGCCGGAATAGGGGCTGCAGCCTGGCACACTCCAGGTAGACATGTGCCAGGGTATCCCTCACGCCGCAAAAGGGGCAGGTGTCTGGGATTATGGTGAACCGCGCCAAGTACACGCCCGTGCTCACAGCTCCGTGAAGGAGCCGCCAACTGACATCCCCGGTGGACCTTGGGACTAAGGTGGAATATAGGCTGGCCCACCGGGGCTCCTCATCCTCCGAAGGTGGCAGGAGGTCTCGCCATTTTGTATCGGGGCGGGACACGAGGGTGCGGGCGTGAAGGGTGTGGAGCACGAGCGTGTAGAGATGTTTTCTTGGCGCGGTTTGAAAGCAGACCGGCTGCATCTCGTGCAGCCGGCTTCTAGTGAAGGGGTGAAGGGATCGGTTGGGTGCACGGAGCAGGGGTCCAATTAAAAGGTCTGGCGGGCCTGGGGTAGTGGGTGGGCGGGGCGTGCCCTCGTGCAGGACCCGGTCGAGATAAACCCGAGCAGCGGGTGGCAAAGCGGCCTTCACCTCCTGAAGTATGCGCTGGGGAGTACAAGGTCTGGAAAGCCCCATACGCTGAGCGAAGGTTAGGGGATCCAGCCAGTCTCCCTGGTCATAGTCCAGGAGGTCTCCGACTCTTGTGACCTCTGCCAGGACCAAACTCTGGCGCACCGAGCGGGACTCCGCCACCTGCAAACGGAGCTGGGGGTTGTGTAGCAGGGGCTCCGCGAGAAGATCTGCCCCCTCGGTGGCCGCCACGGACCTGGTCGTTGTAAAGAGTTTCCAGGTCCGGAGGAGGTCCTGGTAGAAGACCGGCAGCCCGGAGAGGTCTCGCGGAAGACCTCTCGGATGGAGATAAAGGAGCTGTCGGTCGTATCGGAGCCCTCGGAAGCGGCGCAGGAAGGCGTGCGCCAGTATGCTCCACGCCGGACTACCTGCACCATAAAGGAGCGTCTGCAGGGTCTGGAGGCGGAAGACATGGACCTGAGTAAGCAGACATTTGAGGCCCTGCCCTCCCTCCTCCAGGGGTAGATGGAGAACCCCTGCAGGGACCCAGTGCAGTCCTGACCAAAAGAACTCCAGAATCCGTGTCCGGAGGTTGGTCAGGAAAGCCGGGGCCGGGACCAGGGTGTTGAGCCGGTACCAGAGCATGGACAGGACTAGTTGATTAAGCACTAGCGCTCTCCCTCGAAGGGAGAGGCGCCGGAGTAGTCCTGTCCATTTCCGGAGCCGCTCTATCACCCCGCCCTCTAAATTCTGCCAGTTCTCCGGTGGAGAGGGATGCGTGGCAGAAAGGTAAACGCCCAGATAGAGCAGCGGACCCGTGCTCCACCGGATGGCCTGAATCGCGGGTGGGAGGGAGCTCGCCTGCCGCCAGTCCCCTACCACCAAGCCAGAACTCTTGACCCAGTTGACCCGCGCAGAGGAGGCTGCTGAATAGATGGCCTGGCAAGCCTCCACCCGCACCAAGTCGCCCGGGTCCTGGACCACGAGGAGCACGTCATCAGCGTACGCCGACAGGACCAGCCGCAGCTCCGGCTCCCTCAGCACCAACCCTGTCAACCTTCTTCGGAGGAGACAGAGGAAGGGCTCGATCGCCAGTGCGTAGAGCTGGCCTGATAGGGGGCACCCCTGTCGTACTCCTCGCCCGAAGCTGACCGGTTCGGTCAGGGTCCAGTTGAGCCTTACCAGACACTCTGCGGAAGCGTACAGCACCCGGAGAAAATTCACAAACTTGGGTCCGAATCCAAACGCCTGCAGAGTGCTCAGGAGATACCCGTGATCCACCCTGTCGAACACCTTCTCCTGATCTAAGGACAGGAGGGAGAACGACAGACCATCCCTACACCCAAGTTCCAATAGGTCCCGGACCAGATATAGGTTGTCGAAGATGCTGCGGCCCGGGACGGTGTAGGTCTGGTCTGGGTGGACCACGTCCGCCAGCACGGACCCTAGTCTCAGGGAGATGGCTTTTGCCATGATTTTGTAGTCCGTGCTGAGGAGCGAGATGGGATGCCAATTTCGTAAATCGCAGAGGTCCCCCTTCTTCGGCAATAAGGCCAGCACGGCTCGCCTGCACGAAAGAGGGAGGACCCCGCTCTGCAAAGACTCGGCCCAGACGGTGACTAGGTCTGGGCCCAGGACGTCCCAGTACACGCGCTACAACTCCACGGTCAGCCCGTCCATGCCCGGAGATTTATTGGTGGGCATGCGACGGAGGGCTTTCGAGAACTCGGCCAGAGTGAGAGGCAGCTCTAGCTGGTTTCGGTCGCCCACGCTGACCGTCGGGAGCTCCTCCCAAAGCACTCTGCAAGCGTTAGGATCGGTGGGATCCGGGGAGAATAGGCTTGCGTAGAAGGCTCTCGCCCTCTTGCACATCTCCACCGGATCCGTGAGGGGGGTGCCATCTTCTGCCAGTAGGCAGATGATATGTTTCTTAGCCCCCCTCTTTGTTTCCAGAGTGTAGAAGAAGCGGGAGCCGCAATCCATCTCCCGAAGGAGACGGATGCGGGATCGAACAAAGGCACCCCGGGCCCTATGGTCCTCGTGGGTCCGGAGCTCCTCCCGCTTCTCCCGGCACGCTCCGCAGAGGGGTGGGTCCTCGGGGCTGGCGGCCAGACGCCTCCCCACCCCCCCCCGTCCCCACTCCAACCCTCTGGGGCTGCAGTTGGAGCAATAGCAGCACCTGAAATTGGGGGGGTCCAGCAACCAGGTAGCAGAGAATGGGGGGGGGGAGGGTGTCTGGCCCAGCCAGGGGAGCAGTTGGAGCAGCAGGGACAGCTTAGGGCCTCGCAGCAGGAGTAACAGCTTCCCATCTCCCTCCAAGATAGAAGGCCATGGAAGAGTCGTGGGAGAGAGAGAGATTTGCTCCAGGCTAAACCAATCCCTGGTACCAGGTTAAGTGAAATGGCAGCTGCTCCAGGTCAATTAAGACACCTTGGTCCAATTAAGAACTTTCCAGAAGGCAGGGAGAAGGCTAGGTTGATTGGGACACCTGAAGCTAATCGTGGTGGCTGAAACTAGTTAAAAGCCTCCCAGTTAGTCAGGTGGGTGTGCATGTCAGGAGCTGTGGGAGGAAGTTGTGCTGTTGGAGAGACTGAGTAGCACACACCATATCAGGCACAAGGAAGGAGGCCCTGAGGTAAGGGTGAGGTGGAGCTTGAGGAAGTGAGGGCTGCTGTGGGGGAAGTAGCCCAGGGAATTGTACATGTCATGTTTCTAAAAGGTCAGCTACCATAGCTGATACTATTAGGGTCCGTGGCCTGGAGCCTGGAGTAGAGGGTGGGCCTGGGGTCCCCCCCCCCACCTTTGCCCCCTGTTTAATCATTGAGACTGGGAGACAACAGAGACTGTGCAAGGAAGGATAACTTCTCCTCACCTCCCTCACTGGCTTATGATGAAAATGGCTCAGTAGACTGTGACCCTTGGCTCTAGAGAAAGAAGGGTTATGTGGAGGGTCACAGTGAGCCTCTGAGGTTTGCGAAACGCAGGATCCACGGAGGCAAGGACAGAGCTTTGTCACATAGTATACAACTTTTCTTGGTGACTGAGTTTGTTTACCTGTAGACTAACAATAATTGAACATTCTGAATAATAAAGACTTAATTCGTATGGCTCCTTTTTAACACCTGGAATAAATAGCCACAGGTGCATTTTGCTTTTACTTTCTTAGAATCATAGAATATCAGGGTTGGAAGGGACCTCAGGAGGTCATCTAGTCCAACCCCCGCTCAAAGCAGGATCAATCCCCAACTAAATCATCCAAGCCTGACCTTAAAAACTTCTAAGGAAGGAGATTCCACCATCTCCGTAGGTAATGCATTCCAGTGTTTCACCTCCCTCCTAGTGAAAAAGTTTTTCCTAATATCCAACCTAAACCTCCCACACTGCAACTTGAGACCATTACTCCTCGTTCTGTCATCAGCGACTACTGAGAACAGTCTAGATCCATCCTCTTTGGAACCCCTTTCAGGTAGTTGAAAGCAGCTATCAAATACCCCCTCATTCTTCTCTTCCGCAGACTAAACAATCCCAGTTCCCTCAGCCCCTCCTCATAAGTCGCGTGTTCCAGTCCCCTAATCATTTTTGTTGCCCTCTGTTGGACTCTTTCCAATTTTTCCACATCCTTCTTGTAGTGTGGGGCCCAAAACTGGACACAGTACTCCAGATGAGGCCTCACCAATGTCAAATAGAGGGGAACAATCACGTCCCTCCATCTGCTGGCAATGCCCCTACTTATACTTCCGAAAATGACATTGGCCTTCTTGACAACAATGGCACACTGTTGACTCATATCCAGCTTTTCGTCCACTGTAATCCCTAGGTCCTTTTCTGAAGAACTGCTGCCTAGCCATTCGGTCCCTAGTCTATAGTGGTGCATGGGATTCTTCCATCCTAAGTGCAGGACTCTGCACTTGTCCTTGTTGAACCTCATCAGATTTCTTTTGGCCCAATCCTCTAATTTGTCTAGGGTCCTCTGTATCCTATCCCTACCCTTCAGCGTATCTACCTCCCAGTTTAGTGTCATCTGCAAACTTGCTGAGGGTGCAATCCACGCCATCCTCCAGATCATTAATGAAGATAGTGAACAAAAACGGCCCCAAAACCGTCCCTTGGGGCACTCCATTTGATACCAGCTGTCAACTAGACATGGAGCCATTGATCACTACTCATTGAGCCAGACAATCTAGCCAGCTTTCTATCCACCTTATAGTCCATTCATCCAGCCCATGCTTCTTTAACTTACTAGCAAGAACACTGTGGGAGACCGTGTCAAAAGCTTTGCGATACTGCTTTCCCCTCATCCACAGAGCCAGTTATCTCATCATAGAAGGCAATTAGATTAGTCAGGCATGACTTGCCCGTGGTGGATCCATGCTGACTGTTCCTGATCACTTTCTTCTCCTCTAAGTGCTTCAGAATTGTTTCCTTGAGGACCTGCTCCATGATTTTTCTATGATTCTTTTTTAATTGCTTTCTTTTACTTTTTAATCAACTTTTACAAGTTTTTATGGCGAAAGAAAAGTAACATTTCATTTTCCTTTCAATCTGCATTCTCTCCCTAAAAAGGTGCTGCTTAGGGCACATTCTTGGTATCTCTACAGTCCAGTCTATTTTGAGGTATTGAGAGTTTTGCATGTATGCAGGAGTGGTTTTTAAGTTCTGAAAATTGCAGCAAGTTACATTTTAAAAAAGAATAGAGTGCCCAAGTGACTTAGGGCTCAGATCCTCAAAGGTATTTAGCACCTCACACCCAGTGACTTAAGAACTGAGCCTAGAACGATTGGGAAAGTAGAATTCTTTATAAAATTTAGAAAACGCCATTAATTGCACTGTTATAAAACATAAAGCCCCCAGACCCTCTCTACTACATAACATGAAAGGCAAAGCCTAAGTTTCTTAAAGCCCTCACTTCATTAATTAAAAGAATAGTACTTAGCTTTGATCAGACTTAAAGTGCCACGTTCCTCCACGTTCTGAGCTCCACTTGCACTGACTCGAATAGGAAATGCGGGGGACTCAGCACCTCAGAAAATTGGATGCTAATATTCTCACTAACTTAAAATGAGAAACAAAAAAATGCATCACCAACACCGCTATAGGCTACATTAAACATTCCTGTTGCCAATGCTTGCTTGATTATGTATTGTGCACAGTTGGTGCATGGCTTTTGAAAATGTGCCAGGTAATACATTTTGTAGTATGGCTCGTTTTAACAGACTGGAATTTTTTAACAAAAGTGAAAACTTACTGACCTTCCCCCATGTTCTCTTGTGCCTCAAGATATTCTCTGACATGTCCAGAGGGCCCAAGACCTACAGTTTACTCTGAAGGCATAAGTGAGACTGAAGTGGTGCATAGGCCTTGTCCTGAACGTCTGCATTGAGGTGAATTTCACTCCTTGTATTTAATTATTTGAAAATGTAGCCCATAGGATTAACTTGCCCTAGTAGATCAAGGTGCTAATGGCTATAAAAGGAATTAGAGCAGGAATGTTACAAGAAATCCCTCTGCTGAGCTTGAAGTGCATCTATGAAAGGGACTAGGTGGGACAGATCTTTGAACCAGAACAGACCTCCAGTTGGGGCAGTATAGCAATCCTAATGCAAAGAACTCTGAAATTCAGGCTTCTGAGCTACAAAAAGATCCCAGAGAATCTGTAATGTCCTTGGAGGACTCAATTAACCATCTCTCTACAGTAGGCCCTCATTTTCAAAGTTATCGATGTAGCAATGTATCAATGCAATGTACAATGTAACATTTAGCCCTGGTGTACACTAGGTGTTGAGGTCGAATTTAGCAGCGTTAAATTGATGTAACCCTGGACCTGTCCACATGACGAAGCCCTTTTTTTTGACTTAAAGGGCTCTTAAAATCGATTTCCTTACTCCACCCCCGACAAGGGGATTTAGCACTGAAATCGGTTTTGCTGGGTCGAATTTGGGGTACTGTGGACGCAATTAGATGGTATTGGCCTCCGGGAGCTATCTTGGGAGAAGACGGTGCAGTATGACTGCTGGCCATCGTCTTCTGCTGGCTTCAAATTAAAAGACAGTGCACTGCCGGTAGGACTCAATCGCCATGAGACGAAACAAGGGAAATGACCTGGCTGAGTCACTCCCATGTTTGCCCAGGCACCTGGTTAAAAGAGCACCCAGGACTACGTCGACGATGGCTACCAGTCGCACTGCACTGTTTGCTGCCAAAAGGCAATAAACTGCTGCTATGTAGCAATGCAGTACCATGTCCCCCAGCACCAGGAGACATACGGTGACAGTTAGCTGAGCGAGCTCCATGCTTGTCGTGGTATGGTGTCTACACAGGTAACTCAAGAAAAAAGGTGCAAAATGATTGTCTGCCCTTGCTTTTACGGAGGGAGGGAGGGAACGGGGGCCTGACGATATGTACCCAGAACCACCCGCGACAATGTTTTAGCTCCATCAGGCACTGGGATTTCTACCCAGAATTCAAATGGGCGGTGGAGACTGCGGGAACTGTGGGATAGCTACCCATAGTGCAAAGCTCCGGAAGTCGACTGTTGCCTCGGTACTGTGGACACAGTCCGCCGACTACATGCACTTAGAGCATTTGTGTGGGGACACACACACTCGACTGTATAAAAACACTTTCTACAAAACCGACTTCTATAAATTTGACCTAATTTCATAGTGTAGACATACCCTTAGTTACATATTCCCACCTTGTTCTCACAAACACCTAGAGAGTGTGCAAATAAAGTATCTGTACTCACATGATTGGTTAGGCAGCTAATTAGCTGATGTGCATGCACAGTCTACTGATTTACGTGTGTGCATTGTCTGTCTTCACTTCTGTGTTAGGCTTACGCACATGTATTTGTGCATGGTTATAAACTGTTCAGGAAGGACAGGCAGGGCAGAAAAGGTGGGGGAGTAGCACTGTATGTAAGGGAGCAGTATGACTGCTCAGAGCTCCGGTATGAAACTGTGGAAAAACCTGAGTGTCTCTGGATTAAGTTTAGAAGTGTGTGCAACAAGAGTGATGTCATGGTGGGAGTCTGCTATAGACCACCGGACCAGGGGGATGAGGTGGATGAGGCTTTCTTCCGGCAACTCACGGAAGCTACTAGATCGCATGCCCTGATTCTCATGGGTGACTTTAATTTTCCTGATATCTGCTGGGAGAGCAATACAGCGGTGCATAGACAATCCAGGAAGTTTTTGGAAAACGTAGGGGACAATTTCCTGGTGCAAGTGCTAGGGGAGCCAACTAGGGGGAGCGCTTTTCTTGACCTGCTGCTCACAAACCAGGTAGAATTAGTGGGGGAAGCAAAAGTGGATGGGAATCTGGGAGGCAGTGACCATGAGTTGGTTGAGTTCAGGATCCTGACGCAGGGAAGAAAGGTAAGCAGCAGGATACGGACCCTGGACTTCAGGAAAGCAGACTTTGACTCCCTCAGGGAACAGATGGCCAGGATCCCCTGGGGGACTAACATGAAAGGGAAGGGAGTCCAGGAGAGCTGGCTGTATTTCAAGGAATCCCTGTTGAGGTTACAGGGACAAACCATCCCGATGAGTCGAAAGAATAGTAAATATGGCAGGCGACCAGCTTGGCTTAATGGTGAAATCCTAGCGGATCTTAAACATAAAAAAGAAGCTTACAAGAAGTGGAAGGTTGGACATATGACCAGGGAAGAGTATAAAAATATTGCTCGGGCATGTAGGAAAGATATCAGGAGGGCCAAATCGCACCTGGAGCTGCAGCTAGCAAGAGATGTCAAGAGTAACAAGAAGGGTTTCTTCAGGTATGTTGGCAACAAGAAGAAAGCCAAGGAAAGTGTGGGCCCCTTACTGAATGAGGGAGGCAAGCTAGTGACAGAGGATGTGGAAAAAGCTAATGTACTCAATGCTTTTTTTGCCTCTGTTTTCACTAACAAGGTCAGCTCCCAGACTGCTGTGCTGGGCAACACAAAATGGGGAAGAGATGGCCAGCCCTCTGTAGAGATAGAGGTGGTTAGGGACTATTTAGAAAAGCTGGACGTGCACAAGTCCATGGGGCCGGACGAATTGCATCCGAGAGTGCTGAAGGAATTGGCGGCTGTGATTGCAGAGCCCTTGGCCATTATCTTTGAAAACTCGTGGCGAACGGGGGAAGTCCCGGATGACTGGAAAAAGGCTAATGTAGTGCCCATCTTTAAAAAAGGGAAGAAGGAGGATCCTGGGAACTACAGGCCGGTCAGCCTCACCTCAGTCCCTGGAAAAATCATGGAGCAGGTCCTCAAAGAATCAATCCTGAAGCACTTAGAGGAGAGGAAAGTGATCAGGAACAGTCAGCATGGATTCACCAAGGGAAGGTCATGCCTGACTAATCTAATCGCCTTTTATGATGAGATTACTGGTTCTGTGGATGAAGGGAAAGCAGTGGATGTATTGTTTCTTGACTTTAGCAAAGCTTTTGACACGGTCTCCCACAGCATTCTTGTCAGCAAGTTAAGGAAGTATGGGCTGGATGAATGCACTATAAGGTGGGTAGAAAGCTGGCTAGATTGTCGGGCTCAACGGGTAGTGATCAATGGCTCCATGTCTAGTTGGCAGCCGGTGTCAAGTGGAGTGCCCCAGGGGTCGGTCCTGGGGCCCGTTTTGTTCAATATCTTCATAAATGATCTGGAGGATGGTGTGGATTGCACTCTCAGCAAATTTGCGGATGATACTAAACTGGGAGGAGTGGTAGATACGCTGGAGGGGAGGGATAGGATACAGAAGGACCTAGACAAATTGGAGGATTGGGCCAAAAGAAATCTAATGAGGTTCAATAAGGATAAGTGCAGGGTCCTGCACTTAGGATGGAAGAATCCAATGCACCGCTACAGACTAGGGACCGAATGGCTCGGCAGCAGTTCTGCGGAAAAGGACCTAGGGGTGACAGTGGACGAGAAGCTGGATATGAGTCAGCAGTGTGCCCTTGTTGCCAAGAAGGCCAATGGCATTTTGGGATGTATAAGTAGGGGCATAGCGAGCAGATCGAGGGACGTGATCGTTCCCCTCTATTCGACACTGGTGAGGCCTCATCTGGAGTACTGTGTCCAGTTTTGGGCCCCACACTACAGGAAGGATGTGGATAAATTGGAAAGAGTACAACGAAGGGCAACGAAAATGATTAGGGGTCTAGAGCACATGACTTATGAGGAGAGGCTGAGGGAGCTGGGATTGTTTAGTCTGCAGAAGAGAAGAATGAGGGGGGATTTGATAGCTGCTTTCAACTACCTGAAAGGGGGTTTCAAAGAGGATGGCTCTAGACTGTTCTCAATGGTAGCAGATGACAGAACGAGGAGTAATGGTCTCAAGTTGCAATGGGGGAGGTTTAGATTGGATATTAGGAAAAACTTTTTCACTAAGAGGGTGGTGAAACACTGGAATGCGTTACCTAGGGAGGTGGTAGAATCTCCTTCCTTAGAGGTTTTTAAGGTCAGGCTTGACAAAGCCCTGGCTGGGATGATTTAACTGGGACTTGGTCCTGCTTTGAGCAGGGGGTTGGACTAGATGACCTTCTGGGGTCCCTTCCAACCCTGATATTCTATGATTCTATGATTCTATGATTCTATCTCTGAAACCTGGTCCCTTAGATGCCCAATTAGCTGTGTCATGCTTGCTTTTCTTTCTCTGCATTTTGGTGGGGGTGGGGTGGATGAATCTGCTTTTCCTTTTAAAAAAGAAAAGGAGTACTTGTGGCACCTTAGAGACTAACAAATTTATTAGAGCATAAGCTTTCGTGAGCTACAGCTCACTTCATCGGATGCATTTGGTGGAAAAAACAGAGTAGAGATTTATATACACACACACAGAGAACATGAAACAATGGGTTTATCATACACACTGTAAGGAGAGTGATCACTTAAGATAAGCCATCACCAACAGCAGGGGGGGGAAGGAGGAAAACCTTTCATGGTGACAAGCAGGTAGGCTAATTCCAGCAGTTAACAAGAATATCAGAGGAACAGTGGGGGGTGGGGTGGGAGGGAGAAATACCATGGGGAAATAGTTTTACTTTGTGTAATGACTCATCCATTCCCAGTCTCTATTCAAGCCTAAGTTAATTGTATCCAGTTTGCAAATTAATTCCAATTCAGCAGTCTCTCGTTGGAGTCTGTTTTTGAAGCTTTTTTGTTGAAGTATAGCCACTCTTAGGTCTGTGATCGAGTGACCAGAGAGATTGAAGTGTTCTCCAACTGGTTTTTGAATGTTATAATTCTTGACATCTGATTTGTGTCCATTCATTCTTTTACGTAGAGACTGTCCAGTTTGGCCAATGTACATGGCAGAGGGGCATTGCTGGCACATGATGGCATATATCACATTGGTAGATGCGCAGGTGAAGGAGCCTCTGATAGTGTGGCTGATGTGATTAGGCCCTATGATGGTATCCCCTGAATAGATATGTGGACAGAGTTGGCAACGGGCTTTGTTGCAAGGATAGGTTCCTGGGTTAGTGGTTCTGTTGTGTGGTGTGTGGTTGCTGGTGAGTATTTGCTTCAGATTGGGGGGCTGTCTGTAAGCAAGGACTGGTCTGTCTCCCAAGATCTGAGAGAGCGATGGCTCGTCCTTCAGGATAGGTTGTAGATCCTTGATGATGCGTTGGAGGGGTTTTAGTTGGGGGCTGAAGGTGATGGCTAGTGGCGTTCTGTTGTTTTCTTTGTTGGGCCTGTCCTGTAGTAGGTGACTTCTGGGTACTCTTCTGGCTCTGTCAATCTGTTTCTTCACTTCAGCAGGTGGGTACTGTAGTTGTAGGAATGCATGATAGAGATCTTGTAGGTGTTTGTCTCTGTCTGAGGGGTTGGAGCAAATGCGGTTATATCGTAGCGCTTGGCTGTAGACAATGGATCGAGTGGTATGATCTGGATGAAAGCTAGAGGCATGTAGGTAGGAATAGCGGTCAGTAGGTTTCCGATATAGGGTGGTGTTTATGTGACCATCGCTTATTAGCACCGTAGTGTCCAGGAAGTGGATCTCTTGTGTGGACTGGTCCAGGCTGAGGTTGATGGTGGGATGGAAATTGTTGAAATCATGGTGGAATTCCTCAAGAGCTTCTTTTCCATGGGTCCAGATGATGAAGATGTCATCAATGTAGCGCAAGTAGAGTAGGGGCATTAGGGAACGAGAGCTGAGGAAGCGTTGTTCTAAGTCAGCCATAAAAATGTTGGCATACTGTGGGGCCATGCGGGTACCCATCGCAGTGCCGCTGATTTGAAGGTATACATTGTCACCAAATGTGAAATAGTTATGGGTCAGGACAAAGTCACAAAGTTCTGCCACCAGGTTAGCCGTGACAGTATCGGGGATACTGTTCCTGACGGCTTGTAGTCCATCTTTGTGTGGAATGTTGGTGTAGAGGGCTTCTACATCCATAGTGGCTAGGATGGTGTTTTAGGAAGATCACCAATGGACTGTAGTTTCCTCAGGAAATCGGTGGTGTCTCGAAGATAGCTGGGAGTGCTGGTAACGAAGGGCCTGAGGAGGGAGTCTACATAGCCAGACAATCCTGCTGTCAGGGTGCCAATGCCTGAGATGATGGGGCGTCCAGGATTTCCAGGTTTATGGATCTTGGGTAGCAGATAGAATACCCCAGGTCCTGGCTCCAGGGGTGTGTCTGTGCGGATTTGTTCTTGTGCTTTTTCAGGGAGTTTCTTGAGCAAATGCTGTAGTTTCTTTTGGTAACTCTCAGTGGGATCAGAGGGTAATGGCTTGTAGAAAGTGGTGTTGGAGAGCTGCCTAGTAGCCTCTTGTTCATACTCTGACCTATTCATGATGACGACAGCACCTCCTTTGTCAGCCTTTTTGATTATGATGTCAGAGTTGTTTCTGAGGCTGTGGATGGCACTGTGTTCTGCATGGCTGAGGTTATGGGGTAAGCGATGCTGCTTTTCCACAATTTCAGCTCGTGCACGTCGGCGGAAGCAGTCTATGTAGAAATCCAGGCTGCTGTTTCGACCTTCAGGAGGAGTCCACCTAGAATCCTTCTTTTTGTAGTGTTGGCAGGAAGGTCTCTGTGGATTAATATGTTGGTCAGAGGTGTGTTGGAAATATTCCTTGAGTCTGAGACGTCGAAAATAGGATTCTAGGTCACCACAGAACTGTATCATGTTCGTGGGGGTGGAGGGGCAAAAGGAGAGGCCCCGAGATAGGACAGAATCTTCCGCTGGGCTAAGAGTATAGTTGGATAGATTAACAATATTGCTGGGTGGGTTACGGGAACCATTGTTGTGGCCCCTTGTGGCATATAGTAGTTTAGATAGCTTAGTGTCCTTTTTCTTTTGTAGAGAATCAAAGTGTGTTTTGTAAATGGCTTGTTTAGTTTTTGTAAAGTCCAGCCACGAGGAAGTTTGTGTGGAAGGTTGGTTCTTTATGAGAGTATCCAGTTTTGAGAGCTCATTCTTAATCTTTCCCTGTTTGCTGTAGAGGATGTTGATCAGGTGGTTCCGCAGTTTCCTTGAGAGTGTGTGGCACAAGCTGTCAGCATAGTCTGTGTGGTATGTAGATTGTAATGGATTTTTTACCTTCAGTCCTTTCGGTATGATGTCCATCTGTTTGCATTTGGAGAGGAAGATGATGTCTGTCTGTATCTGTGCGAGTTTTTTCATGAAGTTGACAGATTTCCACTCTATACGGCTAAATTCAGTGCCTTGCATAATCACAGGTTTCAGAGTAGCAGCCGTGTTAGTCTGTATTCTCAAAAAGAAAAGGAGTACTTGTGGCACCTTAGAGACTAACAAATTATTAGAGCATAAGCTTTCGTGAGCTACAGCTCACTTCATCGGATGCATTTGGTGGAAAAAACAGAGTAGAGATTTATATACACACACACAGAGAACATGAAACAATGGGTTTATCATACACACTGTAAGGAGAGTGATCACTTAAGATAAGCCATCACCAACAGCAGGGGGGGGAAGGAGGAAAACCTTTCATGGTGACAAGCAGGTAGGCTAATTCCAGCAGTTAACAAGAATATCAGAGGAACAGTGGGGGGTGGGGTGGGAGGGAGAAATACCATGGGGAAATAGTTTTACTTTGTGTAATGACTCATCCATTCCCAGTCTCTATTCAAGCCTAAGTTAATTGTATCCAGTTTGCAAATTAATTCCAATTCAGCAGTCTCTCGTTGGAGTCTGTTTTTGAAGCTTTTTTGTTGAAGTATAGCCACTCTTAGGTCTGTGATCGAGTGACCAGAGAGATTGAAGTGTTCTCCAACTGGTTTTTGAATGTTATAATTCTTGACATCTGATTTGTGTCCATTCATTCTTTTACGTAGAGACTGTCCAGTTTGGCCAATGTACATGGCAGAGGGGCATTGCTGGCACATGATGGCATATATCACATTGGTAGATGCGCAGGTGAAGGAGCCTCTGATAGTGTGGCTGATGTGATTAGGCCCTATGATGGTATCCCCTGAATAGATATGTGGACAGAGTTGGCAACGGGCTTTGTTGCAAGGATAGGTTCCTGGGTTAGTGGTTCTGTTGTGTGGTGTGTGGTTGCTGGTGAGTATTTGCTTCAGATTGCGGGGCTGTCTGTAAGCAAGGACTGGTCTGTCTCCCAAGATCTGAGAGAGCGATGGCTCGTCCTTCAGGATAGGTTGTAGATCCTTGATGATGCGTTGGAGGGGTTTTAGTTGGGGGCTGAAGGTGATGGCTAGTGGCGTTCTGTTGTTTTCTTTGTTGGGCCTGTCCTGTAGTAGGTGACCTCTGGGTACTCTTCTGGCTCTGTCAATCTGTTTCTTCACTTCAGCAGGTGGGTACTGTAGTTGTAGGAATGCATGATAGAGATCTTGTAGGTGTTTGTCTCTGTCTGAGGGGTTGGAGCAAATGCGGTTATATCGTAGCGCTTGGCTGTAGACAATGGATCGAGTGGTATGATCTGGATGAAAGCTAGAGGCATGTAGGTAGGAATAGCGGTCAGTAGGTTTCCGATATAGGGTGGTGTTTATGTGACCATCGCTTATTAGCACCGTAGTGTCCAGGAAGTGGATCTCTTGTGTGGACTGGTCCAGGCTGAGGTTGATGGTGGGATGGAAATTGTTGAAATCATGGTGGAATTCCTCAAGAGCTTCTTTTCCATGGGTCCAGATGATGAAGATGTCATCAATGTAGCGCAAGTAGAGTAGGGGCATTAGGGAACGAGAGCTGAGGAAGCGTTGTTCTAAGTCAGCCATAAAAATGTTGGCATACTGTGGGGCCATGCGGGTACCCATCGCAGTGCCGCTGATTTGAAGGTATACATTGTCACCAAATGTGAAATAGTTATGGGTCAGGACAAAGTCACAAAGTTCTGCCACCAGGTTAGCCGTGACAGTATCGGGGATACTGTTCCTGACGGCTTGTAGTCCATCTTTGTGTGGAATGTTGGTGTAGAGGGCTTCTACATCCATAGTGGCTAGGATGGTGTTTTTAGGAAGATCACCAATGGACTGTAGTTTCCTCAGGAAATCGGTGGTGTCTCGAAGATAGCTGGGAGTGCTGGTAACGAAGGGCCTGAGGAGGGAGTCTACATAGCCAGACAATCCTGCTGTCAGGGTGCCAATGCCTGAGATGATGGGGCGTCCAGGATTTCCAGGTTTATGGATCTTGGGTAGCAGATAGAATACCCCAGGTCCTGGCTCCAGGGGTGTGTCTGTGCGGATTTGTTCTTGTGCTTTTTCAGGGAGTTTCTTGAGCAAATGCTGTAGTTTCTTTTGGTAACTCTCAGTGGGATCAGAGGGTAATGGCTTGTAGAAAGTGGTGTTGGAGAGCTGCCTAGTAGCCTCTTGTTCATACTCTGACCTATTCATGATGACGACAGCACCTCCTTTGTCAGCCTTTTTGATTATGATGTCAGAGTTGTTTCTGAGGCTGTGGATGGCACTGTGTTCTGCATGGCTGAGGTTATGGGGTAAGCGATGCTGCTTTTCCACAATTTCAGCTCGTGCACGTCGGCGGAAGCAGTCTATGTAGAAATCCAGGCTGCTGTTTCGACCTTCAGGAGGAGTCCACCTAGAATCCTTCTTTTTGTAGTGTTGGCAGGAAGGTCTCTGTGGATTAATATGTTGGTCAGAGGTGTGTTGGAAATATTCCTTGAGTCTGAGACGTCGAAAATAGGATTCTAGGTCACCACAGAACTGTATCATGTTCGTGGGGGTGGAGGGGCAAAAGGAGAGGCCCCGAGATAGGACAGAATCTTCCGCTGGGCTAAGAGTATAGTTGGATAGATTAACAATATTGCTGGGTGGGTTACGGGAACCATTGTTGTGGCCCCTTGTGGCATATAGTAGTTTAGATAGCTTAGTGTCCTTTTTCTTTTGTAGAGAATCAAAGTGTGTTTTGTAAATGGCTTGTTTAGTTTTTGTAAAGTCCAGCCACGAGGAAGTTTGTGTGGAAGGTTGGTTCTTTATGAGAGTATCCAGTTTTGAGAGCTCATTCTTAATCTTTCCCTGTTTGCTGTAGAGGATGTTGATCAGGTGGTTCCGCAGTTTCCTTGAGAGTGTGTGGCACAAGCTGTCAGCATAGTCTGTGTGGTATGTAGATTGTAATGGATTTTTTACCTTCAGTCCTTTCGGTATGATGTCCATCTGTTTGCATTTGGAGAGGAAGATGATGTCTGTCTGTATCTGTGCGAGTTTTTTCATGAAGTTGACAGATTTCCACTCTATACGGCTAAATTCAGTGCCTTGCATAATCACAGGTTTCAGAGTAGCAGCCGTGTTAGTCTGTATTCTCAAAAAGAAAAGGAGTACTTGTGGCACCTTAGAGACTAACAAATTTATTAGAGCATAAGCTTTCGTGAGCTACAGCTCACTTCATCGGATGCATTTGGTGGAAAAAACAGAGTAGAGATTTATATACACACACACAGAGAACATGAAACAATGGGTTTATCATACACACTGTAAGGAGAGTGATCACTTAAGATAAGCCATCACCAACAGCAGGGGGGGGAAGGAGGAAAACCTTTCATGGTGACAAGCAGGTAGGCTAATTCCAGCAGTTAACAAGAATATCAGAGGAACAGTGGGGGGTGGGGTGGGAGGGAGAAATACCATGGGGAAGTGAGCTGTAGCTCATGAAAGCTTATGCTCTAATAAATTTGTTAGTCTCTAAGGTGCCACAAGTACTCCTTTTCTTTTTGAGAATACAGACTAACACGGCTGCTACTCTGAAACCTTTTCCTTTTACTTTCACTATTCCCCAAATACTGGGTATGACTCTCATGGGGGGTGGGCGGGGGGGAGGGGGAAAAGATCTGACACATGATTTCTGAATGGTTGAGGTTGGCAATACCTGAGACTATTTTTGTTCTTCAAGGAAGCGAACAACCAGCTACAAAGGAATATTCAGCTTCGAAGTACTTGTTTGCTCTTTGGGTGAAAACACACAATGGGCAACAGCTTTAGAGGCATGAACAGCTCATTGGGGAACCCCCCTCTCCTACAGTGCACAAACAGTGCAGTGTCCTTTGGGGCCTGCGATAGACCCCCGTGATTCTTGGGATCTGGAAGAGTCAGGGATATATTCAGAGTGGATTATGGAGCAGCATAGTTAAGGCTCCAGCTAAATTTCTGTTTAAGGTTGAATTTTGCATCCTCTGAAATCCATAAAAATGGTCAGATCAGTTTATACATTGGTAGGAAGGGGTCTGGGGTACAGTTTATGGGGAAAATCTGAAGTCTGTTGAGACAGAGCATCGTAAAAATGATGCATTTTCACAGTTGTAAATGTTTTTTAATTACGACTGTCAAATGATTAAAAAAATTAATCACGATTAAACAATAAATACCATTTATTTAAATATTTTTGGATGTTTTCTACATTTTCAAATATTGATATCAATTACTACACAGAATAAAAAGTGTATAGTGCTCACTTTATATTTCTTTTGATTGCAAGTATTTGCACTGTATAAAAACAAAAGAAATTGTACTTTTTCAAGTCACCAAATACAAGTACTGTAGTGCAGTCTCTTTATCATGAAAGTTGAACTTACAAATGTAGAATTATGTACAAAAATACCTGCATTCAAAAATAAAACAATGTAAAATTTTAGATCCTGCAAGTCCTACTTCTTCTTCAGCCAATCGCTCAGACAAACAAGCTTGTTTACATTAGGAGAAGATAATACTGCCTGCTTCTTCTTTACAATGTCACCTGAAAGTGGGACCAGGTGTTCTCATGGCATTGTTGTAGCTGGTGTTGCAAGACATTTATGTGCCAGATGTGCTAAAGATTCATATGTCCCTTCATGCCTCAATCACCATTCCAAAGGACGTGTGTCCGTGCATGATGGGTTCTGCTCAATAACAGTCCAAAGCAGTGTGGACCAACGCATGTTCATTTTCATTATCTGAGTCAGACACCACCAGCAGAAGGTTGATTTTCTTTTTTGGTGGTTTGGGCTCTGTAGTTTCTGCATCAGAGTGTTGCTCTTTTCAGATTTCCGAAAGCATGCTCCACACCCCGTCCCTCTCAGATTTTGGAAGACACTTCAGATTCTTAAACCTTGGGTTGAGTGCTGTTGCTATCTTTAGAAATCTCACATTGGTACCTTCTTTGTGTTTTGTCAAATCTGCAGTGAAAGTGTTCTTAAATCGAACAACATGTGCTGGGTCATCATCTGAGACTGCTATAACATGAAATATATGGTAGAATGTGTGAGTAAAACAGAGCAGGAGGCATACAATTCTACCCCAAGGAGTTCAGTCACAAATTTAATTAACACTTTTTTTTTTAACGAGCGTCATCAGCATGAAAGCATGTCATCTGGAATGGTGTCCGAAGCATGAAGGGGCCTATGAATGTTTAGCTTATCTGGCTTGTAAATACCTTGCAATGCTGTCTACAAAAGTGCCATGTAAATGCCTGTTCTTGCTTTCAGGTGACACGGTAAATAAGAAGTGGGTAGCATTATCTCCCATCCATGTAAACAAATTTGTTTGTCTTAGCGATTGGCTGAACAAGATGTAGGACTGAGTTGACTTGTAGGCTCTGAAGTTTTACATTGTTTTGTTTTTGAGTGCAGTTATGTAACAAAAAATCTACATTTGTAAGTTGCACTTTCAGGACAAAAAGAAAAGGAGTACTTGTGGCACCTTAGAGACTAACAAATTTATTAGAGTATAAGCTTTCGTGAGCTACAGCTCACTTCAGATTGCACTATAGTACTTGTATGAACTGAATTGAAAAATACTATTTCCTTTATCATTTTTACAGTGCAAATATTTGTAATAAAAATAATATTCACTGATTTCAGTTACAAAACAGAATACTATGTGAAAATGTAAAAAAAATCCAAAATATTTAGTAAATTTTAATTGGTATTCTATTGTTCAACAGTGCGATTAAAACTGTCGTTAATCATGATTAATTTTTTTAATTGCGACTAATGTTTTTGATTTAATTGTGTGAGTTAACTGTGATTAATCAACAGCCCTATTTTTAATTATTTGTGTGTGTGTGTGCAAAACTAAAGCCTGTGGCAGGAGACACGACATTTATGCAACCAGACTTCTTTTGCTGGGAGCTAGTGCCTGGCATGAAAAACAAGGTCTAAAATTTGAAATATGAAAAGTTATCTGACCTTCAGTTTGGAACTACAGAGTTGGCTGCCCTAGTGCAGGTGATCCAGTCATGTACTGTCAGTATCACGCACACAGAGTGCTTAGCTGATCTGAACTCCTGACACAGCTGTAGCTACCAGCACTTCCCATTGAGTCTAACTGGTAGCATGGAGTGATAGGGAATGGGGAACTGGTGCTGGTGTCTCAGGATCTCAGCTAAAAACTGGACTCCCTCTGCAACTGCTCCAGACAGCAACCAGCTGCAGTTCACTGTCTGAGGGCTGTTAGTGTAACTCCTGAGGCAGCTTCAGGGACAGGTCTCCCTTGGGGGGCAGTGAAAGAGGGCATTGGATCCCTGAGCCTTTCACAAGAGTGCCTCATACAGCTGTGGATCACCAGCAGAGGGAGTGCTGGGCTGGCGATCCACGGGCATCTCCTCAGACAAGCGCTGTCTGGGACATTTCTTAATGGAGGCCCGCACTGGGATCATGGTTGATATGGGGGCAGGGAGACATTACCCTCTGGGACCCCTCCATGCTGTGGTGGGGGTCCCTCATCTGTACAAGCCCTAGAGCGCTGAAACTGCCGTGTTTCACAGGGCAAATTCTTCAGTACTGGAGCTGCCCTCTGGTGTCGCCACCTGCTGCTTCCCCTCCTTGTCCACCACCCAACCTGCAGCTCTAGGGCATCCACACATTGGGAGATTCCCCACGCTAGCAGCTTGAGGGGCATCTATCCATAGCCCCATGCTCCCCCCTCAATCTACCTTCCCTGCTGACATCCCCAGCATCCCTATACAGTCCCTGCTCCCTGATGTCCCTTCAGGATGCCATCCCTGCCTGCCCAGTATGCCGCTGGCCTGGAGGGAAGTGATTCCTCGCCTCTTCATCAGCACCTGTCTGAGCAGCCTCCTGTTGCTCCTTAGAATCCATTCCCTTGCTGGCAAATTTGGTAGGTAGCTACTAGAAACTGCCTCCATTGGTTTGCATTGTGCACCTCCAGGGAAATGGGAAAAATAAACAGGCAGCAGAAGCGGTAAGTAGGACAAACAGGCCCCCACTATTGGTGTTTACTAATCTAAGGTGGTGTCAGGGATATGGTTAAGGCACTGTTTGTGGTTGGAGAGCTTTCCAAGTTGACACTGTCCCTTTAAATCACGTTCCAGCTATAGCTAATCAGCTTTCTGTAGCTAAACCTGAACTTGTACATGGCTACTACAACAAATAATCAGTAGTAAATTAGGGGAAAGAGGCAACAAATGGAGAGACAGCAGCAGCATACCTACACTGTGCCTCTTGAGATAAGACCTTGATTGAGCTCTCTGATATCACCTGAAAATTCAGGGGGGGGGGAGGAAGAGGGGAGAATAATTTGATAAAAACTCTTTTATGGTCACTGATAATAACTGAGTGATTCAAAACATTATGTACAACTAAACAATGTTTAACTTGGAGATAATGCATGGATCTTTCCAAGTATGCAGTGTCCCTACATTGACACTAGGTGTTGCCCATGTGCTTTAGAAGCAGAAAGCACATGACACTAGAAGAGTACCAGGCACATAGCATGCTGGCAAGAGTTTGGGGACTACCTGTATAAAAGGTATGTGGATGAGCTAGCACTCTCTCTTTTAGAAACATTCCAAGAAGCATTTCCAAAAGGCACCTTTCCTGACTCACTTTATTCGACACCTGTTTTTCTTATACTTGGCAGACTAAACTAACTCCTTCAGAAATGTAAAAAAGAAAAGGAGGGCTTGTAGCACCTTAGAGACTAACAAATTTATTTGAGCATAAGCTTTCGTGAGCTACAGCTCACTTCATCGGATGCATTCGGTAGAAAATCCATTTCAGAAATGTGAATCTTATATACAGAGAGCACTTCTAAATTGTCATCTGAAAATATTTGCTAAATTCCTTGCTATATATATTGAAAGTAATCAGGGTGAGTTACATTAAAAATCAAACTAATATGACAAACGCAAGCAAACAGAAACGTAAGAACTCAAATAGGCATTCAAGTCTCTAAACAACCCACTTAAGCCTTGCCCTTATCCTTCTTTGGGGTGTCATGATTTATTTAAGCCATAAACTCTTTAGAGCAGGGAGAAAGTTTGTAGTTATGGCATTGAAAATGGACACAGAACTAGATACAGTTCCTGGCTCTGGCACTGACTTCTTGTATGACTTTGGTCAAGTCACTTTCTCACTTTGTGTTTCAGTTTCCCTTCTTTAAAAAGGAGTTAATATTGCTTAAAGGTGTTCAGATACTAAGTTGATAGCAACCACATAAGTACCTAGATTGTGCTTAGCATATTTTAGCAGTTAAATAATAGATAAAAACCATCTGTATTTATGACAGGAAATTTCACTTAAGGTATTCAGTACTCTACTATATGCAATGGACTCAAAAGAAAATTAATTACTAATGTGCAATATTTGGCCATTGATTTCTGTTGAATGCAGGCTAGACCACTTCCCCAGATCTTGTGAGTGACATCTATACATTCCATTTATCTGCTAAAAATTCCACACATTTTCCCGCACTTCCATTTTGAAGAGAATGAAACCACATGTGCGCTAGATTCCATCCTGACCAGCAGCAGGAGTCAGGCTGGCTGTTTCCCCATGAGACTGACTTAAAGAGACCCCTGGCTTCCCACTCCCAACATGACAAGAAGATCCTTCCACTCTAATCCCTCACCACCCTATCACAGTCCTATTGATTTCTGATAAACTAAGATGTTTACAAAGGTGGCTATTTGTTTTGTTTTATATTGAGTGGTACAGGAATGCATATCAAATGGAATCACACTGTATTTATGAATCTGCATGGTGCCAAACACAGCCTGTCTGAGAACTCAAAAAGAAAAGGAGAATTTGTGGCACCTTAGAGACTAACAAATTTATTTGAGCATAAGCTTTTGTGAGCTACAGCTCACTTCATCGGATGCATTCACTGGAAAATCAATATCCCATGCATCCGATGAAGTGAGCTGTAGCTCATGAAAGCTTATGCTCAAATAAATTTGTTAGTCTCTAAGGTACCACAAATCCTCCTTTTCTTTTTGTGGATACAAACACGGCTGCTACTCTGAAACCTGTCTGA
Source organism: Dermochelys coriacea (assembly GCF_009764565.3). NCBI lineage: Eukaryota > Metazoa > Chordata > Testudines > Dermochelyidae > Dermochelys > Dermochelys coriacea. Next base: position 130,906,482 of record NC_050072.1, read on the forward strand.
GAACTGTAATTCTATAATTACACCTATCAGGGATGCTCCAGTTCTCCTATCTTGTATTCTATAATACATGAATTTCTGCAACTAGCAGGCAAAACATCTCTAATCTCTGCTCCCTCCCACCCAGCAGCAAATTGAGGCAGAGATGTGGGGTCCATGTCTCTTGGCCTATGTTATTACCTCCTCACTATTGGTTTGGATCTCAGTTAGGAAGCCATCTGGAGGTTGGATGTCTTTTGGCCTCCTGATGCTGCAGGGCTAAAATCATCCTTTCCTTCGCAGAGCAAATGGGAAGGAATGTGATGTCTAGTCCCACTCAGGCCAGCTCCTGAATAACACAAACCTTCAGCCAAATCCCTCCCCATTAGACCGAAGAAAAAAGGAGAATGGGAAGTTTCTTTTGGGATTCTTTTGCTAAATTAATCTATTTAATGTTGACAAATCAGAATTTAAAAAAAAAACACCTTCACAAATGGCTTCACTGTGTTCATTTGGATTGGGTGAACTTCTTGGGGAGGGGGGGAAGAAATAGCTCAGTGGTTTGAGCATTGGCCTGCAAAACCCAAGGTTGTAAATTAAATCCTTGAGGTAGCCATTTAGGGATCTGGTGCAAAAATTGAGGATTGGTCTTGCTTTGAGCAGGGGGTTGGACTAGATGACCTCCTGAGGTCCCTTCCAACCCTGATATGTGAGGTTGCTTTCTTTCTTGTAGCCAGCAAAATCTCTCCCAGAAAAGCACAGGTTTTTCCTTTACAACCACATACTCTGCGCAGGCCAGGCGTTTGGGAAGAGATTAGGCTCCAGGGTCCATGCTTAGGTGCAGGGCCAGGGTTTGCAAAGCATCCAGGCACCTCCAGGGGCAGCTAGGAGCCCACAACAGCCGCTAGGCAGGTTGGGCAGCGACCTCACTCAGGCACGTCTGCAAATCCTACTGGCCTCCTGGCTCCAACTTTAAACCTTTCAAAGCTGGCCCGGCCCGGCCTGCTCCAGCAGCCCCCATGTGCTGGGGGCCGGTGAGAACTGCTGGGGGCCGGGCCCAGGGCTGCAGAGACCCCGCTGCCTGGAGCGGCCCCTGCTAGCGGTGGGGTGAGCCGGGAGCCCCAGCCTGTATGCAAATGATCTACCCGATACATGCAAATATCGCCCCGCGTTCTGCCAATACACGCCTCGGTTAGGTCAAGGAGCGGCTCGGGGGGCGGGGCGCGCGGTGGGCAGGTGGTTTGACGCGCGGCCCCCATTGGTTAAGCCGAGCGGGCTTCCGTTACCATGGAGATCATTCGCCCCGGCCTGCGCGGGGGCAGCTGGGACTAAAGCGTCGGGGCTGTTGCCAGGCGACAGGGCGCTCGCTGGGCCGGGAGCTGAGAGTCTGGGGAGAGAGAGAGTGAGTGAAATGCCGCCTCCCGGCGCGACCGGCTGGGCCCCCCCGGGGAGCCCCCCTACATCCCCCCTCGGCCGGGAAGCCCTGGGGACCCCCTGCCTCCCTCGGGGACCCCCCTACATCCCCCCGGCCGGGACCCCCCGGGCCCCCCATCCCCCCGGCCGGGACGCCCTGCCTCCCCCGGGGACCCCCCTACATCCCCCCGGCCGGGACCCTCTGCCTCCCCCGGGAATCCCCCCACATTCCCCCGGCCGGGACCCTCTGCCTCCCCCGGGAACCCCCCACATCCCTCCGGCCGGGACCCTCTGCCTCCCCCGGGGACCCCCCACATCCCCCCGGCCGGGACCCCCTGCCTCCCCTGGGGACCCCCCTACATCCCCCCGGCTGGGATCCCTTGGGGACCTCCCCGCCTCCCCCAGCCAGGACTCCCTGGGGACCCCCCCTACATCCCCCAGGCCAGGATCCCCTGGGGACCCCCCCGCCTTCCCCGGCCGGGATCCCCTGGGGACCCCCCCTACATCCCCCAGGCCGGGACCCTCTTGCATCCCTCTGGCCCCCTGCTAGGGACTCTCCCTGCAATCCCCAGAACCCTCCTTGCATTCCCTGGTGGGACCTCCCCCTGCAACCCCCACCCAGCTGGGACCTCTCGGGGACACTCCTGCATCCCCCTGGCCCCCAACCGGGACCTCCCGGGACACCCCCTGCATCCCCTGGCCGGGATCCCCAGCTGGGACCCCACCTGCATCCACCCACCCCCTGGCCAGTCCCCTCCCTCTATCCCCCCACCCGAGACCCCCCTGCATTCCCCGGGCCAAGTAGCTAAACAATATTTGGGGTCTTGCTGGGTTGTTTCCGAGAGGAGGAGAAATTGATTATCTGAAGCAGATATTGCTTAGGTGCAAACCTGTGTATTTACAAAGAATGTACATGAAGTCCAAGTTTTCTGATCACAGTAGGAAAAAACAATAGCCAGGAGTTTCCTTGCTCACAATTTCCAAGCCTGCCTCTCTAGCAAGTCCTGTGCCCCCAGGAGCTCTGTCCCTAGGCTTCCTCTGAGGGTTTCTCTCACAGCTGCTTTTCTCATTGTCTGCTGGCTTTCTGCCCCTCTCATGCACGCAGCTTGTCAAACAATCAACGTGCCTCTGTGGATTCATCATTCCCAGGGAAACCGCTCAGACCATGCAGCTTAGCCTTACTCAGCTTCTCCATGCAGCTCCTTGGGCAGTAGCTCCTATTGACTCTGGCTATTTTACACTATAAATGGGTTTAATTGCTTCTCCCATTTAGCATGAAAGGAGAATGGTTAGTACACCCATCAATTTTAACCACATCTGTGATTCATGGAAGCCATTAACACCTTCCAGCATAGCATCATTATTATTACTGTATAATGCTACAGGTGTGCATGGTGCTTCATTCTGTATAATCCCAATACCAGCTTGGTAGTAAATCCTGCTTTTCAACAGGATCATACCTTCCCTCTTCCTCCTCTGCTCTATCTGAACAAAGGGGAGAAGTTTCCAGTACTTGCAGAAGAGAAAGGTAAGGCGGAATTCCTGGATTCTGGTTTTGCTGCAGCTATTTCCAGCAGGAAATGAACAGCTGCCACTCTTAATACAGTTCTCTTTAATGAGCGCTAATATATTGGGGATGGCAGGGGAGTAAAAAAAACTTCTCACCACTACTAGAGGGGAAGAATTTGAAATTTTGCCAAGATAGGATATCTCTTGTTATAATGAAACTGATTTATAAATTGCTATGTATTTCTCTTGAAGGGTAATAGTGCAGAATTGAAATCTGACTCTTCTTCTCCCTTAGTTTTAACTTTTAAAATAAATCTGTAGAGTTGCCAGTTCTTGTGCTGTCTCCACTCTGGTAAAATCCATGGGAAACAGAACAATTTGAATTGGCGTAGTACTGGGGTTCTTAACTGTGTTACATGTGCAGTTCCAAAATCATAGACACTTTTTTTCTTTTTCCACCTCATTTCTTTTGTGTCCATATTTCAGATCTCTTGAAGCTGGTTAGGTGGAGTGCTGGAAGTGGGACAAAGGATGCAGTCTGAAGGAGTGGGAAAAAAATGCTGTTTGCTTTATGCTGTCCTCCTCACATCTCTATGGAACTGATGGGTGGGGAGGAGGGTACACCAAAAACAGTGCCCCCGAATGCATAGAGCCCTGCAAATCTGCGGATATCTGCTTTATACCTGCGGGCAATGTTTGCGGATCGCAGATCAGATTTTGTATCTGCACAGGGCTCTATGAATGCATTCCAGCTCTATTCAGTTCCCTCCGGGTCTTGGCAGCCACAGCTCCTGCCGCAAGGGAGTTTGAGTGAGTTAATACCAGTTAGTTGCCGGTGATGACTCATTAATTTATTTATGTAATCCCTGTTGAGGTTTGCGTAGGAGAGAAAGATCATGTTGCCATGTCCTTAATCTTGTTCCTCCTCTCGTCCAACACCTCCCCACCATCAGATCCTAATATCTGTGGACCTGCCGAAGGTGGTCTTCTGGTGAACCAGGAGATAAATAATGTAGGAGTGGCTGTCTGCCCTTCAACCCCCCTGCCCTTGATTTTCTTGAGGAAGAAAGGGGAGGCTCTTAATAGTTACATCATTTAATTAGAATAATTCCAAGAGTCCTATACAAGTGTATCTGACTGATAAAGAAGAGGAAAGATTTGGAGAGGAAGAAAATTGTAAATTAGAGATACATGTAGCCTCTCCACTTTCTAACAACTCTCCCTTTTCCTCCTGAAACTACTGGATATGTCTTTCAGCTAAACACATTCTAAAAATGCTTTGATGCTCACTCACTGCTGTTGTATGTTATGTAACAATCAGGTTAGTATCTGCCCTATTATTTTAATATAGTTTGTTGCAGTAATTTTTCTTTTTTCTTTCAGATAGTTGGTTAATATCTGGGCATTTTAAATTCTACAACAAAATGGATCTAGATTTGTAATACCCTCTTTTGTTTTACTTTAAAAATTAGGTTTGTTTAATTTTTAGGTAACTATGTCTAAGAAGCTGTCATTGCCTTCTTTAACTACATCATCATCCACTGTAAATGGCAGAAACAATGAATGTACAAGTGCAGAACTTCCTGCTTCAATCACTAATACTAGTAAACTGAGGGAGAGACTAGTTTGTATGGCTTCAAAACAGATAGCAGTAAATCCTCAAGGTCTTAAATTCATACACAGCACAAAATCACAAGAAAGAACAAGAAAGAGACAGCAAGCCATAAAACTGGAACCTTTGGTATGTTTAAGAGAAATATGATTTTTAAACTGATCTGTAAATGGGAGCTGTTATATTTACAGTATAATATAATTTTGTCCCACAGTCATTAACTGTAGTAAGAGGTATATGCCAATTCTTCTAAAAAACTAGAAATGCAGGGCCAGATTCTCAGCTGATGCAAACTGTTGTAGCTTAACTGAAGTCTCTGGCACTGTAGTGATTTACACCAGCTGAGGCTCTGGCCTGCAGTTTTTCATATATGTAATATTAAGTAATACATTAAATCTTTCTTTAGTCCTTTTTTTAAAAGAATATCTTCAACTAATTAAAATGCTGATTAGCAAAGGTGTTTTCAGTCCTAGTTTATATACTGAGAGGAAGAACCAGAACACCTGAAAAACCTGATTTCCACACAGTCCCCATTTGGTGTTGCAGGCAGAGGAACATTGTGATGTCATAGGTAACTCTGCCAGTTATCACTCACTCACTCCAGTTCAATTGCATACTTTAACCCCATTGTTTGAGTCAGCAAATAAAACTGCAGGTCAGGACTGGGGTGCTTGGACTGAGTTGGTGTGCACAGGGGGCTCAGGATTGGAATAGCGGGTCTGCTTCCAGTCAGGAGCTCTATAGGTTGAATAGGTATGAGGCTGCAGATTTGTTTCATGGCTCCCGCCACACTATACCTGGCTCAGGCAAGATAATTTACGTTTGCCCAGTCAACAGTTCTAGTTCATCTAAACTGTGCCCATTTGGGGTTGCAGTGAAACTCTTCTGCCTACAGCAGAAAACGGGCAGTCAAGGGGAGAGATGACCAAGACAAGCAGCAGTTTTAGGGTTAGGGTTTAAAGTTACAGTTAGGGATATTGGAGGATATGAATGCTGACTGGCTAAGTCACAGTGGTACTTCTCAGGCTCCTCTGCCTCCAGCACCAAATTGATACCATCAAGGGGAAGTTGTTATTGATATGAAGTTGATAAAACAATGAAGAGGAGGAGTGGTTTAGCCGAATTAACAATAAATTTTAGCTTTAGTGTCAGTATCCTGTAACATTGCACGTCCAGGGATAGAAACTATATTCCTGCCATTCCTACCACCTGCCAGCTCAGGAGCGAAGCATGCAACTCTCTGATATAAGACTATGCAATTTTACTTTTGTATTCCTTTCCTTCAAAGTAATCATTAACTTCCTCTATTTTTATATTTTTTTCCTCCCCCAAGCCTGTGCTAAAGGTATATCAACATCAGAAACAGCCTGAATACATATATCAAAAGAACAGAGAGCGTTTATTAGCTTGTGGATTACTACAGCCTTCTCCCTCAGCAGATAAAAGAAAATGGTCTGCTTCCATGGAACCGATGGCATCCTGTTCTCCTTTAGTTGAGCTTCCAGAGCATGTAAGAGAAAAGCAGATATTGAATAGCGACCCTAATCATTAGCTGTTATGGACCCTCATTCCTGTACTTCTCATTCTGTTGAAATCAGTGGAGTTTCTGTGTAAGGAAGGAATGCAGCCTTTTAACATGAGATAATTACATTGGTCCAGATTGATCCTTTCAGAGATATGTGTGGGAGATAGCCTCAGGGACGCTAGTTTTCCTTTGAAGAAGCTGAGACCCTGTGGAGTTTGAAAAGGTGAGGGCTACCAACCCCACAGGTCTGCAGGGAAGACACCTTTGCTCTTCCCTCCCCCATCCCACTTCCAGAACCTGCAAAAATAGGAGCTGCCTGCCTTTAGCCAGGGAAATCTGTCTGACCCACAAGGAGCAGTGTCATGGAGCTTGGCCAGTCCCATGTTATGATTCCACTGCCCTTCATTGTACTCCCAGAATTCCATGGAGTCCCAGTGATCTTTTAGGTTTTGATATTTCTTGAAAGCTCAAGAAAGGGTGATCACTTCTGGCCAGTCTTTATCAGGATGAAAAGAACTGGTATATAGAACAGTGCTAGTAAGGTAGAGGCAGCAAACTCTGAAGAAGGCTTTAACAATGAGGAAAAAATACTTGTATTTCTTCTGTTCATGGCTTTGCCCTTACAAGCATCTTTATTGAGAGCTATATCTGACAATAGCCTGTATATTCCTTTTCTTAATGGATTGCTTCCTTCTTTTCTTTCCCCCCAAATTCATTTCCCTGGGCTCTGATTTTATATTTAAATATTAATTTTGCAATTGCTAATATCCTTGAATTAAGAAAATTATAAAAGGGCATTGTCATGACATAAGGATATTTTGCCATGTCTGTTGTATTTTTTCTGTAAACTGTTATCTAATTTTGCTTTTATTTTAAGGTACAGCAACAATGCCCCAGTAAGGTACTAACTCCTAGTCCTCCCAAACAGCTACGTACTGCTCTAAAGCCAAGTGCCTGTAAATCTTCCGCCTCTCCACCTTCTTATGGTTTTAATGAAACAGAAGATGTAATTAAAGCTAACATTACAGATCCTCTGAAAATTATTAAAATAATATGTGAAAACAAAAATCTTGGATTCCTGTACATGACTCCAGCAGTTCCTAAGTCATCCATTAAATACGATACTTTTAATTTGAAGTGAGTTATTTTTTTCAAGCTGTTTATTCAGATTATGCATTGACACTTATTGTTAAAGTTTATAACGAGCAGTGTTTATGTATTATACATCTACTTAGTTATTATAGTTAAGTTTATGTATTATAGTTGTGTATATATAGTACATATAGTAATATATGTATTATGTGTTTATAGTTATGTTTATGTTTTATACATCTACTTAGTTATTATAGTTATAACTGTAATTGTCTGGCTACTTGTCTTGTGCTTAATTTTCCCCTTTATATTTTACCATTTAATTCTTTAGAAATAGTTGATATTGGAACTGTTACTTTTTAAGAAAGTTGCTTTATATTTTTAAAATAACTATAATTGGATATAAAGAGAAAGTAGAACTACATGCTATATCGATAATCTATAAAGAATAAAGTGTATTATCAGATAAAGAGATGAGCACCTGTTTCAGGAGTGTTGTCAAGCACAAGGCCAAGAAGTGCATATCTTAATGATCACCTGGCTGCGGAGTATGATGGATGTATTGGTCCAGATCCTCAGCTGCTGTAAATTGGTATATATCTGCTGAGGATCTAGTCCTTTATCTGGTACCAGTAATATGGTAGATACAAGGAAACCATTAAGGATGAGAACAGCCATCTTGCCACAAATAGTGTCTTCTGTTAATCACAGAGAGGGTACTTCCTCCAGTAAAGCTAATAAAGACCCCATGAGTTGGAAGAAATTTCAGGAGATGCCAGATCATCTGACCAAAGGCAGAAAGATTGAGACAAAAAGGCAAAAACAGAGACAGAAGGAGATAGATAAAACAATAGAGGAGAAAGTCAGGACAAACCACTGTTCTAATGGTAATATTTAATTTCTGGATTCTTTGGCTCCTTGTGCTAATGTTACTATGGACGCAGCCCGCTGAACCTCAGGTGTGATGGGAGAGCTTTGTATTACTCTGCAGAAATCCTTCTGGCTGATTTTAAAGAATGCTATTGAAAACCTTGGAAAAGGAGTCATGTGCAGTTCTTCTCAGTAGGATGGTGGCTGTGATGCTGAATCTGAACTGAAACATTGATGAATTGTCTTTTAATACGCTGGTCTGAAACTAAAAGATGCTGCAACCTCCCTAACCTCTCACCAGAAGTTGGGAATTAAAAAACCAAAGAACTCACTAACCTGTGTGCTGCCTAGAGAATTGATGCTAATTTAAGCAAACATTCTAATTCCAGTTTCAGATCACTGAATCCACAGAATTCTGAGCATGTAAGAATGTACTGAACACAATCTCCATGTGACAAAATCATCTTGGGGCCATATCAAAACATGTCCAGACCAATTGGCAACATTTGTGTAACTCTTTTGATGCCATACTCTCTGCTGGCCTAGGTCTTGGGCCATCCATCCCATAAATAAATGCATTGTGGGTCTGCATTGAACATATGGTGTTACTGTGGCATTCACAGTGTTGTTGACGCCTTTCTGTGAGGAAATGAGTGTCTCTTGAGTAATGAGTGAATGATGTTGCACTGTTAGTGGCTAAATGGTCATTGGGCTTGGGAAGAGATGAGTTAAAGCCGGAGACTACAGAGCTTGCTATACAGCCAAGCCTCTAGGGCATAATTCATCTCCCACTGCACAAGTGGGATTGTGAAGGATGAAATCAGCCTCTGTTGTCAGTCTGAAGGCGGGGTACAAGGCTGAAAACTAGACGATCTGTGGCTACTTTTCCAGGACTCAGTCCTGCAAGGTGTTGAGCATGCTTTTCCAATCCAGAAAAGCACTTTAATATATGTTTATGTTAAGCATGTGCATAGCCCCATTAAAGTAAAAGGGACTATTCATTTGATCAAAGTTAAGCACGCATGCTGATTAGTGATGTCATAAATGCTGCAGCTTAGCTGCTGCTCTCTCTTTGCCTCTTGGAGAGTTACCCCAGTTTTAAAGTGATGTTACTATGGAGAATCAGGCCCTAAAAGTGGGAGCTGAAAAGACAACTGAGAACAGATTTTTGGCTCCTGCTGCAGCTTGTGACACAATGCAGTCACAAAGCCATCTTAATGGGCCTACCTCCTTAGGTTTTTTTTAATAGATTTTACTGGAGATCAGTGAATTCACATGTATCATATTAAAATCAACTTTACATTTATTTTTAGAATTGTAAGCTATGACTGCATCAACAAAAATGACTACTACACCATTAGCCAGAAAGCAGTTATCCACACATGTGATGGAGAAGTTGAATTCATGCAGCTAGATCGCTGGGAGCAGGAATATCTGTATCACAAAACATTTACTAAGATTGCCATATTTGCTATCTTTTGCAAACTGAAGTCATTTACAGAGTGGAGGAAAAATGTCCGTGCCAAGAAAATCAGTGCGTGCCGTAAAGCTTTGCAGGAGAACTTGTTCATCGTTAATACTGTACGTATATGCTAATGATGATATTTCTGAAGGAAGTAGAAAGCTAATGTCATTGCTAAAATATGGATGCATCCTCTCAAATGGAGTTCTGGCCTAACGTATTTTCAACTAGTAGGAATCCTGTACTGTGTTACCAAACATAAAATCAGATGATGATGTCATGATTTCCAAAAAATCGTAAATCTAAGCCTTTGTTTGGATTTTAATTTGTAAATATCTCTTGATAAACTATTCTTATTATTTGGCAGTCCTTGCGGCCTGCAGTGCTTAATGTTCAAGAAATGTGTTACCAAATCAGTGACTTGGGGCTTTGTCGTCTTGAGAAAGGTTACATGTACACGCTGGAGGAATTTAGAAGCACTCAGTTCAAACAACTGGATGAGGTGAACTGTTTTCATTGGTTCCAAGTTCCTTACATGTTCTTTCAGAGATTAGGTTTACATGGTTCTTTATGTGTACTATCATTTTCAGGTGGCAAGCCGTCTAGCAGAGTTCAGAGAGCTAGCGAAAGAAGTTGTTAGAAGTGCTTGTCGAACTGCCCTGCTTGAATCTGGATTCACTCCTGATGATTATTTTTGTGGATCAGGCAGTACAGGTATGAAAAGAAACTAAACATTTAGTAACTGACTGCAGGACATGTGGATCTTTACTGTGCATTTTGTCATATATATCAGGCCACTGAACTGTTTCTTGAAAGAGTCTAGTATTTTTCCCTTAATCTGGTAGGCAGGGTGTTACAAATTTGCACATGTATTGTATTGTATTGTGGAAAAGGTTCATCTTCCATGTCAATTTATAGTCCATTGGATAATAAATAATGTCTAACAATTCCCATAAGAGGCCACCTCAAAAATTATAATGTTAGCATCCAGCTTTGACTGTTTCGGTTAGGCCTCCATAAAGAATTGAACTTGTGTTCTGCTCAAAATGAGGAGAAACACTGGCTCAGTCTGACTTCCAGTGACAAGAAGTTCGTTAGCTGAACTTTAACCCCATGAGCCCGAGTCGGCTGACTTTGGCCAGCCACGGCCGTGCCACGGGTCTTTTATTCCAGTGTAGAAATACCCTGAGTGTGCTATACCACTAAAATATGTGCTTAATTGTAACACGAGTAGTCCCATTGAAGTCATTGGGGCTATGGACATGCTTAAATACTTTACTGGATTGGGGCCTAAATCAAGAAGAGAACCTTAAAAATCAGTCATATACATAATTTCAAACGTGGCTTCCATTAGATCCACAAAGAGTGAATATAAACTGGTAAATGTGCACTCAGATTTAAAACTTATGAGTACTAATAGGCTCGTAAGTTTTAAACCCAAATGTGGGTAATTTTTTTAAAAAGCAAAAACTATTTTAAAAGGACTACTTGGTTAAATGCTATGCATATTGGGCCAGAACCTCAGCCGATGCAAATCAGTGTCGCTCCATTGGCTTCCACAGCATTGTACTGGTTTACACGAGTTAAGGATCTTGCCCATACTGTAAAATATTTTTTGTAGAAAATATTTGTTTACGTGTCTATAATTTATATATTTTAAATTATTTAATTAGAAAAGAATAAGAAGTCTGAAGTATTTGTTGAAATGCTCTGTTTGCTGCTGCTGACATTGCTACTTCAGTATGTTTAAAGGATGTTCTTTGGCTTGTCACTGTAAGGTTTTTAATTTAGTGGTGGGGTATGGCAGTTGATTGGATCGCCTTGCTATCTTCTGCTCCTCATTACTTCTGCAGCTGCTTGGGCCCAGTTGTCATAGAGCTACCTGGAAATCTGCAGTGTACATTTAAATATGTATGTTCGCTTTACCTTGTTTGTGTTACCTAAACTAACAGGGAACGGGGTAGGGTGGGGGGGGAATATAGGTTTTCAGAAGCCAGTGTAGATGTCTTTGGCCTCTAAAGGGTTGCTTGAGATCCATGTGGATATTTGAGGATCTACAGCAGGGGGTTCTCAACCTCTTTCTTTCTGAGCTCCTCCCCGCAACATGCTATGAAGACTCCATGGCCCACCTGTACCACAACAACTGATTTTCTGCATATAAAAGCCAGGGCCAGGGCCCTTGATAAGGGGTAGCAAGCAGGGTAGTTGCCCAGGGCTCCACACCACAGGGGGCACCGCAAAGCTAAGTTGCTCAGGCTTCTTCTTCTGTCCAAGGTGGAAGGGCTCAGGGCTCCGGGCTTCAGCCCCATGCGGTGTGGCTTCAGCTTTCTGCCCTGGGCCCGAGCAAGTCTAACGCTGGTCCTACTTGGCGGCCCCCCTGAAACCTGCTCGTAGCCCCCCAGATGGTCCTGGACCCGTGGGTGAGAACCACTGATCTACAGGGTTTGGGAACTGAGCTCTCTACTTTCTCTGCAGGGGTTGAGAAGAAGGGGGAATTTCCTCTGAACCCTTCCAACAGGGAATTTCTGCGCAGTTTCCAGGTGGAGTTTCTTGGGTACTGTGCTGTATTTTTCCTTTAGCCCCCACGAAAATGCTCTTTGCTTTTGACACAACTCAAACTGAATTGTTAAATGATAGTTTTATGTAACTGTAGAATTTTCAGTTACACACACTGTAGTACTTGCAATATTTTCATTAACATGTTTGCATATCTTCCATACAGAACAGGTCACTATGGCAACTGGATTAGCTGCTTCAAGTCTCTTTCTTGCTCCTCATAACGAAAGAGAACTTTATGGAGAAACAGCTGACAAAATGACCTACACAGAACAGGCCAACAAAAGGTCTCATTGTAGAAGGTTAACATGGTTAGTGTCTGGTGTTTGTAGCAAAAGTTGTTCTTATGCTTTCTCCTCACATAATCTCACAGTAGTTAAAATTATATAGTGCAGTGTTCCTTACAAACAATACATTAGTATATGTTGAACTGATCATAAGCAAATAATAACTGCATACCAGATCAGTTCATCTAATCTTAGGAAGGGCCAAGTATCAAATGCTTCAGTGCATGTTGTTGATGCTTAATAAATAACATATCAAATAATATAATCATAAGAGCCAGGTTAAAAAAAAAAAGGCAAAAAACCTCACAAGGCATCCAGCCAATATTGCAGTGCGGTAAATAGGTTTGGGAGGTGGAAATCTGCCCTGATCCCTACAGGCAATCAGCTTAGGTTTCGAAGCATAAAATCTTTTAATATTATTTTAGCTGGTGGCTACATAGTTATAAAGATTGCTTTGCTTTAGTGAATTACGTTGTGTTATGTTGTTCTATGAAACATCCTGATAGTGTATTTTATATTACATGTACAAATGTTCTCCACAACTACATTAGCTGGAATTTCCATTTTATCTAGCTGGATGAGATAATTGTATATACTTACGGTAGTATGTCTGCACATAATTATGGTATATGTGCTGAGGGTTTAATCAACTAATATGTTTCAAGGTGGACTTGCAGGATTGGTCAGCATGATCCCCTGCAGAGAACCATGAGTGGATTTTGTGCTGCAGACCTCATAGCCCTGGAATGGGATTATGGCGGCTTCAAACCATCATTGTGCCTTCCTCATCCTGGGCTCTTCTAGGGACTGTAATTGAGATATCTTTGAGGTCCTGTCTAAGTTACAGCACCTCTGTACGCAGTCCTATGGGCTTATCTTGCCAGGAGCACATTTCCCTGGCTTAGACATGTTGGAGGATGGCCATAAAGTTATCTCCCTAGGACCCTGAGATTTTATGCTTCGAAACCTAAGCTGATTGCCTGTAGGGATCAGGGCAGATTTCCACCTCCCAACCCTATTTACCGCACTGCAATATTGGCTGGATGCCTTGTGAGGTTTTTTGCCTTTTTTTTAACCTGGCTCTTATGATTATATTATTTGATATGTTATTTATTAAGCACCAACAACATGCACTGAAGCATTTGATACATGTCCCTTTGGTGGAACTTGCAACAGGGTCCTAGGGAGATAACTTTATGGCCATCCTCCAACATGCCTAAGCCAGGGAAATGTGCTCCTGGCAAGATATGGGCTTTTAGGTTCCCCCTTTACACAGTGTAAAAGAACCAGAGCAGAAGTGAGGGTCTCACCTCATATCTATCTTTCATGAGTTCTGAGATCTTAAACAAGCAGATTCAAGAGATGGAGAGGAAACTGGCTAGCCTCTAAATGTCTAAATCTAGCTGCCTAGCACTGGAGTCTCTTCTGTGATCCCACCATCTCACCACCATATCCTTTCTCCTATAGGCCCTGTAACTGACCCTCCTTCCCTTCCTCTCTCCCTTCAAGATGGCACACAGATCATGGCCCCTTCCCACTCCTTCTGGTGATGTCTTCTTTGGGGTGAGGCCTGTTAGCCCCTTCTGGGGACTGCTCTCTAGCTCAGAGTCATAATCTTCCTGGTCTGCTTGTGGGGCAGTGCAGCCATACACTACCCCATATGCAAGGTTTGATACCATACCACAATTTAGCCCTTAGTTTGTAAGTTTTTTGAGGTAGGGGACCATGGGTGAAATTCGTACTGTATTGAAGTCAACAGAAGTTTTGCCATTCACTTCAATGGTCCAGTATTGCATCACTTGTCTTTTTATCTGTCTATAAAGTATCTTGCAAATCAAATCACTACAAATGATAATAATAAATGTAATCATTTTAATTTAAACATATTTGTGTCAAAAGATTTTAGCTGGCAAGTTGATGAGTCATGATTGGCAGTAAATAGTGGAAAAACAATGATTTCTGTTATGCCTGTAAAGTCCTCTGTAGTAAAACAGCATTGACTTGGGGATCTTTGCAGAACTGGAAAAATATCCAGACTTGTGTATCAGAACATTCAGATTCTCAGGGCCACAGGGCATCAATGTGCTCTCTTCTGTCTTGCTTAAAATTAAGTGACTCTGCAGAGACTGATCTTTGAAACTTTGAAAAAAATGGTGGAAAAAACAGTTGGGCAAGTCTTTGCTGCTCTCAAGTTTCTGGGTGCATGAAGTCTGTATTTTCACAGGGATTTGGTGCAGACATATTGTCTCTAAGCCATGAAAATTATTTAGGGTGCCTGGAATATTTGAGCAACTTTGATGCTTTCGGTGTAGAGCACCTAGCAAAATTTGGTTCTTGTATAGTACTTTATGACAAATTCATAAAAATTCACACTAACTCATTAGAAAGTATAATTGGTCATTTTCAGAGTTAAAAGCTATTACCACAGTACAATGTGGCAGATCTTAATGGTCTTCTTCCCCTTGCCAGTGAAGATTAATTTACCAAGAAAGTTGATTTCAGTGATGATATCAACATGTTTTCTTGGGGGGGGGGTGGTATGGAAAACACACCAAGGAAGAGGTCCATATAGTCAGTTTAAGCCAGTAGAAAGATGTGTAGAGTGTTTCCATCTGCTCAGAAAAAGCAACACAAGGTAGGATGTTTGGAAGGGCTTGGGTGTGGCTGTATTTTAAAAAGAATAAGTTATGGAGGCTAAAATAGAGATATATAATATAAGCTTGTTTTAGCCTTAACTGTGCAGCGGCAATTGCCTGGCTATATAGTAAGGACTTGTCTACACGATGCGTTAATGTAAGCCAGTTGGGGTATAAATTCTAGTGTGCACCAGCATGTTGCGCACTAACTGGCTTGTGTGGACTCTGCTGATGCACGCTAAAAGGTCCCTAGTGTGCACTAACATAATACTGTTTGAAATGGGACTATGTAACAATGCTACATTAAGTTGCTACATTTGAGAGCCATATTAAACCAAAGGAGCTATGTCACAGGTTGCCCTCAGGGGACTACAGGATAATCATGAAGAGAGAGAGCATGCACTTCCATAGAAGAGATTTGTAAGACAGACAAGTGATTGAATACCTTTCAGTGGCATCATATGATTGATCCTTTTAGATTTCTTCTGACACCCTTCGGGTACTAGGTTCTGCACACTAATAGAGTTGGGGGGTTTTTAGATTATTTTTAATTAACATTTTCGTCCCACCCTCAGTTTTGCTCATTTTGGCCACTTTCCATTCTATTAAAATAGATGATTATGTGTTGTAAGAGAGAGAATATTAATGCTATCTTCTCATTTCTTTTATACTAGATAACATGTCCAGCAATCCATTAAAATTTCTGCCTAGGAGAGAATTATCACTATTTCAGAAAAAAATTATATGATTGACAATCTCATTTTATTGGAGAAAGTTGAGCAACTGCATTTTATGTTTTCATGCATTCATGTTGATACATGTTTATATAAATAAGTCCAGTTTTGTGTTAATTTTGCAACCTCACTAACTTAATTGGTTTCAGGGTTTCAGCTATTAAAAAAAAAAAAGGAGCAAACCAAACTATGATCTTTTAAAATATAAATAAAATGAATAAACAAACTTTTTGTTTGGCACAGTGACCAACCTGTGCAATTAGGAAGTTTAAAAAAGAAGCAATGAAATGAAATAATTAAGAACTAAAATAATCTAACACACTGAACATCAATATACTTACTGTATGGTAATTAATAATTAGTACTGTAATTTCACTTTTACAATCAAATTATATAATTGTTTGACAAAACTATCAATTTTTGTAAATGCCACTTTTAGCATTTATGTCAGTGCTACTCTGTGACTCATCTAATAAGAGGTAATCCTTAGTAAAAAGTTCAGATATCTTAAGAAGTTAATAAAAAAGCCCAGTTATACTGCCTGACTTTGAGAGATTCCTATTTCTTATTATGGCAGAACATCTCTACAGTTGAGGCTCTGCTGCTGAATTCACATAATAAAATTTGTTTCTTGAAGGAACATTCCATTTTTCTAGATGAAACCAAGTTATCACTTATGTAAATATTGCTGGACCAGATTTGCCAGTACATTCCATCAGCTTTGCACTAGTGTGGTGATACGAAACCTAAACCCAGAGCAGCACAAAGCAGCTCCAATGCACTGGTGAATCTGGCTCACCCATCTTTGTCATAAGCTGTTTCGAGTTTAATATGAAATGCGAAGTAATGCAGAGTTTGTTCTATTATTTGTTCTGTAAGTCTATCATAAAACCATCTCTCAAAGTTATTTTCTTCTGTATATGTATGCATTCTGTACATATTAGAGTAAAGGTATTTTTCTGCTTTCTGTTGGGGAATTGTTGGCCCAAATCCTGAAATCCTTACTCATTTTTTACTCTGTCTTTACACAGGCAAAAGTTCCAGTAAGGTTAATAGGAATTTTGCCTGAGTAAGGAATGAGTGAAGACTTCAGGAATCAGTCCTTTGAAAGTATAATACACAGTATACCTTTCCATAAAAATCAAACGCTCTTATCACAGAGACTTGTGGTATTCACATAAAGTGACAAAGTATTGCGCTTCCTTCTTCCGTCCCTCAAGCTTTATCCGTCTTGCTGACTACCTAATAGTGAACACTATGCATGTTCTGGCAGTAAAATCAGTCACTACTCTTTTGAGCTACCTTTCTGATAAGTTGAAAAGGACACCTGCTGCAGATGTCATACAGAAGTGGAATACAGAGGAAAAAATTGAAGTCTCTGAAAAAAAGGTAATTTTGTTTCAATGAAAACTAAGGCCAAGTTTTTAAAAAATGAGTGCATAAAATCCCTATAGTCCATAATGAGGCATATAAATAAGTGCTGTGATTTCAAAAGTTCTGAGTACTCAGCATGGCCAATGATTGCAATCTTAGCCTACATGTAGCATATTTTTCTGTTTATAGGTTGGTTTCAAAACAAAGATTAGAGGAAATTTTTGTTAGGAAAGTTTAAATTCTTGCATTAATCTCATTAATAGATGAATCTATGCCGATTATCATTTTCTTAGAAGGAGCTTCAACTTGCATTGTCTTGCAAAAGTTTCTGTTTATAATGTAGTGCACTGTTACATGTAATCTATGGCTGCTATAGTATTTACAGCACAATTAAAGAAACAAAAATTACACATTTGTAATCCTACTTTCCCTCCCATTTGCAAGCAATATGTGCCAAATGGGCCTTTGCAAATAAACTTATATTTAAATCCCTAGAACTGGAAAAATTCCTGTATAACTGAATTGAGATCTCAGACTTTATATGGGATTTCTCTTCTTCCAGACTTTTTCTTTGGTGCCCCTTTTACCCTTTAATATATTCACAAATTCTCGGCCTTTGATATGGTGCCAAGGAGCAAAAGCATGCATTTACATGCATATATGGAAGCAAATTTCTGATCTGTAGCAAGGGGTACAAAAATTGCTGCTATTTGACAACGAACTGTTCTAAGGGCTTGATTCTGATCTTACTTACCACAGTTTTACACTGATGTAATTCTATTGACTTTGACAGAGTTAATCTTTATTATACCCAATTTAATTGAGATCAGAAGAATCTGTCTTTGCAAGTTTGCTAACAAAGAGTTTAGGGCTTGGTTTGGCTCCCGTTGAAGTAACAGAAATTTTGCCATTGATTTCAGTGAATCCAGGATTGACCCCTGGCATTTATTTGTTTTATCAAACTTTTTCATTCTTCTTTTTTCTGCTTAAAAGAAATGTGCAGCATCATAGAGAAAAAGTGATGTTTATTTTTCACCCAAGATTTTTAAAAATTTCCTGATCTTTTGAAATTTGTATTGTTTTGGTTTCATTGTTTCAGGCTGTGTCAGGGACTGCAGGGCAGGATGAAGAAGAATCATTTCTGCCCATGTTTCTTACAGAGTTAATTTTGGAGATCCATGCATTGTTGTTTGCACCATCTTTGGATGACTTCCAGGTCTGTTGTAAGAAAGTATTGATTTATCTTTTAGTTGCATGTTTTAATCAGTTTCACCGAACAGAAATGTCAGGATCGTGGGCCAGATTCACTGGTATGCCCTGCTTGTTTTTATGGAGTCCAGAGACACAAAGCAGCTGCAAATCTTGTTTCGCTGCCTGGTCACTAGAGTGGTACAAAATAGCCATAGCATCCTACTGATCCCTGTATGTTTGGTAGTGATCAATGGCTCCGTGTCTAGTTGGCAGCCGGTATCAAGTTGCGTACCCCAAGGGTTGGTCCTCGGGCCAGTTTTGTTCAATATCTTCCTTAATGATCTGGAGGATGGTGTGGATTGCACCCTCAGCAAGTTTGCAGATGACACTAAACTGGGAGAAGGGGTAGATACGCTGGAAGGTAGGGATAGGATACAGAGGGCCCTAGACAAATTAGAGGATTTGGCCAAAAGAAATCTGATGAGGTTCAACAAGGACAAGTGCAGAGTCCTGCACCTAGGACGGAAGAATCCCATGCACCACTACAGACTAGGGACCAAATGGCTAGGCAGCAGTTCTTCAGAAAAGGACCTAGGGATTACAGTGGACAAAAAGCTGGATATGAGTCAACAGTGTGCCCTTATTGCCAAGAAGGTCAATGGCATTTTGGGATGTATAAATAGGGGCATTGCCAGCAGATGGAGGGACGTGATCGTTCCCCTCTATTTGACATTGGTGAGGCCTCATCTGGAGTACTGTGTCCAGTTTTGGGCCCCACACCACAAGAAGGATGTGGAAAAATTGGAAAACGTCCAGTGGAGGGCAACAAAAATGATTAGGGGACTGGAACACATGACTTATGAGGAGAAGCTGAGGGAACTGGGATTGTTTAGTCTGCGGAAGAGAAGAGTGAGGGGGGATTTGATATCTGCTTTCAACTACCTGAAAGGGTTGGATCTAGCCTGTTCTCAGTAGTCGCAGATGACTGAATGAGGAGTAATGGTCTCAAGTTGCAGTGGGCGAGGTTTAGGTTGGATATTAGGAAAAACGTTTTCACTAGGAGGATGGTGAAACACTGGCATGCGTTACCTAGGGAGGTGGTGGAATCTCCTTCCTTAGAAGTTTTTAAGGTCAGGCTTGACAAAGCCCTGGCTGGGATGATTTAGATGGGGATTGGTCCTGCTTTGAGTAGGGGGTTGGACTAGATGACCTCCTGAGGTCCCTTCCAACGCTGATATTCTATGATTTTATGGTGCTCTCACTATAAAAATGGAACTGATTATGTGCTTTGGATCTCAAAGATACTTGTATGCATTAGGGATTCACCCCACACTCTCAGGTGACATCTCACATTTATACATACCCTTTACCTGATTGTCTCCCACTGCTGCCCTTTGGAATACAGACTGTTGCCTAATACAGTAACCACTCAGGATATGTCTACACTGCAGCTGGGAGCGAGCCTCCCAGCCCAGGTAGACAGACTTGGGCTTGTGGAGCTTACAATAGCGCACTAAAAAGGAGCTGTATGAACACTGCAGCAATGGCAGAGGCTTGGACCCTGTGGGTAGGATAGGCTTGAACTTGGGTGGCTAGCCCGAGTCTCTGCAAGTGCCTCAACCTGTGCATAGCTATTTTTAAAGCAATAGCACAAGCTGGCTACTGCATCTTCTTGGGCTAACTGAGTCTGCATAGCTTTCTTCAGCTCTTCTTCCACATCCAATGGTGCAACAGTGATATTCTGCATCAGTTGTCGGTGGGAACAAGCTCTTCTCTACAAGCAGAGTGCATTCTGGCTACTACTGTATTTTTTGTTGTGGGGAGTGATGGGTTTCTCTGGGTTCTCCCTGTTTGCTCTCCGTCTGAGGCTCCATCTAGTATCTTATCTGGCAAGAGCAGTGCTTAGCATGTTGCCTCTCCACTACTCTCCATTCCTGCTGGTCTGGAAGTGAGACATATTGATAGTCTGCTGTTGACCTTTGCATACATACAAATGCACTATATTTTGGAAATGTTTCACACCTAATTTGTTTCACAATTCAGAAGGATTCAAAGGGTGTTAATGATGTTTTCTGTTGTCTAACAGGAAGGTATTGCAGATATTATTAATCAGTTTCAGGCAACTGTGTTGTCTGTTGCTAACCTTGTACCTGATCAATACTTTGATGCCTTTACTCGTCCTATTATTAATAACAAAATTGAAGAAAAGACTTGTGGTGAAGGACCAAGTTTATCAACCATGTTTAAAGATGATAAGCATTTGCAAGCTATCATCCAGCAAATAAAGGTACCAAACAGTTTCAATTTTAGATTTGATTTTTTTGTTAAACATTAATTAATCAATGCCCCTGTGTGCCAAGTCACTTCTGAAGGTACTGCCCGTAGGGATGTCTAAGGGTGATACAACACAGTAAAGTTTGCATGCCTATCCAATCTTGGATGAGACTGGGCTAATAGACGCCAGTTATGTTCATGTGCACCTGTCCACAAGGAAGTTGACTGATACTACCAAATATTTTCAACCACCAAACTGACCTTAGATGGCAATGAGTATGATTCACCATTGATCTGAGTTAGATGCAGATTGGCGACAGAGATAAAAGACCTCTATTCCATTAACAATCTACTGAACCTTACAGTTTCTCCAGAAATTTTCTTTTAAAGTACCAAAAAGAGAAGTCAATGTATCATGTAGAATTGTTTCGATTTCTTCTATTTGTTTGTGCCAAGCAAATTCTTATGTACAATGGCTTTTTTGTGTAACATTTAGGAAACTGTGTATTCAGCATTTGAGGCAGCCAGCTTATATGCAGACACTTTTGAACAGTTTCGGTTATTTTTCAAAGAAAATGAAAGTCTTGACTTGGAAGCTCTGAAGCAACAGGAACATGGTGAGTTGTCTTTTTCTCTAATTTTTAACTAAGATTCTTTGTTTGTTTTCTGTGTTATTGCAGCAAATATCTGCAGTATTTACTCTTGATTTGGTTATAAATGTTCTCTAAACCAGTTTCCAGGAGAGGAGTACATTTAGTCATGGGTTCAAACATTTATTTACTCTCCCACACAAAATAATCTGTGACAGCGTGCACACAAGATAACAATGGAATGAACTCCATTTGTATCTGCAATAGTGGAATAAGCTGTATTTAAGCCTTGATCCTGCAACTGGATCTGCATAGGTGGCACCTGTGGAATCCTTTTAAAGTCGGTGCTGTTCCATGCAGGGGTCTGTGCTCATCTGATTGTGGGATCTGAGGCTTAGTTTGCACCTTTTGACTTCTTATCTGCTTATGCCCAAATAAATCTGTTAGTCTTTAAGGCCTCATTGTTTTAAGTATTTCAGTGTTTCTCCGGTGTACTAGGCAGATATTGATGTTTACCTGCACCATGCAAGGGCCACTGCCTCCAGCAGCAGTGCACGTTTGTCCCTCCAGCAGATGATTTCTTCCCTCGGCCCTGGCACAACCTCTCCCTACCCACTGCCCTTTCATAAGCTAGAGTAGGTCCCCATTCCCTTTATGTTTATTTACTCAGTGAGGACAAGTGTCATGCCTTTAAAAAGAAAAAGCTAATCAAACTTTATAGAACTTAATTTTAAAAGGCTTGGTTTTAGCTTTGGGCAAAGGTTCAGGTTGTTTTATCCAAATTGAATGTCTGTACCTATCTCTTAAAGCTGAACCTTAGTGTTGAAAGACTGACGCATAGCTCTGTCTGTAGTTTCAGTACATGGTTCAGTTGAATAGATGTTTGCATTTGTTTCTGTTTTAGATAATCAAAGTTTTAAATACGTTTTGTTCTGTTTACAACTATCTGATACAATTGTTCATACATTTTTGATAAATCGTTTTCACACAAAGTGTCAGTTATTATTTTTAGTTTGACACTGTCATTATAACACACAGGTGTTGATTTCTTTGCGGAACGACTGGAGAAATATCACGGAGAACACAAAGATGCTTTGGCTATAAAGCAGAAAAGAAATTTAGGCTTGTTGCTTATAGATGCTAGAAAACTGAAAGAAAAATTAATACCATCACCAAAGCGCTGCTTGGAGGTAAATCTACAGGCAATATAGCAAGAATTTATTCCATTTCAATTTTACTAAGATCAATGACTGCCCAGTGGTCAACAAGCTGGCCAGTTTGTTTTGTTTGAAGTCCTACCATTATTTATATTCTGGTACAAAAAATGTTATGACATCTCCAGCAATATCATGGGTTCCTCTCGTTTTTAAACTCAGTTCATATGCTAATTTCACAGGTACTTTGCAACATCCTTTAAGATGTACTGCAAAATATTACAATGCGGCATCTTGGTTGTAAAGTGGAGTATCTTACCATGAGCACACAGTAACAGTGCTTTGGGATTGTACTGGCTGCCTGTTTGTTATAGGTTCAAGTTTAAAATGATCTGCTCTGAAAAAGGCCTAATTGGCCTTGAATCTCCCTAACTGAGAACATTCATCTCTCCCTATGACATCAGTTGAGATCAGCGGAGGCTCTCGAGCTGGAGCTCCCTTGGTTAAAAAGAAAGGAGCTGCCAGCAGAGCATTCTACACTAGGGCTCTTCATCTTTAGAACTCACTCTCATCCAGGCCAAAATAGCATGAATTTAGTGACCTTTCACCTCTAGCTTTAAGAATATTTTACACAATCTACTATTTCCCTTTGCTTTCTAGGTTATTAACGATATGCTTCCAGTTATCGGGAAGAAAAAAGTGACTGCCATTATAGCTGAGGCACAAGATGCCAAATTTAAACTTGAGTTTCTCCCATCCACAACTACAGAATATGTTAATAGCCTGATATTCCTTGATGAAATTCAGGAACGAGTAAGTACATTCCATCTTTCAGGAGATGGGGGTGAGGGGCCACTGCATATATGTATACATATTTTATATATGTCGTTTATTGAAAAAGATGGGTAAGGAAGACCATGTATTCACATGCTGCAGACTCCCACAAAAGTAAAAAACAAAGTTTGTACATTATCATTTCTTAATGGAGCATCACTAGAAATTATAAGACTGGATCAGAGTTAATATCAAACTTGTGTTATATTTTTTTGCTTATACACAGCCAGTTCATTAATCAGGAATGGACTATTGAGCTGACGACCTCCATCGCAGAGATGTGTCTCATCACATCTCAGAGACAGCACAGTGGTGAGGAGTTTTGGTGTCACATTTCTATATAAAACTGGGAACTGTGTCTCAAGCCCACTATTCTGCCTTTACTGGTAGAAGCAGCTCAAGAAGGGAAGAACTCTCTCTGCTTAGTTTGCTGTTGAAAGGCTTTTTTCACGGCTATGTCTGGAGTTCTTTTCCCTCCTCCTCACTCCTCTCCTGGCAGGCTTCTGATGCACAGAGCTCAGTGGAGGACGTGACTAGAGAAAACAAGCATAGCAGGGCCACTATCTATGAGTATCCTTCTCTTCTAGCAGTGGGGTACTATCTAGCAGCCCCTCCAGCTTCTGAGACTGATGATTTTCTGTGCTGATACTGCATAGTGGTAACACTTACATGAAGAGCCTTTTCAGATGCTCCTCTTGTCAATGGCCAAGGTCCTTGGACAACTAGTTCACCTTCCCAGGTTCAGTCCTTCTGCCTTTAAAAAGGTGGTGCAAGATCAGAAATCTGACACAGGAAAGGTCTCTAACAGAGGTCCTAGTTAGTAGGATCAAGTTGATATGCCTCCCTCTTAGGCTAGGATGCACAAATGGAATTTCACTTGTGCCATGGGAAGTATTCGTACACGGTACAGGAAGAGGAACCTAATGATATCAGCTGCTTCTGTGCAGGGTATGATCAATGGCCAGGCCAATTGGCTGAGTCATCAGACACTCTCCCCATGACAGTGGGGGGATTGAACAGCAAGTGCTTCAGTCTTCCTGGAGTGGGGGAATCCACAGATTGACTCAAATGGCAACAAAAATGGTATCTGTTCTGCTCCAGGGAATGAGAAAGCAAGGCATGGAAGATAGACGCCTTCTCATTTAGTCTGTCCTTGTTAGTGTTTATGGTCATAAATACCATAAAAGACCTCCTGGTGCCAGGATTACGTGTGCTACCATGACCAAGGCATAGTTTAATTGACAGCTTAAAACTTGGAAGAATGAATTGTGAATTTGGCCATCCCAACTAGCTGGAGAAGTTGGGATCTTCAGAACCTGATGTATTATATGCAACATGGTCTCAGTGCTAAATCAGTTTCAGGCAAGACCTATATTTGGTTTTTGTTCAATCAATACATTAAGAATCCAAGTGGCTATATTAGGAGCTCTTATGATTCCTTCAGAAAAGAGACTCTAACTTCTCATCCTCCTGTGCTCAGATTTACTCATGCGGTGACAAAAATCTGTCCTTCTATCCAAACACCCATTGGCAGTCAGAAGTTGTTCCTGGATTAGCTGATGCAGCAGTCATTTGAACTGTGGGCTACAACCCCAGTGTTTTTTTCCTCTTCATTTTAAGTAGCTTATACCAGTCACCTCTGTGAGAAGGAACAGTATTTTGAACGTCTGATTAGTCATGGCAATGTGGTCCTACAGACAATCTTGGAATTCCTTTCTAAAGTTGTCCCTTATCAACTGCACCAGGAGATTTTTTTCATCCTTTTTGTACAAATCTTTCTTACCTCAGTGAGATAAGATGGCAGCTTCTGGACATGTTAGCTGTTTCAGGGTCAGAAGCATTGGAAGTTGTCTGCTGGGCTTGTGATGCAGTTTACCAAGCATATGTAGGGGGAAGCTGTGATATCAGAAATCCTTGGCAGTGAGCTGCCACTGCATGCTCATGGGTGGTGTGGCCAAACCAATAGTCCATTCCAGACTAGAGGATTTCCTGTTATGAGGAGACAGCTTTTACAGGTAAGGACAACGCTACTTGTTTTCATTTTTAAAATGTTTCTAATTATTGCCAGCTGAAAAATGTGTACTTATTGCATTCACAGGTGGTGAATGCTGTGCTAAACATTAAACTACATTTTCAAGTTTTAACCTCCCTTTTTCAGCTGCTAATAATTTTTTCAGATTGAAATCTCACACTTTTAGTAGCAGCAAAATCCATCGTCTCCAAGTGGGAACCAGAACATCCAGAAATAGACTTACTTGCAACCAGCAAAATAAAGCAAACTGAGAGAGTAACTGTGTGTCACTGCCTAATATTTTGGTATCAAAACTCTCTATAATGGAATAAAATGGTAACATAGCATACTGTATGCTAAGGGAGGGTACATTGAAGAAGATGCCACAAGTCCAGCCAAACATTTCTGTATTCTCCAGCAGCCGGGACATACTCTATTTTCAAACAGTAGTGATATAAGAAACTAAAAAATTCAGGGACAAGATTAACCTGTTAATTTTAGTCACATAAAAAAATAATCTTTGGCTAGGATTTGTTTTCTTCTCCTTTATTAAAATTATTTTCTATAATAACCATATTTTGATACTGTCAGCAATGTAACTAAGATTAAATAATGGTAAGGATTACTTAAGAAAACATGGTTGATTCACAGTAGTTGAAGATGACTGTTTTTGCAGATTGAAAGCCTTGAAGAAGAAGGAAATGTGGTAACTCAGATGTATCAGCTTATTGAACAGTACCAAGTACCAACACCTCCTGAAGATTTTGCTCTTTTTGCAACTCTGAAACCATCCATTGTTGCGGTTCGCAATGCAATTGACAAATCAGTGGGTGAAAGAGATTCCAGCATTACCAAATTTTGTCAACATTTAGACCAAGATGTTGTAGAGCTAAGTGAGGAAGTGAAAGAAGTTAAACAGCAAGCCCAGGTTTGCAAAGAGCAGTTTACATTATTTTTATACTGTACATAATTTCTGCAATTGTGTTTTATTATAACAAGACAACTGAGCAGTAATAAGGACTATAAAGTTATCAACAGTCTATTCAACAATGTGAAGTAAGGTTTGATCTGTAATCCGATGCAAATGCTCACATTTTAAATTGTGCTGTATGAGATGAAGAGTTGCACATTATTTCTGAGGTCAGGATTTGGCCTTATGGATCTAAATATATAGGACCAAATTGTATCTTCTGCACCAAAACAGAGCTGATCTTTTCACAGTGGGTCTCTCAGGGACTGGACTTCTCCCCAACCTGTCTCAGAGCTTCAGCAATGTCCCACATACTTACTGCCTCTTCGTGTGATGGGGTTCATCTGCTTGGCACTTGCTCCTTCACCTTCCTGCCCTCACCCCAAGGTCCCTGAGCAGCAGGGTACAGTGAGTCACCATGAAGCTGGTCTCTGTGCCTTCTCAGGGGCTGTGGACCCCACATGGAGTCCCAAAATCCTCATCTTCCTACCACTAGCAAGGGAACCACACCAGTTCTATTGTAACCAGGGTGTTGTGGATAGAGGGGTAGGATTTGATCTGTAATGCTTAGACATATTTTGAAACTTACATGTTTTTAAAAGTGAGAAGCAATTCTTCTGCTGTACTCTGTGCTGATTAGGCCTCAACTGGAGTATTGTGTCCAGTTCTGGGTGCCACATTTCAGGAAAGATGTGGACAAATTGGAGTAAGTCCAGAGAAAAGCAACAAAAATTAATTCCCTTTCAGTCCTGTGATTCTATGATTCCATGAAAAGAAAAGGAGTACTTGTGGCAAGTACTCCTTTTCTTTTTGCGAATACAGAGTAACACGGCTGCTACTCTGAAACCTATGATTCCATGGTTATGGATATAAAAGGGATCATGACTTGCCCAACTGCAGGTTTTCCTCACAGATGTTGTCATAAGCAATCAGGTCCTGGAAAGATGCCCTTAATGTGTGGCTCTAACCATGGCATAGTGAGGTTCCATGATCTATTCAGTTACGGAGCTAACCTTCACCAACTGACGACAAATTGAAGATGGCGGGGGGAGAATATATTTTTCATTTATAAAGAGAAGAGATTTGATCTAGAATCTTTGAGACTTGATAACTTTTCCATACCTATTTACATTGGTCATTTAAAATAGATTAAATCTCATCACACGTATAAATATTAATAAATTTTAATATTGAAACATTGATCATATATATCACTGAGTTTAAAACTTATTTCTATTAGCCTGGAATATAGAATGTTTATAGGAATATAGGAGGTTTATCTCAACCTGAACTAAAAGCTAAATTTAACAAAGTAACAAAAAGTTGTTTTTGCTAAACAGGACCCACAGATTTTGGATATTGCAGCTAACCAAGCCAAAGTAAAACAAATTCTGACAGAATTGCAAACCATTCTGGATGAGCTACAGAAACGGGCATTCCAGTATAAATCCTACCAGAAGAATTTTAAGGTAATTTTTCCCCTCAGCTCTTTGCTGGACTTTTATGAAGCCTGAATTGAGCTGTATTTTTTTGCAGTATTAAACAAATGTTTCTGAATAGCAGAACTTTGTAAAGCCAATGCCCTGGCTAGTGTCTTTTTGGAAATAGGTATTTCTTGCCCAAACCTGCTCATGCACAAGCAAAGGCTGGATTGAGTCTCCTATGAAAAATTGTTTGTGTGATGTCCTAATTAAACCAATGGATTTTGTAATTTTTGTAAGCATTTTAAAGAGACTTTATGAAAATCACAATCCCCATCAGCTACGTATGCGGGGGGGGGGTGGGAGTTCAAGGGACTAACAAAGACCCAGCTAGAAGTCTTGGGATTGTTTGTGGCTCACTTCCGATAAGGCCCAGGTAGGCCCATGTCCTATTGCACGTTTACTGGTATATCGTTTCCTAATCAAACAGGCTCATGAGGGAGTCCAGATGTCCGCGCACTCTACCTTCTTTGATGTGTCTGCATTGAAGGAGCTAATGCACTGAAGGAAGTACCTTGATTTTATTAGAATTTTCAGATAATACATGGAACAGCCTGTGGCAGTCACCTGGACTTCCCCATTGGCCTCTTCAGCTAGGGAAAAAAATGCACAAGAAATGTGCAGTAGGGAGCAATCCTCCATTGGCAGGGAGTTGGGCTATGTCTTTTAATAGGTCTTTTTCCTCTTTAGACTGTGAATCCGTTGGGCTTTGAGATTCCTTATAGGCTTGGAAACCAGAGTTCTTCTGGAGCATAATCCTTGTAAGAGCTACATTAAAGAAATAAAAATGACAAACACTGACTTCATTTGTAATATCTATGAATCATCTGTTGTTCGAGGGCCTCATGAGCATTAGATGAGAGCTTTGCCACCACGCCTGGATGTTTGTGTGGCTAAAATTTAATGCTGATGAGAACTGCTGATGACAGGGAGTTTGTAAGCTTTGTAAGCACTCACCTTACAACTTACTTGCCTCTCAGAGGGTACCTACATTGCTGGAATGGCCACTAGAGCTCGTAACTTCAGCTGGTACAATATCTGACAGTACAACAGCTGAGACATCTTTCAAAGGTCCCACTTCTCATAGTTGAAAGCACTGGGTTACACAACTGTATGTCATAACTTCTAAGAACTATATTGGAGGAGGCTGTAATTTCCTTGGGGTTGGAAATGTGCTTTAAGTGGATACATATGTACAGCTGTATCAGTAGGTTTAGAGGGGTAAGTAGCACCAGCATGCCGCTGGAAAGAACAGACTTTTTTGGAAGATGTCCGTTTGCTGGTTACTAACCTAATGCCATCTTTGGGTAGCACCTGGATCCTAATAATATTTAGGTGGTCACAATACCATCTGAAAACATGGGCAGTTGAGTTATCATAAATTTGCTTTGGTTATGGGTGATAAATAGAATTATTGCAATCCGTTAGCGTGAGAGAACTCCTCTACCTGTAGTTAAAGGGAATGTCACTGATGCGTCTCAGGACTGGGTATACTATGGAAATCAAATAGAGCTTTTCCAGCTTCTTAAAGCATATCTTTGTTTAGTGATGAATATTCAGCACAGATGGAGAGAGCTATTTTAATGCAATGTTTGTGCCTTGGCAGTTTTTCACAGAACTGACTAAAAATTAACAGTAGACTGCAATATTTACTGACTGCTGTAAATAAAAGGAGTCAAGACAACTGAATGGAGTTCACAATAATTTTGTATCTTTTGCACAAAAATATTTAAGAAGAAATGTGGTTTAGAACAGATTATTTGCTCCTAAAGAAATATGATAAATTGATATCCCTACTCTTCCCCAATGTTAACTGTAGAATTTGTGAAATGTGAAGTGGGTATTTTAAAAAATACACATTAGATCAGAGGTGGGCAAACTACGGCCCGTGGGCCACATCTGGCCCATGGGACCGTCCTGCCCAGCCCTTGAGCTCCTGGCCAGGGAGGCTGCCTCTGGCCCCTCTCCTGATGCTCCTCCCCCCCACTGCAGTGATGCCGCTCGTAAGGGGGCAGGGAGCGGGGGCGGGGGTTGGATAAGGGGCAGGGAGTCCCGGGGGGCAGTCAGGGGACAGGGAACAGGGGACAGTTGGATGGGTCGGAGGTTGGATAAGGAGCAGGGGGTCCTGGGGGCCTCTCAGGGGGCGGGGTGTGGATAAGGGACAGGGAATGGGGGGGGTTGGATGTGTCGGGAGTTCTGAGAGGGGCGGGAAGTGGGAGGGAGCAGATAGGAGGTGGGGGGGCCAGGCTGTTTGGGGGACACAGCCTTTCCTACCCAGCCCTCCATATAGTTTTGCACCCCCATGTGGCCCTCGGGCCAAAAAGTTTGTCCATCCCTGCATTAGATTGTTTGTTTGTTTTATAAGTTTTAAAAATGACATTTTAAATTTCTCATTTGAGGTGGAAATTTCAAAATTTGATGCTTTGGAGGAAGTTAGTGCAGAACTGAAACTCAAACAACTGCTTTGGGATTCTTGTTCTGAATGGGAAATACTCCAAACAGAATGGATGGAGGTAAAATAAATGCTCTGATTCCTAAATGACCAAGTATAAAAATGATGTATAATACAGTTTATGATATAAAATTCTAGTTTATAATATGTAGAAAAAATACTTCCTTTTATTTTTCCAAAATGGCATTATAGATTTTTGAATTACAGAGCTATAAAAGATTACTATGCAGCTAATCTTTTTGTAAGTTATTCCAGGGGTTATGCTTCTTGAATTGCTCTATACTATCTTGTGAGTTTTGTGAAGCAAATTGTAAAGCTTGAATAACATGGCAGGAATTTTGTAGATAAGTAAGTTTTAGTCTAACCATTTAGAACAAACATTTGGGTTATGAAGGCTACTTAATCTTTGTGTCACTATGGATATCTGCAGTTACTAAGGCTACTAAAGTGGAAGAAGAAGAAAAAGAAAAAAGGATAAAAATAGTCTGCCCTTAGATAAAGTTTCACTTTCCTTCATTTGGCTTTCTTCAGGCTTCTCTTCAAAATATGCATGAGTTACTCCTGTGGGGAATTCTGTGCCACTGCACATGTGCAGAATTTATGTCCCTCACAGGCTTGTTTGCTTCCCCGCAGAAAAATCACTTTCTGATGGGGAAGCAAAGGGAAGCCACAAGAGCCGTCATGCGACCCTCCCCAGCAGTATGTTTCAGGTGTCCAGGGCAGCGAGCAGAGAGGTAAATGATTGTGGGGCAGGTGGCGGGACTGGGGAAGACCTGGCTGGTGTCTCCTACCCTGTGCCAGGCTCAGCTATTAGTCCCAGATGGGCTGGGGAGGATCCCGTGGCATCCGGGGCCGTGTCAGACACACCCCCAGATTTCTCCCCCAGCTGTAGGAAACGCCAGAACCCGCCCCCCACATTCACACACTTCCTGCATCCAATGCTCTTGAGCTGCAGGAGGACGGATCGCTGTACAGGGAGCTGCTTCCCCATCCAAGGACACCCAGCACCCAGACCTCCATATTCCCTCATACCCAGACCCTCCCACCAAGCCTCTGGCCCCTGCACCCAGAACCCCGCCCCGATGAGCCTCACTCCCCCTGCAACTGGACCATCCCAATGAGCCACCTGCACCTGGATCCCCACCCCCCTGAGCTCCACTCCCCCACCATCTGGACCCCTCCCCTGAAGCCCCCCACACCCAGACCCCCCCTGAGCTCTATCCACCACACCCACACCCCCCATGCTGCACCCCAACTACCTTCACCTGGACCCAATCTTCAGGGTCCCATTACCATTGCACCCAGAACCCTCCAGCAAGCCCCTGTGCATCCAGATCCCCCCCCACATCCGGATCCCCCACTGAACTGCCCACACCCAGATTGCTCCACACAGAACCCTCTCAACCCATACCTGGATCCCCCCATGCTAATCCCCTCCACACTTGGATCTTGCCGTGCTGAGCCTGCTTGCCTGCACCTGGCAAGGAGGGGCAGGCCCAGTCCTTGTGCTGTGTCAGGGTTGGGTGCAGCCTTTCTGCTGAGTCTGTGTCCCAGGTGGGAGCTCCACAGTGATTGTTCACCTCTGTGTAGCCAGTGGCCTGTGCTCCCCAATGCCATGCTAGAGCCTCCACATTTATTTGACAAATAAAATTTGCGTAGTTTTACAGAATTTTAATATATATTATGCAAAATTTTTAATTTTTTGGTGCAGAATGCTGCCAGGAGTAGTGAGTTGGATCCTGCAGTGGTCAGATGACACCCCAAAGCATGAGTTTTGGCTACTCATGTCTTGGCCAACAAAACAGCTAATATTCTTCTGGGTTGTAAAATTCTTTCACCGCCTCTTCACATCCAGCTGTAGTTTTGACATTCTGACCGCCTGCAGTAGTAATTTCCAGCATGATTTGTGAAGAAGTTTTTGTTTTATATATACCTGCCATTAACTTTACACATATCACTGATACCTTCTGTTTTCTAACCACCGATTATCTTTATAATAATATCCATAGATTGGAAGCTGTTTATGGCCAGGGCCATCTTTTCCTTACATGATGTACAGAGCCTAACACAATGGAGTCCTGAACGATGGCTCTAGCTGCTCCTTCAGTACATATAAATCCATAAATATTATTATGAGACCGCATATAACTCCTCAGTCATTATAGTAATGGCCTGTTCTTG
The DNA here is from genome assembly GCF_009764565.3 of Dermochelys coriacea. NCBI lineage: Eukaryota > Metazoa > Chordata > Testudines > Dermochelyidae > Dermochelys > Dermochelys coriacea. The sequence continues at coordinate 130,938,666 of NC_050072.1, forward strand.
TGTGTGGGTTCCCAGTGCTGTACTGGTGGGAACTGCCATGACTTCAGAAGTTTAGGGCGGCCAGCACCTCCCCTCCTACAGATGGGATGTTCTCTCCCTGTTGAGGAGATGGACTAGCCCTTAGTGCCTCTAACTGTCAGTTCCTGTTTCGCTGCTTACTGGAAGAGGGGCTCCCTATCACTGCTGCTGCAGCTGCATTAGTCAGAAAAATCAACATTTTATCTGCTTTGTGCTGATTTTTGTGAGTGTTTGCTCAAGGTGTAGAGTAATGTATACAACTATCTTAGATTCTGTCAGTGAAAACGAACTAACTAAATGGAGAAGGAAGGTTGATTTTTTTTGTGCTGTGCGAGGTGTCTCCTACTTCTCAATACTAGTGTTTCATAATTTTCTTCCTCCCCCACTGCTTTTAGTCTTTCCTGTTCGTTTAGATCAAATTTGGCTCCATTTGTGCCCTCCTATAAAATACTGAGGTGTGTTTCCTATTGTGTATCAGGCTGCCATACACCCTAAGTGGGAGCCTTCTTCCACCAGAGCATAGAGGGATTCCTCATCTGAAAGGTATATGGTACATCTCACCCTACCTCTTGTCATGGTATGGTAGTTGGCGTCATGGTGTATTTACTTACTGTATATTAATTACCTACTAGATGTCTGTGTGTGCTGTATAGAGATTTAGACAAGGCTTGGTCCCTGGTGAAAACAAGGCAGACAATGCTGGGACTTGAGTTGTGTGGAAACCTGTTTGTGTTTGTACTTTGTTGTTGTCCAGTTTTTTAAGAAAGACTGTGTTCATTCCATATATTGTGGCAGTGGAAGACTGCAAGCATCAAAAGTGCCAGCTTTGCCTATTATCAAACCACAGTATAGCCTTTCCTTTTTAATTTGCAAAATTCACTGAGTCTCCCTATCATTAGTGTTCTATTGTAGTACCTTTCTTTTACCTGTGTTTATTGGATTAGGTGTATATAATGCTTTGCTTTAGAATATACGGTCTTTTGAAGCCTTTGAGTGCCCAAGGATTGCAGGATCTTACCATATACTGTAACTCTTGTATGCACTGTGTGTCAGATTTTGCTACCCTTACTTATGTTGAGTAGTATCTTTCTGTATGAGTAGTGCCATTGATTGCAGTGATTTCTTTGTGGAGTAAGGTACTATACAAAATGAATGTGACCATTAATTAATATATTTTCTATGTTTGATTTCCACAGTGTAAATTTGATAGCTTGGATCCAGAATACCTGAATTCTCAGGTTTCCAAGTACGCCAAATTTGTGAATCAGTTGGAAAAAGGTTTGCCACCCAATAATATAGTGCCCCGGCTCAAGGGGAATGTGGAGAAGATGAGAGAAAAGGTAAAATGGCAACTTGAAATTCACTTTCCAAAAAGCTTTTTAGAAAAGGAGGGATAGCTCAGTGGTTTGAGGGTTGGCCTGCTAAACCAAGGGTTGTGAGTTTAATCCTCAAGGGGGCCATTTAGGGATCTGGGCCAAAAATTGAGGATTGGTCCTGCTTTGAGCAGGGGGTTGGACTAGATGACCTTCTGAGGTCTCTTCCAACCATGATATTCTATGATTCTATGAAAAACATGAAGTTAAAATGTGCTACTTAATTTTCAATAAACTTCAAAGATTCCCTCATTTTATATAACTCGTCCAGAGGCAAAATGGAAAAGGAGTGAAAAACAAAAAATTGAAAACTTCAGTTTTTGAAAACCAAACGATTTTGGTTTTTGCCAAAAATTTCAAACAAAAAGAAACTGTGGGGAAAAGGATCTTTCGTTTGTAAAAATAATTAAATAAAATGTTTGATCAAAAGTCTTTTACAAGTTCTATTTACAAGCTTTATTTAAAAGATGGTGCTTTGAGAGAGATCTAGCAATGTAAAATACATTAATGAAAAATAAATATATTGTTCGTTTTACTTTTCCAGCTTCCAGTTATCACAGACCTAAGAAACCCCTTTTTGAAACCCAGGCACTGGGCAGTTTTGGAGCAAATAGTTAATGCACACCTGGTGGATGTGGAATACCCGTTATCTTTGGCTCGACTTGTTGAGCTCAGTGCTTTTGACTTTTCTCAAGAAATTCAGGATGTTTCTGGACAAGCCTCTGGAGAAGCTTCCCTAGAGACCATTCTCAAAAAGGTAAGTTTTACAAACAAACATTTTGTCTTTGTTTTTTACAATGGGCTGAAAATCTTGATCTTTTTATGGATGATTAAGAAAGAATGTGTCTCTCAATTATGGTTCACAATATATAAGTCCCACATTAATGGTAAGTAGAATTTTTATATGAGTGAAATATAAAGCAGAAATACAGTTTGTGTCATAATTCATAGATATTAAGGTCAGAAGGGTTATGATCATCTAGTCTGACCTCCTGCACAATGCAGGCTACAGAATCTCACCCACCCGCTCCTGCAATAAACCTCTCACCCTTAATAATAGACCTCTGCCCTTCCAAGGAGCATGTTCAAGGGGGCTTACAAAGGCAGAGACTGATGCTGCAGATGCACTGCCCACAGAATTCTCCTTGGCAGAGAATGTTGAGCCCACAGAATGTTCTGTGCCTTTTCGACTGCCTCTACAGTAGCACATACCTCCTGTTGTCAGCAAGTCTGTGCTGAAGTCATGTTTTGGCTTAAAAAGTCTCTATGCAAGTTGACATTATTGTAAACAGACAAAAACCACGCTTTGTTTATTATAGTTTTATGCAAAATAAGAAAAAGGTCGATGTGTGTTAAATGGAAAAGGACAAAGTCAACAGAGATTTTTTCCCTTTTTCTTCTGAGAAGAGAGAACAAACACCGCAAAGTAAAACAATAATTTGACAGTGTCTATTTAGCCCCATGCATCTGAAGAAGTGGGTTTTTTACCCATGAAAGTTTATGCCCAAATAAATCCATTAGTCTTTAAGGTGTCACCGGCCTCCTCGTTGGGTTTTTTTAGGTGAAAGGGCAGTTTTTTCATTAGTTGGAATGAGACTGTCTACATTTTATTTACTTTGTAAAACCTAAATATTTTAGTGTTGTAAGTAGATTTACAAGGTTTATAATTTTCTCAACCAGGTGGAGGATTCTTGGAAAACAACTGAATTCATTGTTCTTCCTCATCGTGATTCTAAAGATGTTTTTATCCTTGGTGGTACAGATGACATTCAGGTAAGTCGCTGCTTGTACTTAATAGGCAGCTGAGAAAAGTTCAAATGAAGCTAGCAAAAATTCAGATGAAACTAGCAGTGGCAGATTGCATTTATAAAATTCTGGCAATGACCTGGTAATGGTCTATGTTGATGGAACATTTTATATTATTTTAAACAATGTATAAACAAAATATAAATTCACATTCCTTTTGCTTATCCATTTAATAACAAAATCTTTTCTCAAGAGTTTTTAATTTTTCATCAACATTCAGTTCTCCAAGTTAACAATTGCAGTATCTATTACAATATGTAATTATCTTAATAAATTGTAGATACTTTGGTTAATATCAAACATTAGAACTAGAAGAAGTAATATCAGCTGGATGACTGCATAAAACCTGTCTAGAGCCCCTCTCCTGCAACTGTCTTCATGCGGTGTACCCTTTTTGCAGGCGCTTGGGTCTATCTGTGCAGAGCCATTTGCAGGATCAGGGCCTAATTTCTGTGATTTAGAAAATATGTTATGAAATTATAGCATACACTTAATTTAGCCAAAGTTTGATTCAACTAAAACTTTAGGCAACAAACCATTTGTATTATAATTAGGGTGACCAGATGTCCCGATTTTATAGGGACAGTCCTGATTTTGGGGTCTTTTTCATATATTGGCTCCTATTATCTTCCACCTGCGTCCCGATTTTTCACACTTTGCTGTCTGGTCACCCTAATTGTAGTGAAATAACTTCATCCATTTTATTTTGATCATTGCTAGTGGAGAATCAGGTCCCTAGACAGTAACTGATAGACTGTGTACTTCTTATTTAAGGGTCTTCTTGATGACAGCACTATTAATGTATCCACTATAGCCTCCTCACGATATGTGGGCCCTCTCAAAGCACGTGTTGATGAATGGCAAAAGCAGCTCTCCTTATTTAGTCAAACACTGGTGAGTAGCAAACAACAAAACAGCTTCTTAGGACTTAGCTTGAGTCTCAAATAAAGCGCAAAGTGGTGGAGTTCTAGTTTATTTTAAAATACTGACTATGTTGAAATTGCTGAAAGAAGATTTTTTTTTTAACCTAATTTTATAAGGTGATGTCACAAAGTCCCCATTGACCTTATATTTGTTGGGAAACCATCATTCAGAAGGCGTGAGCGACTTACACAGTTCAAATAATGAGCTTATATTTGTTTAACTTTCACCCTGGGAATGCTATCTAACTGGCAAGTGAATGGCTTCTGCAAATTGGAAGGATGTGTTGGCTGCAAGCAGAGAAAAGTTAGGGTGCATAGTAAGAGCTTTCAGTAGTGGTGGTATCATATCTCTCCAGGTCTTGGTGTGGGTGGAGGGTGGGTCCAGCAGACTATGGAAGGCAAGGTCCAAGCCTCTTGCGAAGTGGGGTAGCTGGTGCCTTGCTGCTGGAGTGGGGATGACAAGGTCAGCTCTGAGTTCTTGACGTGAGGCACTTCTTGCAGAAAGTGTGATAGCTCGGAATGATTCTGGGTTGGGTACATGTAATTGAGGAAAAATAGTGGGCCAGTTCATCAACTGTGGGGTAGACAGGGCTAATGTTATGGGCAGATTAAGGGTTCTGCACTGAAATACTGCAGATGATCAATTGAGGATCAATATACAAGGCTCTGTTGGCCTAAATAACACTTGAAACATGTGGACCTAAATTGAAATGGGAAATTATTCAAAATATTAAAACTAAAGAAAATGTGTGTATGTGATTTTAAAATTTAGCAACAGTAAAACATTAATATTAGAAAGAGAAGCACCACTGGGCAGCTTTCTTCCTCTGACGTGGCACTGGGAGAGGCTCACACAGCGCCGGTGAGAGCTGGGGGAGTTTTTTGCAACAGGAGACAATAAGAGGTCCTAAGCATGTTCATGTACAGGCAAGGTAGCAGGGTCCCAGAGGTCGGGCTGCAGCCTGAGTCTGAATGTCTACACTGCAATTCAACAGCCCCTTAACCCGAGCACTGCGATCCCAAGTCAGCTTGGACGAGCCAACCACAGGGTCTAATTGCAGTGCAGACATATCTCCAGAGGCCAGCATCACCTGGAAGTGGGATTGTGCCTATCCTATGTCTCCTTTGAGTCAGCCTAGCTGGTGCAAAGAGGCTGGGTTAACAATGAACGGAGTCTGAGGCTTGTTTCTCTATAATTTCTCACTGTTGCTACCACCATTGCAACTCCACTGACAGCAGCAGCAGTGTAGACGTGGCACCAATAGCTACTGGTGCTGTGTAGACCTACCCTGAGCAGGGTTGGGGACATGGTGCTAAAAATGCTGGCAGCCTGGAGTTCTGTTTACACGAGCACTTCTAATGTTGCTACCTCCAGTGGAGCTGCCAGAGTAGTAGCCACAGTAGGAAGATTAGGGCAAAAAAGCCTTGTGTAGATACCACCCCATAGTATGACATCTTTGTGCTGCTGGAAAACCTGACTGGCCTGCCATATCCATCACCATCTTGTTAATCCTCATGCAAGGGAAGAAGGCAGCAGACCTGCAGTTAACCCTTTGTTTGGTGGTGGCCAAGTCAGTCTCTTGCAGTCTGTTCCATGTCGTCATAAAATAAAAGTTCTTCTCAAGCAGCATATATTTTATCCTTTATTTCCCCCTTTAAAAAAAATCACAGTTTAAGAGCGAATCTGACAAACAAATATCCAAGAAAATTTGTTAGATTTTTCAAAGCAGCCTAGCGTGTTATCAAATAGAGTTTACTTGGTGAGTACATTGGAAATGTACGTTCTTCATGACCATACAATTTGCCATGTAGAAAATTATCTTAGGAGATTTTTGGAGGGATTGGCAAAGTGCACACTGTCTCATCAAATGTCTGATAGTTGAGCCAAAGGGCTAAAATTGTGTCATGAATATTGAAGTTTTGACAGTCTAAGGGTGGATATCTGAAATATTGTGGAGGATTCATGTTTAATATTTGTGGATTTTCTTCTGCTTCCCAATTTGAAAATTCAGACTGCATTTCAATAATTCTCCTTTGTAAGGATGGGGACTAATTGGTCAAGTTTTCCTTTTTTTCTAGGAAGAATGGTTGACATGTCAGAGAAACTGGCTTTACTTAGAAAGTATTTTTAGTGCTCCTGATATACAGAGGCAGCTACCTGGAGAGGCAAAGATGTTCTTACAGGTGGATAAGTGCTGGAAGGAAATAATGAGAAAAGTTAATCGTCTGCCAAATGCTCTTCGTGCTGCTACTCAGCCCGGTATAAAATAATGGTGTATTATCCCAATCAATGTATAAGCCATTGTAGGTGATGTTAATCCTTATTCAGCACTTACTAGCCTAACATTTATGTCTGTTGGTAGGATGAAAAATACCTGTACTGCTCCACTCCTAGGCCCCTCCCTGTGCAGCATAAAGTAATAAGGAATAAGACAGTAAAGGAATAAGACAGTTGTGTCCTGTTTACTATGTACTGCATTTAATTGCATTATGTTGTCAATCAACTTTCTGTTTAATATATATTCAAAATGTAACTTTGCTATAGTTCATTTGCTCTCTTTATGCATTCTCTCCCTAGTTTCACTGTGCTTTCTATTCTCTTCCCACTCATAATGTATATTTTCCATTATTGTTTTCAGTGTCCTGTCTCCTTTTTACTTTCTCTCCTTGCAACTTTTCTCTATATTATGTTCTCTCCCTATTCCCCTATATTTTGTGTCTTTCTATCAATCAGTTTCCCTCATTGTCATCAAGTGGCCTTTCCACCTCCCAGCCACACCCTGATGGCTTCAAGGAAGCTCTGCACACAGCCGATTGCCTCAGTTTCCCCTTTCAGAGGGCTCCTTAACTAAACTCCATACAAGCTTTTTTGTCCAATAATGCTCCTGCATCCAAGTCTAGTTTATTGATATAAAACAGAAAGGAAAAAATCAGTCCGGAGGCTTCTCTCCTTCCCCAAGTCTGTTCTTTGCAGCTCTTCTCTGCCTTGGCAGGCCACTTTCAATCATACCTGGCTGGATTCTTTTCTTACTCTTGTAGAGTCTCTCTTTCCATCCAGTACTACCCTCCTTGGGATCTGGTTTTACCCACAGGTTTCATCATGCATTCCTACAACTACAATACCCACCTGCTGAAGTGAAGAAACAGATTGACAGAGCCAGAAGAGTACCCAGAAGTCACCTACTACAGGACAGGCCCAACAAAGAAAATAACAGAACGCCACTAGCCATCACCTTCAGCCCCCAACTAAAACCTCTCCAACGCATCATCGAGGATCTACAACCTATCCTGAAGGACGACCCATCACTCTCACAGATCTTGGGAGACAGGCCAGTCCTTGCTTACAGACAGCCCCCCAATCTGAAGCAAATACTCTCCAGCAACCACACACCACACAACGGAACCACTAACCCAGGAACCTATCCTTGCAACAAAGCCTGTTGCCAACTCTGTCCACATATCTATTCAGGGGATACCATCATAGGGCCTAATCACATCAGCCACACTATCAGAGGCTCGTTCACTTGCGCATCTACCAATGTGATATATGCCATCATGTGCCAGCAATGCCCCTCTGCCATGTACATTGGCCAAACTGGACAGTCTCTACGTAAAAGAATGAATGGACACAAATCAGACGTCAAGAATTATAACATTCAAAAACCAGTTGGAGAACACTTCAATCTCTCTGGTCACTCGATTACAGACCTAAGAGTGGCTATCCTTCAACAAAAAAGCTTCAAAAACAGACTCCAATGAAAGACTGCTGAATTGGAATTAATTTGCAAACTGGATACAATTAACTTAGGCTTGAATAGAGACTGGGAATGGATGAGTCATTACACAAAGTAAAACTATTTCCCCATGGTATTTCTCCCTCCCACCCCACCCCCCACTGTTCCTCTGATATTCTTGTTAACTGCTGGAATTAGCCTACCTTGCTTGTCACCATGAAAGGTTTTCCTCCTTTCCCCTCCCCTGCTGCTGGTGATGGCTTATCTTAAGTGATCACTCTCCTTACAGTGTGTATGATAAACCCATTGTTTCATGTTCTCTGTGTGAGTCTATATAAATCTCTCCTCTGTTTTTTCCACCAAATGCATCCGATGAAGTGAGCTGTAGCTCACGAAAGCTTATGCTCTAATAAATTTGTTAGTCTCTAAGGTGCCACAAGTACTCCTTTTCTTTTTGGTTTTACCCACAAAACAGTTCAAAATAAAATTGCCTCAATTCCATGCATTTAACCTCTTATTAGGGTCCTCCCAGTCCTTTCCTGCCTATAGTCTCAGGCATGATCACCACTAGACAATTAAGTTGGCTTAACTGTGTTGCTCAGGGATGTGAAAAATCCACACCCATGAGTGGTGTAGCTAAGCCGACCTAACCCCTGATGTAGATAGCACTGTCTTCTGTCAATCTAGCTACTGCTTCTCAGGGAGGTGGATTGCCTACTCCCATTGGCATAGGTAGTGACTACACTGAAGCATTACAGCAGCGCAGCTGCAGCGGTCCAGCTGTGCCACGGTAGCATTTTAAGTGTAGAGATACTGTGAGTCCCAAGTCTTTCTGTTAGAGTCCAGTGACTCCCAGCAGCCTCTGATCTCCGAGCATCCTTCACTCAGCTTCCTGTTGCTCTTTATAGCAGAACCAGGTGATCCTTGTCGCAAGCCACCATGTTACACTCATCTTTCCATCTCTCCCCTACTTCACTAATCTAACTTGTAAACCCTTCCTGAAGGGCTTGATCCTGCAAATGCACACAGGAGTGAAGTGCACAGTGGGTGAAATCATTACCATTCTGATTATATACTATTTAAAACTCACTTTGAATTGGTGTCAATGACTTCAGAAGGTGCAGGGCAATGGAAAATCAGATTCAAGGTTTTCCATATTAAGTATTAAGGTACTAAGTGGCACCGGACACTAACTCTTTCATTTGCCAGGGTAAGAGAGTTCATTTTGGATTACAGTAAAATTTGCAGCCATCAAAACATTCAGCTTTCTGCTGCTGCATTCCTTTAGAATCCACTTTATCTGTAGAATGTTAGGACCTTTTTACTGGGTTTTAGACTTCTTTGGTTGTTTGAATCACTTTCTGTCCGTTGAAATTCTTCATAGTCTACAGCATGTACAATATTTTAAGAAACAAAATGGACACTTGCTGGATTTTATGAAGTATTTTCCTGCACAAGTTATCCAAGCCACAGGTGGGGGATCTCTCGTATTCACCACTGAGTACTGCTCTATCTTGGCTTTTTCCAGGGTGGCACAGAAGGATGAGGGGCAAGGCGCACTGGAGCCATAAAATGGCACACATCCCTGGGCCTGGGCAGCTCATAGCCACTATTACAGGCCAGTGGTTGGAGTAGCGGCCAAGGAGCAGCTGATGGCTGTCCAGTGCCCTGACTGCGTTTGTGAAGGATGAGTTCTTCCACCTCTAACCCTTGGGCAGTGTCAAGGTTCCTTCCCCACTCTGAACTCTAGGGTACAGATGTGGGGACCTGCATGAAAACCTCCTAAACTTACTTTTACCAGCTTAGGTTAAAACTTCCCCAAGGTACAAACTATTTTACCTTTTGCCCTTGGACTTCCACTGCCACCACTAAACGTCCGGGTTTATTTTTTTGAGAAAGAGTTGTTTGGAAACGTCTTTCCCCCAAAAATCCTCCCCAAAACCTTGCACCCCCCTGCCTGGGGAAGGCTTGATAAAAATCCTCACCAATTTGCATAGGTGACCACAGACCCAAACCCTTGGATCTTAAGAACAATGAAAAAAGCATTCAGTTTCTTACAAGAAAAATTTTAATCTAAGAAAAGGTAAAAAGAATCACCTCTGTAAAATCAGGATGGTAAATACCTTACAGGGTAATTAGATTCAAAACATAGAGAATCCCTCTAGGCAAAATCTTAAATTACAAGAAGGACACAAAGACAAGAATATTCATTCTATTCAGCACAATCTAATTTCTCAGCCATTTAAAGAAATCCTAATCTAACGCATATCTAGCTAGATTACTTACTAAATTCTAAGACTCCATTCCTGATCTGTCCCTGGCAAAAGCATCACACAGACAGACACAGACCCTTTGTTTCTCCCTCCCTCCAGCTTTGAAAGTATCTTGTCTCCTCATTGGTCATTGTGGTCAGGTGCCAGTGAGGTTATCCTAGCTTCTTAACCCTTTACAGGTGAAAGGATTTTTCCTCTGGCCAGGAGGGATTTTAAAGATGTTTACCCTTCGCTTTATATTTATGACAGGCAGGACCCTCTGTTTGTTTACTCAGGCTTCTTGTGAGGGATAGGAATTTTGCCCATGTAGGATTAAATTAAAACGAGTTCAGTGGGTGAAGCAGTAATTGAATATGTGCTCTGGTTTCATAGGTGAATTCTTTGCAAGCCCTAAAATGTGCACTGAAGTTATTAACACATAACAATATTTAGTTTTATCTGGTGAAAGGGTTTCAGCCATAGCTTATTAAAAAGTGGAGTTTTTCCTTGCATTTTTAATCACAGTGTTTTTCTTTTGTTTTTTTATTCTCACTACACTGTTTTCTCAACTAATCTTTTTTCTCTTAATAGGCCTCTTAGAGACTTTTCAGAATAACAATGGGCTACTTGATCAAATTCAAAAATGCCTAGAGGCTTATTTGGAGTCCAAGCGAGTTATTTTCCCCAGGTTAGTAAAAAGTCATTGCAAACAATCCGTGCAGTCTGCTGATTGACATCAATCGAAGGCATATATTTGATTTAATGTTATACTGTGTGCTACTAATACAAAAGGCAAGAATCTTTAAAATTAAATATAAAATTCTTCCAGATTGTACTGGTTTTAGCTAACATGAGAATGTTTTTTTAAATTTTTCTGTAAAATATATTGCATCTAAAGTACTTTTGTTTATCAAACAGGTTTTACTTTTTATCGAACGATGAACTCCTGGAAATCTTGGCCCAGACTCGCAATCCTCAAGCAGTTCAGCCTCATTTAAGAAAATGCTTTGATTCAATTGCTAAACTAGAGTTTGCCATGATGAGTCCATCTGAGGGAGAAGAAAAAGTTTTTACTAATGATATTTTAGCAATGTTGTCACCCGAGGGAGAGAGGGTAAGTAAATATTTTTATTACTCTTTCACTCTGTTTCCAGTAAATATACATTTTCCATATATACTGTACTTGAAAGGAAAAAGTTAGAAACACAACTTTTATAGATGAATAAAATACAGAATAGGCCAGATCCATCACTGCATTACTTCAGGTTTATAAGGCTACAGCTCCTTAGATTTTAGTGGTGTTACACTGGCATAAAAATGATAGAATCACAGGATTGGAAGGGACCTCGAGAGGTCATCTAGTCCAGTCCCCTGCACTCATGACAGGACTAAGTATTATCTAGACCATCCCTGACAGGTGTTTGCTAACCTGCTCTTAAAAATCTCCAATGATGGAGATTCCACAACCTTCCTAGGCAATGTATTCCAGTGCTTAGCCACCCTGACAGTTTTCTAATGTCCAACCTTAGCCACCCTTGCTGCAATTTAAGCCTTTGGCTTCCTGTCCTGTGGAGTAATACTCTGGTGAATCGGGCCTAGTATTTTTTTTTCTGTGCCATCAATGACCCTAGAAAACACCTGCAGTATGAACTTATAAACTCAGAGAAAATAGTATCTCCATGGTTAATACAGCTTTTGATTGTAGGTTGGCTTAGGGAAAGGACTTAAGGCCAGAGGAAATGTAGAAGACTGGCTTAGTAAAGTAGAAGAAGCCATGTTCGCTTCTCTTAGACGCCTGACTAAAGCTGCTATTGCTGATTATCAAACCAGAGTGAGAATGGAATGGGTTGTTGCTGGACACCCATCTCAGGTAAGCCACACTAATTTTTGTGTGATCTTTCTTGCCTACTGTGATAGAATACACCCCTGTGTTCACACCCTACACACTGTTGCAATAATGTTTGTACAAGGTGTGCCTTATGAGGAACCATTTGAAGACTTATAACTTGCTGATCAGTAATAGCATGATAAAATGTGTCTGGCAGCTTTATGCCTAAAGTTATAAGTTTCCCTGTTTGACGTTAAAAACCCATGTTCAGAGTCACGAAGCACCAAACTGGTCAAACATACCTGACTTGAAAAAGGAGAATATGCTTGTCTTAATTTGCGTTTAAGCAATAAACAGAGTCATCAAGCAGAAAGGGGGAAGGGAGAAAATAAGGAAAGCGTGCACAGGTGAAAAAGCCACACAGGGAACATCCTTCCTCTTGTAAATTGCCCGTCTCTTGGTTCTCAGCTGGAAATGATTTTCAAAGAGGGACTAAAAAAACTATAAAAAGGAAGGGCAAACACCCCAAGACAAGCTTTTCTGTCTCCCTGCCCACCTCTTTCTCTGCATCTGAGAAGACAAAGGAAACAGCCATTGGACTCTTTGGGAGGGGTCCTGACTCCATGAGTTTTGTCAGTATTGTTACTAGAAGCATGTGTTGAGAAATTTTGTTTAAATCTAATATAGTTCATTAAATTAGGCACTAGAAAGTGTTTTATCTTTTTCTTGTAACCATTTTTTATTTTTATGCCTCTTTATTTCTACTTACTTAAAATCTCTTTGTAGTTAATAAACTTGTTTTATTATTTTGTCTAATCCAGTGTGTTTAACTTAAAGTGTCTGGGCAACTCTAAAGTAATAAGCAGTTGTGTATTTCTTCCCTTAAAGGAATAATGGACTTAATATGTTTGGACTGTCCTTGGGGAAAATCCAGGACTGGGAGCATGTTGGGGTCACCCTGCAGTATAACCCAGGCTGGTAAAAGCCAGAGCATAACCCTAGTTACACACAGACACTCTGGGTGTGGCTTGCTTGCTGGATGGCTGTTTGTGAGTGGTCCAGGAGGGAGCTACTTCAGCAAGGCATTGTAAGGCACCCAAGGTTGCAGGGCAGGGGTGACACAGTCATCCACTGGTCTGCATAGCATCCTGATATGTCACACCTATCCACTTTTTGGGCTTGATCCAGCAAACATCTAAACATATGCTTAGTTTTAAGCCCATGATTTGTCCAATTTAAGCCCGTGCATGCTTGCAGGATCACGGCAGTGCTTATTTATGTGACCCCATCATTATTGTATCTGAGTTCCTACTCTGCCAACTTCTCTAAGACATATCGATGGTATTTTTATGTTTCTTTTCTACAGGTTGTCCTGACTGTTTCTCAGCTCATGTGGTGCTGTGATCTGACTCAGTGCTTAGAAGGAGAAGATCATGATCACTTACAAGCTTTAAATGACTTTGAAAAAATAAATTTTGATGTGAGTTTTGGCATCAAATGAATTTAACGTTTTGTTGTGCCATGCTTGAAAATTAGTTTTGAATTAATTTTTAAAAAGAAAGTAAAATTCTGCTAAATGGCTAAGTCTGTGTATCCAGTCATGTTGTGAACCAGCTGATGTTCACATGCCTTAGCCACCTCAGGGCTTACTCCACCAGGGGACTAGTAGTTTTAAGGTCAAGTATAGAGATTGTGGCTTCGGCTGAAATTGGTTGGGCTTGCTGCATGGAAGTTTGTTCATGTCTTCACAAGTCACAAGTTTGCTCAACATGACATCAAGAGCAGATGCTGGTTTTAGAAATGCTGTACTGCAGTCACTGTTAAACTTGCCAGGTTCCTCACACCAGTGTCACGGGGAGGTCAGTACTAGCTAGCGTCCTGCAATAGAGCTTTACAGAAGCAAGATCATGAAGGAGAATCTTTTGTAAACAGTAACTTGTTCTCCAACTGCATTGCCTCCATCGAGCCTCACTGACCCTTCATCCTTAACTTTGCTTTGGAGCCCATCTCCAAACAAGGCTTCTGGAGGCAGAAGAACTGAGGGATGGCTTAAGGGAATGGGCATTTATACCCTGCTTCTATGAAACGATGGCTTTGAGGGAATTGTGAGTGCTCATCTCTGCCAACGTTGCTCAAAAATGGTCTTTTGGCCATGTGAGTGGGGCTCAGCGTATGATTCGGGGGCTTTGCATAGGGTTTTTTCTGTGAGGGTTAGCCACAGTGGGTAGAGGTTTCAGTGTATAGTGGTCAAATGCTAAATGTCAATACTTTCAAGTTGGTGTTTGATAATATTTGGCTCCCCAATGGAGCTGATATTTAGGAAATATGGTAGTCAGCTTCCATGTCACCAGTCTGTTTGTTTGATTTTCTGTTATATCTTAAATAATTTTATATACTTTATTTGGTCTTAGAGTTGCTAAGTTTATATATATTTTTTCTTATCTGTATTGAGAACTGTTTGAAAGCAGTCAAAAATGGGAAAAAATGAATGCAAGCTTTTTTTAATGACCCTCAGATGTAAAACAACTATATTCTAAATAAGCACAATATCTCCAGAAGTGTGCAATTTTATTTCTTAAACTTTCATATATTAGTTAGAGACATAGCCTAGAGCTGTGCTAATTTGAACCTGCTGAAGACCCGACCACCTATTTTTAAAGTTCTGATATTTTCAGTGCATTGAGAAAATACTTTAACACTTTATTTATTTATTTATAGAGGTTAAATTCACTGGCTGGATTAGTCCATGGTATTCTTCCGAAATTACACAGAAATATTATAACAGCATTGATAACTATTGATGTACATGCAAGAGATATTGTTAGTGAACTTGTGGCAGAAAAGGTAAAGCAATTGTTTTTTCCAAAATAGCATTTTGTACAAAAATATCCAAGTACACTGCTTTGAATCACATTATTCAAAAATGCATTGTGTATTATCTCTGTAGGTGGACACTGTTGACAATTTTGAATGGCAAAGACAACTACGTTATTATTGGGATCTTGATCTGGATAACTGTGTTGCTAGGATGGCTTTATCCCAGTATACTTATGGCTATGAATACCTAGGAGCATGTCCAAGATTGGTGATAACCCCACTGACTGTATGTATTTACTTATACTCTTTATCATTATTTAGCTAGAGGTTTGTTGCGTTAGAAGTATTAGTAGTGAATAACCAATAGATAGGTAGTTGATATTTAGAAATCTTTTAGTATGGGATTAACGTGTAGCACTGTACAAAACAGAGGCTTATGCTCCTTCATAGTGTTACCTCTTTGCAGCAAGATGCAACTAAAGTGCACTGGAAGGTAACAGCCTGTTACTATTACCAGTTACACCTTTGGTGAAAAGACAAAATGTTCATCTATACCTATGCAAAGGTGTCCAATTCAGCCAATATTCAACATATCAGGGCATTTTCTATTACATGGAAAATTCAGGAATATTTATGGACAGGCTTTGAACTGAGGTTTTTGGCTGCAGTGAACTATCCAAATTGACATATTGGAAAATCAGGCTCATGTGCAATAAGGAATGTAATAAAGTTGGGCAATGGAAGTTTTACCAGAATGAGGACTTCAGAATTTAGCCCACTGTATGCTAATATACTGAGCTATACTTTTTAATGGTGCATGTTGGACAGTTTGTGCTGATTTAAATATATTAGAGCAGATCTTCAGATGGTGTAAATTGTCATAGCTCCATGGGAAACTCCAAGTAAGGATCTGCTCCATACTATTTGCTATCACCTTATACATAGAGTGTTTGTAAATATGTCAGCAGGCTTATGAAGTGTTTTAAAACAAATCAGAAAAAGTGAAAAGTAGCAGAAGCTTTGGCAAATACCTACTCTTCCATATGTAACAATACTGTATGAATCTCATCAGGATCGCTGCTACCTTTGCCTTATGGGAGCTTTGCAGCTTGACCTAGGTGGAGCTCCTGCTGGACCTGCTGGAACTGGTAAAACAGAGACTACTAAAGACCTTGCCAAAGCACTTGCCATCCAGTGTGTTGTGTTTAACTGCTCTGATGGTTTGGATTACAAGGTATGAGAAGTAAATGTATTAATATGAGCAATCTCAATGCAGTCAGTGGGATTGCACAGACAAAACTCAATGCTCCATTTGTCCCTGTGAAGTTACTTTTCTGCAGTCACATAGGAAATGAACAGTAGAGCTGGGAGCAGAAACCAGAGCTCTTGG
This sequence comes from Dermochelys coriacea, assembly GCF_009764565.3. NCBI lineage: Eukaryota > Metazoa > Chordata > Testudines > Dermochelyidae > Dermochelys > Dermochelys coriacea. Next base: position 130,954,807 of record NC_050072.1, read on the forward strand.
ATTTGTAGTCATGTGTCTTAATCACTAAGCCAGTCTTCCTTTTGTTTAGCTATACTACAGTATAAAGAGGATCAATGTGCCCAGCCTTTATAGAATCTCCCCATAGAAATGGTGCTGTAATTTTGCCCTACCACAGAATTTTCTCTTTGCGTTATGAGAAAGGAGAGGGGAGAGTGATGAAAAGAAAAAAAGAAATGACACATTAAAATTAATAAAAAAATCTTAATTATCATTAGGAAAGAGTGAGGAAGTCAGGGAAGTTTTTAAGAAACTAGAATTATATAGATACAGAAACACATCGGCTGCAAGCATTTTGGATGTTTAAAAAGGCAAGTTTTTGGAAGATGTGTCCATAATAACAAGTTTCCCTATTCTTTTGAACTGCATTTAAAAATCTTATCTTGAGCTAGATTCTCTTTTTTGCCAAGATGCACTCAGTTTGTAGGGGCTGGTGGTATCATACTGCCCCAGCCCTGGTCCTGACATAAACCTGTTCTAACATGTTCCTTAAGGGACCATTCACTAACTGACACTTGCCATAGGGGAGTGGATTCCATTCCATCCCCTCCCTACCCATTTGCCTTATCACACCCACTGCCTCCCCTCACAAGCCCCTGTGCCAGTTTGACTAGGCTCGTGTAGGAGCTGGCTCCACCAGTTTTATACCCCTTTGGAATTGCTTTCTGCTGTGACAGGTTTCAGAGTAGCAGCCGTGTTAGTCTATATGGGCAAAAAGAAAAGGAGGACTTGTGGCACCTTAGAGACTAACAAATTTATTTGAGCATAAGCTTTCGTGAGCTACAGCTCACTTCATTGGATGCATTCAGTGGAAAATACAGTGGGGAGATTTATATACACAGAAAACATGAAACAATGGGTATTACCATACACACTGTAACGAGAGTGATCAGGTTAGGTGAGCTATTGTATGGTAACACCCATTGTTTCATGTTCTCTGTGTATATAAATCTCCCCACTGTATTTTCCACTGAATGCATCCGATGAAGTGAGCTGTAGCTCACGAAAGCTTATGCTCAAATAAATTTGTTAGTCTCTAAATTGCGACAAGTCCTCCTTTTCTTTCTGCTGTGGAAATTCTCAGCAGTGGCCAGATCATGTTTCCTTGTACCTACTGAGCAGTGTAAAGGGATGGAACTGGGACTGCAAATCTGGGCACTTTTACTGAGAATTTTGTAGGTCAGCATTTAAATTCTCAATTATGAGCTGATTTGATTGTACTAATTTTATAAGAAAACAGTGTAGAACAGAGTTCAGGGAAGGTTTTGGATTTCACAAATCATGTGACATCTTTTTAGAGACATGGACTTTTTTCATACTATTAATTGTAATAAAGACATTTTTCTAAGAAAGCATTTTAATATACAACATGTTGCAATAAAATAGTTTTTTAAGAGATTCTATTTTCTTTTCCCATGGGTGTATAATTCTCCTGTGGTGAGATCTGGTGTAGATACTCTCTGATGTCAGCTTTCCCTTGACATTTATTTCTATTTTCAAAGCCCAATTTTCTTTTTCTCTTCTATTTAAAGGATTGAGAACCCTTGTTTTAGTGCCTCTCTCTCTCTCTCTCTCTTTGCTCCTTAATCGTCTTTATTTTTTTTAGTTCAAAATTAGCCCACATGATGAAAGTATCTTGAAGTGATTTACTACATAAAGCTGATCAAAAGCAAGTATGCATAAAAATATGGCTTACAAGTTGATTGGAATCATTCTGGGGGTTTTACTATAAACATTCTATTCTGCGCCTTGTGCGTATGCATCTTTAATTACAGAATAACATGCTGTTTGTTCCCAGGACCCCTGCCTCATTCAGTGGTCAGGATGCATGTTCCAGTCAGAATGGGGGCCCCTATGGTGCTGTACACTGTATAAATAAGCCAGTTTTTCTTTCTTCCACAAAGTGACATTTCTTCTTCCTCTCCATTTCTCTCAAACTGGATTAACTAGCTTCATAGCTTTTGAAGAACTTGAGACATGTCAGTGCAGTGTTAAGCTAAGACTGTGCTATGATTTCAGATGATGGGACGATTCTTCAGTGGTTTGGCCCAGTCTGGAGCATGGTGCTGCTTTGATGAATTTAACCGAATTGATATTGAAGTTCTGTCTGTGATTGCTCAGCAGCTGATTACTATTAGGAATGCTAAAGCTGCAAAGGTAATATCTTTTTTTTTAATAGATATTAAAACAGACATAGTGTTTTATGTACATTTTTAATGAATGTCCTGCTAGTGAAGAGTTCTACACTGACAACACTGAGATCTTAAATCCTTTATTTAAAGACAGTATAGGTACAGCACGGACTGCAGCAATATAAGCTTCTCCAAAAATGTGTCATAACCCTGACCTAGTGAGGTCACTTGTAAGGGTCCGAAGGTAGTTGAGTCTCCATTCTCCACGTCCAGTCAGTCCTTATCCTTTATTATGAGATTTCCAGCACGGGTGCTAAACAATGCCAACTATGGGCCTGACCGAGCAAAGACTTGTTACTGTGCATATCTTTACTCTTGCATGTAGACCCATTGAAGTCAGTGGGATTACATACTGGAGAAAAGATACACAATAGTCACTGTTTACAGAATTGGGTCTGCGATGGCATATTTCATGATGTTGAATTAAAATCACCAACTCATATGACAACAGGAGTGGTCCTCCATTATCAATTTTATTTAATGTTCGGATATTAAACTTTTAGATTCTTCAGATTCTTATTTTTCAGGAAAATGTATTTAAATCTTTATTTTTTAGTGTTTATTAAAGTGGATTATTGTTCAAAAGCTTTTCCCAGCACAACTCTGTGGATGTTAATTAATTCTGACCTGTAACACTTACGCTATTTTCACTTAATTTCAGTGCCCAATAGAGACCATCAGATTAATTTCAGTTGAATTCTATAAAACAAATCCATCTAATTTCTTGCCTAATTTAGTGTTTGTAAGTACTTTTCTTTCATGCACACTTCTTAATCACAGAATATTAAACATTCTTGCCTTCTGCCATTTTTAAGCTCCTCTCTAAATCATAGAATCATAGAATCATAGAATATCAGGGTTGGAAGGGACCCCAGAAGGTCATCTAGTCCAACCCCCTGCTCAAAGCAGGACCAAGTCCCAGTTAAATCATCCCAGCCAGGGCTTTGTCAAGCCTGACCTTAAAAACCTCTAAGGAAGGAGATTCTACCACCTCCCTAGGTAACGCATTCCAGTGTTTCACCACCCTCTTAGTGAAAAAGTTTTTCCTAATATCCAATCTAAACCTCCCCCATTGCAACTTGAGACCATTACTCCTCGTTCTGTCATCTGCTACCATTGAGAACAGTCTAGAGCCATCCTCTTTGAAACCCCCTTTCAGGTAGTTGAAAGCAGCTATCAAATCCCCCCTCATTCTTCTCTTCTGCAGACTAAACAATCCCAGCTCCCTCAGCCTCTCCTCATAAGTCATGTGCTCTAGACCCCTAATCATTTTTGTTGCCCTTCGCTGTACTCTTTCCAATTTATCCACATCCTTCCTGTAGTGTGGGGCCCAAAACTGGACACAGTACTCCAGATGAGGCCTCACCAGTGTCGAATAGAGGGGAACGATCACGTCCCTCGATCTGCTCGCTATGCCCCTACTTATACATCCCAAAATGCCATTGGCCTTCTTGGCAACAAGGGCACACTGCTGACTCATATCCAGCTTCTCGTCCACTGTCACCCCTAGGTCCTTTTCCGCAGAACTGCTGCCGAGCCATTCGGTCCCTAGTCTGTAGCGGTGCATTGGATTCTTCCATCCTAAGTGCAGGACCCTGCACTTATCCTTATTGAACCTCATTAGATTTCTTTTGGCCCAATCCTCCAATTTGTCTAGGTCCTTCTGTATCCTATCCCTCCCCTCCAGCGTATCTACCACTCCTCCCAGTTTAGTATCATCCGCAAATTTGCTGAGAGTGCAATCCACACCATCCTCCAGGTCATTTATGAAGATATTGAACAAAACGGGCCCCAGGACCGACCCCTGGGGCACTCCACTTGACACCGGCTGCCAACTAGACATGGAGCCATTGATCACTACCCGTTGAGCCCGACAATCTAGCCAGCTTTCTACCCACCTTATAGTGCATTCATCCAGCCCATACTTCCTTAACTTGCTGACAAGAATGCTGTGGGAGACCGTGTCAAAAGCTTTGCTAAAGTCAAGAAACAATACATCCACTGCTTTCCCTTCATCCACAGAACCAGTAATCTCATCATAAAAGGCGATTAGATTAGTCAGGCATGACCTTCCCTTGGTGAATCCATGCTGACTGTTCCTGATCACTTTCCTCTCCTCTAAGTGCTTCAGGATTGATTCTTTGAGGACCTGCTCCATGATTTTTCCAGGGACTGAGGTGAGGCTGACCGGCCTGTAGTTCCCAGGATCCTCCTTCTTCCCTTTTTTAAAGATGGGCACTACATTAGCCTTTTTCCAGTCATCCGGGACTTCCCCCGTTCGCCACGAGTTTTCAAAGATAATGGCCAAGGGCTCTGCAATCACAGCCGCCAATTCCTTCAGCACTCTCGGATGCAATTCGTCCGGCCCCATGGACTTGTGCACGTCCAGCTTTTCTAAATAGTCCCTAACCACCTCTATCTCTACAGAGGGCTGGCCATCTCTTCCCCGTTTTGTGTTGCCCAGCACAGCAGTCTGGGAGCTGACCTTGTTAGTGAAAACAGAGGCAAAAAAAGCATTGAGTACATTAGCTTTTTCCACATCCTCTGTCACTAGCTTGCCTCCCTCATTCAGTAAGGGGCCCACACTTTCCTTGGCTTTCTTCTTGTTGCCAACATACCTGAAGAAACCCTTCTTGTTACTCTTGACATCTCTTGCTAGCTGCAGCTCCAGGTGCGATTTGGCCCTCCTGATATCTTTCCTACATGCCCGAGCAATATTTTTATACTCTTCCCTGGTCATATGTCCAACCTTCCACTTCTTGTAAGCTTCTTTTTTATGTTTAAGATCCGCTAGGATTTCACCATTAAGCCAAGCTGGTCGCCTGCCATATTTACTATTCTTTCGACTCATCGGGATGGTTTGTCCCTGTAACCTCAACAGGGATTCCTTGAAATACAGCCAGCTCTCCTGGACTCCCTTCCCTTTCATGTTAGTCCCCCAGGGGATCCTGGCCATCTGTTCCCTGAGGGAGTCAAAGTCTGCTTTCCTGAAGTCCAGGGTCCGTATCCTGCTGCTTACCTTTCTTCCCTGCGTCAGGATCCTGAACTCAACCAACTCATGGTCACTGCCTCCCAGATTCCCATCCACTTTTGCTTCCCCCACTAATTCTACCCGGTTTGTGAGCAGCAGGTCAAGAAAAGCGCTCCCCCTAGTTGGCTCCCCTAGCACTTGCACCAGGAAATTGTCCCCTACGCTTTCCAAAAACTTCCTGGATTGTCTATGCACCGCTGTATTGCTCTCCCAGCAGATATCAGGAAAATTAAAGTCACCCATGAGAATCAGGGCATGCGATCTAGTAGCTTCCGTGAGTTGCCGGAAGAAAGCCTCATCCACCTCATCCCCCTGGTCCGGTGGTCTATAGCAGACTCCCACCATGACATCACTCTTGTTGCACACACTTCTAAACTTAATCCAGAGACACTCAGGTTTTTCCACAGTTTCGTACCGGAGCTCTGAGCAGTCATACTGCTCCCTTACAGACAGTGCTACTCCCCCACCTTTTCTGCCCTGCCTGTCCTTCCTGAACAGTTTATAACCATCCATGACTGTACTCCAGTCATGTGAGTTATCCCACCAAGTCTCTGTTATTCCAATCACGTCATAATTCCTTGACATCACCAGGACCTCCAGTTCTCCCTGCTTGTTTCCAAGGCTTTGTGCATTTGTATATAAGCACTTGAGATAACCTGTTGATCGCCCCTCATTCCCAGTCTGAGGCAGGAGCCCTCCCCTCACAGACCTTCCTGCCTGTGCTTCCTCCTGGTATCCCGCTTTCCCACTTACCTCAGGGCTTTGGTCTCCTTCCCCCGGTGAACCTAGTTTAAAGCCCTCCTCACTAGGTAGAGTCTGATAAATTATTACTTAATTTAATTCCATTCCCGAACATTCCAGTCTGTGTCCCTCCGTGTATCATCATACCAAATGAAGGATATGTATGTACACAGCAACTAAGATAATGCCTGGCTCCATTCTGAATTATGTAAAAGTATTAGGGGAGTTGGATTTATTCACAGTGGAAAAGCGTAGATCTTGAGGTGACCTACCATTAATGGAAATTTCGAAATTCCAGAGAAATTAGCAAAATTGGGAGAGATCAATTGTTCACATTGGTGATGGATTCCAATACTAGGAGTCTGCTACACATTTGGAAACTTAATCACGACTGTTGTTGAAAGATATAATGGCTAATAACATCTTACATATCTACAGGCCTAAATCTTCTGGCTCAAACAAGAGCTGTGCACCCAGCATGATTTGATGTGTGGGGTGGGGCAGAGTACAGAGACCACACCTTCACAGTGGCCCCCACAGCAGGCCTGCAGATGAGAGAATATGGGGAAGAGGCTGTTGAATTTCATCTACCTGAATCCATTGTTGTAACCCCACTGTGTTGGGGCTGCATAGCAGATCATGGATGATATTGCAGCCCTGAAGCTGATGGATGTGATGGGGGTCTTTGTGGCTTTCCTTGCATCTTACCCCCAATTAGAAAGGCCTCCAACCCTTCACTGTTTAACTTCCCTACCTAGAGCTAAGGAAAAGACCAGGTAAATGGGCTGTAGGTTTGGCCCATCGGGCTTTTCATTTAGAGAGATCACAAAGCACTTTATTGTACCTCTCCCTGGATCCTGTCCTACACAGAAAGCATCCAATGGCATTATTACTCCACTTCCCAGGAAGCAGGAAGATAAACGCGATCCACCTCTGCTTCATCTCAGCTCTCCTAATTGAGGGCTGGCTTTTATCTTTTATTCTTATTCAGCCTTCCTCCACAGAGTGCAGATCTTCAGTTCTTAGGGTCAGGTTCACTATGCACTGAAGACTTTCAGAAACCTGATTTCGCAACAGGTCGTCCTGATTCAGATGGACAATCAGGTCACTGTGTTCTAAAGCAACAAGCAGTGAGGCAATATGCCCCCAATGTCTTGGAATTCTTAGTAGAGAAGGAGGGGGCTCTGTCTTACAAAATGTTCCTGGTCACCACTTACCTGACGGCAGAGGACTAGGAATCTCACCAGACTAATGCAACCTCTTAAAAAACTCAGTGCCTCTGTCAGCATTTTCAGTTGGTTAGAAATTGTTAGAAATTCTAGCTTTGTTTATTTTATGTATGGAAGCTGTTTCTTTTATTCATTTTTATTAGTTCCAACACCTCAGTGTGGGCTCATGGATCCTACGATGGATCCAAAGGGGAAGAGGTGAAGATTTAAGAGATGTGTCTCTTGCTCTGCTGAATTCCCCTCTTCAGATGCCCATAGGTGGTGTCTGGCTTAGCTGGGGAAAGAACACTCTCCTTCATGGTGCATGAGCAGCAGCAACTTCACCCCAGGAGCTCTCAAGGAGATCAGAGCCAGCTTCAAGTCTTGCTAATTCAGCAGGCTCTGGGGACAAACCTCTGGTTCCATAACTGCTGGTTCAGTGAGAACTGAGAGGCCTGCATTGGTCATTAGTCCCTCAGGAAATAAAAAGCAGCCTCAGATCCCACTGAAGGTACCGTCCTCAGTGTCTGAACTGAAAACAAAATGTCCAATACTGAAGGATCCTAAACCAGCAAATCCTAATTCTAGACATGTGGAACCTCAGAGGTGTCTTCCTCTGTTAGCAGAGCCAACGGTTTGTGGAAAAGCCTTGCTTTATAACCAGAAATTCCACAAAGCTTTCTGCTGTACTCATGAGAATTTCATATTTATTTCTGATTGTTTCACATTTAAAACCAGGTGTGAAGCCAGTAGTTACATTTTGGTTTTTCAAAAGCTTAGAAAGAAAAATGCATTATCCAAGTGTATTCATACTCAGATATAAATGCAAATCACAATTCACTATCTGTAATCTGTCCCTTCAAAAAAAAGTCCTAATTTTTTAAAAAAGAATGTGTGATTTTATATTTTGTAGAAATTTAGTATAAAGTATATTGATATTTCACTTTCTTTTAAACAGCTCTCTCGATTTATGTTTGAGGGACGTGAAATAAAGTTGGTTATGACCTGTGTGGCATTCATCACAATGAATCCTGGCTATGCTGGACGAACAGAGCTACCTGACAATCTAAAAGCTCTCTTCAGACCCTTTGCAATGATGGTTCCAAATTATGCCTTGATTGCTGAGGTACCTGTAAATATAGGGATTGTCATTTGACCTCTGGTATGCAGGATGTCAGACCAGATAATCACAATGATCCCTTTTGTCCTTAATCTATTAATCTATAATATATATGATAAACATGTTGCAAGTGTTTATTTGAGGGCAGTGTTACTGTTTAATAGTAATGAACCACAATATTATCATGAGTGTCTGTCTATTCTCGATCTCCCTGGAGTCTTCTCAAATATGCCATTAATGAAGGTATGCTTGTGCATAGATCTCTTTGTAAACTATTTCCTGGAAAGTTGGAGTTCCTTCATAAATCCACTTAGTTAATCCCGCACAGCATTCTTCTGTTTGGACATGAAATATATTATGTCCGTAATTTAAAATATTTGCTATACTTTATTACATAGTCTTAAGTGTGAGTCTTTTGATCCTTTAGGGCTAGACTATGCAACCCTTCCCTACACTGGTGAGTATTTACTCACACAAGTATTCCCATTAAAGTAAATGGATCTATTAGTAAATTGTCACCACTGTAAGGCTTGCAGAGCTAGCCCTTAATATTTTCCCAAAGTAAATTGATTTAATGCTTTATTTCCTGTAGACAGGAGAAGATTGCATACCCGAGAGTGTTTGTAAAAAAACTATAGTTAAAATAAATTAATGCAAAATTATATTAATATACATACATTCAGTGCCAGTTGAAGACAATGTGAGAGCAGCACCGAGTCCCTAGAAATAAAAAATTCCAGTATTTAATAAAAAATGTAGACGTATCTTGTTTACATTAGGTGATTCTGTATTCTGAAGGATTTCAATCTAGTAAAATTCTTGCAAGGAAGATGACTCAAATGTACAAACTTTGTAGCGAGCAGCTTTCTCAACAAGACCATTATGACTTTGGAATGAGAGCAGTCAAATCTGTATTAGTCATGGCTGGGTAAGTATCCTCATACTGTGTGAGCTATAACAATAGTATGAATATAATTTACTTAGAAATATTAACTGTTTTATGTTTTAAATCATGTTTGTGTTGAGAAAAATTCCTTCTGTAATTACCACTATTGTAAATGAAATGTGGATGATCACTGCATGATTTTTACACAATACGTTTATACATTAGTGTAATACATGAAAATAGAGAAATTATTTGGTTATAGGGACAATGTAGCCTGGGAGCATAAGGCAGTATATGTATTATTGCATACATTCTGACTATCTTCATCAGAAATATCTGAAAATAGCTTATTAAACATACGAATTTCAAAAGCTCTACACTTTTTTCTACATTCTAAAAGGAAGACACATTTAGAGGTCCAAAAAAACCCCCCAAAACCAAACCCTATTAGTAACCTCTGAAGATAAGTAATAAGCTTGCATGGAACTCGCTGTAGTCTTTCTGGATACACTTATTTCTGTTGGTGATGTGATTGGCTAAGATTTTTTCCAGACTCCAGTATTACTGAATACTGAGGAATAAATAATAGAAACATGGTGAGTAGTCAAAAGTTGGAGTTCAGATATAATAAGTGGATTTTTGAATTAACACAAAATTTTATCTGGACAGTGTAAGTGAAATGTACTAGAATTCTTAGGGAGTCCTTTTGTGAGAGATTATTTACACAAGTTCACCTACAGTATCCATGAATAATAGTCGGTATAAAAATAGATTGAGTGAAACTGTGACATCTTGTTTGCTTTTTATTAAAATTCAGGTCACTAAAAAGAGAGAACCCAGATCTGAATGAGGAAGTGGTATTAATAAGGGCTTTACGAGATTCTAACCTACCGAAATTTCTTGCAGATGATGCTCTTCTGTTCAGGTAATTTTCAATAATACTAGTTTGTTTTCTTCATCTAATCATATCACATTTATGTTGCCATAGTGAAACAGAAGACCCAACTTTCTAAGTGTAGTTTAATTTGTATTTTAGGTGGAGACTGTTGCACTTAATGTCTAACACAGTGGTTCTCAACCTAGTACTATTGTGTTATGTGGGCCGCATCCACACAAGATCTACCAAAAAAAAGGCTTAGTATTTGTTATAGGACAGCAATATGATTCAAATCAGTACAGTACCTTTCATTTCAACACTGGCAAACGTCTACCAAGTGCATTTTTAATTAGCAAAATAAGTCAAAACATTAACTGTTAAAATTAATTAATTTACTGTAAGGGTGGCATGGAATGGTGTATTGCCACCCTCACTTCCATACTGCTGCTGGCAGCGCAGTTGAGCACCTGGAGAGCACAGCTCTGGAGCCTGCCTGCACAGATAACGAGCCCTGCCTGGTGCGGGGCACCCCTCCCAGCCAGGGACTGCCTGCCATACACCCAATCCCCACCCAGGGACTGTTCCCCATGCACCCAACCCCCGTGGGACTGTCTACCCCAGCATCCAGACCCCCGCTCCTCCAACACTGAGCTGGCACACATGCCTGCCCTGCAGAGATAGGGTGGCCTGTCCAGGGCAGAATGCCACCCCCAGGGATTACCCCCTTCAGCATCCAGTCCCTCACCCAGGGACTGCCCTCCATATACTCAGCCCTCCCAAGGACTGCCCCACAACATCAACCTCCCCATCCAGGGACTGTGCCCCAGTATCTAGCCCCACATCCAGGGACTGCCCCCAGCTACCAGTCCCCTCACTTAGAATCTGTCCCCCATGTACTGGATGCAGCTCCCTCCCTAGCCCCCTGCACTCCTCTCCATGCCCCCTGTGGCACTAGGCCCCTGCACCCCCTTCCCCATGCCTGCTGGTCTCCTACTTCAGCTGCATGGAGCTAAGACATGCAGCCCACCCTGCCCACCTGCCACTGCGGTCCTAGTGCCAGAAGCCTACTTCAGCCGGGGTCACTGAACCCATGATCCTACGAGGTGGGGGTGGGGGCTGACGCTGGATCCGATCCTGTGCTACCCCATTTTTTCACACACACCCACCTGCTGGGTGTTTAAAGTTAAGCACCTAAATCCCTATATTGGCACCTCAATAAAGCCCCAATTCAGGAAAGCACTTAAGCATGTGCCTAAGTGCTTTGCCTAAGAGAGGCCTGGTTTGTTTGTTGGTTGGTTTGTTTGTTTGTTTGTTTAAGTGCTGAGCACCTGTAGCTTCCATTGACACCAGTGGGGGCTGCAGGTTTGCATTGACATCAGTGGGGGCTGCAGGTTCTCAGCACCTCTGAAAATTGGGTCACTAGTTCAGGTACCTAAATATAGGTTTAAGTTCTTAACTGTAGGTACCCACATTTGAAAATGTTGGTTTAGGCCCTGGATTAGTCATTGTAGCACATTAGGTGATAGCTATATACAAGAGCTGCCCAAGTGAAAACAACAACAAACTAGAATGGATATGGAGGGGAGGGATAGCTCAGTGGTTTGAGCATTGGCCTGTTAAACCCAGGGTTGTGAGTTCTCTGAGGGGGCCATTTAGGGATCTGGGGCAAAAAATTGGGGATTGGTCCTGCTTTGAGCAGGGGTTTGAACTAGATGACCTCCTGAGGTCCCTTCCAACCCTGATATTCTAGGATTCATATGGAGTACTTCAGTAAGAAAATTTGAGCAGGGGTTTGAACTAGATGACCTCCTGAGGTCCCTTCCAACCCTGATATTCTAGGATTCATATGGAGTACTTCAGTAAGAAAATGGATGTTTCTAAATATATAATCCATATAATTTTTGGTTAGTTTAATGTAATTAACAAAAATAAAAAGTGACTTTTTTTTCTTTTTGTCTCTGAGCTAAGACATGCAGCCCACCCTGCCCACCTGCCACTGCGGTCCTAGTGCCAGAAGCCTACTTCAGCCGGGGTCTATTTGAAGCTAGTATGGTTCATAAAGTCATACACCTCTATGAAACCATGTTAGTATCATATGGAGTACTTCAGTAAGAAAATGGATGTTTCTAAATATATAATCCATATAATTTTTGGTTAGTTTAATGTAGGATTCATATGGAGTACTTCAGTAAGAAAATTTGAGCAGGGGTTTGAACTAGATGGCTTGCAAAAGGATTGCAGCCTGAAGCTAGTATGGTTCATAAAGTCATACACCTCTATGAAACCATGTTAGTAAGGCATGGTGTTATGCTTGTTGGGGTTGGAAGGGACCTCAGGAGGTCATCTAGTTCAAACCCCTGCTCAAATTTTCTTACTGAAGTAAACTGTAGTTTTTCCACCTCCTGTTGGCCCAACAAGCATAACACCATGCCTTACTAACATGGTTTCATAGAGGTGTAACTCCATATGAATCCTAGAATATCAGGGTTGGAAGGGACCTCAGGAGGTCATCTAGTTCAAACCCCTGCTCAAATTTTCTTACTGAAGTACTCCATATGAATCCTAGAATATCAGGGTTTAACACCATGCCTTACTAACATGGTTTCATAGAGGTGTATGACTTTATGAACCATACTAGCTTCAGGCTGCAATCCTTTTGCAAGCATGACATCTATAATTGTTGATTGTAGTATCCCATAGTTTGTTGTGAGTTCTCTGAGGGGGCCATTTAGGGATCTGGGGCAAAAAATTGGGGATTGGTCCTGCTTTGAGCAGGGGTTTGAACTAGATGACCTCCTGAGGTCCCTTCCAACCCTGATATTCTAGGATTCATATGGAGTACTTCAGTAAGAAAATGGATGTTTCTAAATATATAATCCATATAATTTTTGGTTAGTTTAATGTAATTAACAAAAATAAAAAGTGACTTTTTTTTCTTTTTGTCTCTGACAGTGGGATTATTTCTGATCTTTTCCCAGGAGTCATAATCCCAGAACATGACTATGGGATACTACAATCAACAATTATAGATGTCATGCTTGCAAAAGGATTGCAGCCTGAAGCTAGTATGGTTCATAAAGTCATACACCTCTATGAAACCATGTTAGTAAGGCATGGTGTTATGCTTGTTGGGCCAACAGGAGGTGGAAAAACTACAGTTTACCAAATTTTGGCACAGTCTTTAGGAGTTTTACATGGGGCTGGTGAGGAAAACCCTTTTTACCAGCCTGTTAAAACCTATATTCTGAACCCCAAATCAATTACCATGGGTGAATTGTATGGTGAAGTTAATAATTTAACTCTGGAGTGGAAAGATGGCTTGATGGGTCTTAGTGTTCGAGCAGCTGTTAATGACACAACTGAAGACCACAAGTGGATCATCAGTGACGGGCCAGTGGATGCACTGTGGATTGAAAACTTGAACACTGTTTTGGATGATAACAAGATGCTTTGCTTGGCAAACAGTGAAAGAATCAAACTCACACCCTCTATCCATATGGTGTTTGAGGTACTATAATTTCTTAGAATTTAATATTCATTGTGATATTCCTGGTTTGCTTCACTTAATTTAGGGACTATATTGATCTGCAGCTGAATTTATCATAGAATATTAGGGTTGGAAGAAACCTCAGGAGGTCGTCTAGTCCAATCCCCTGCTCAAAGCAGGACCAACACCAACTAAATCATCCCAGCCAGGGCTTTGTCAAGCTGGGCCTTAAAAACCTCTAAGGATGGAGATTCCACCACCTCCCTAGGTAACCCATTCCAGTGCTTCACCACCCTCCTAGTGAAATAGTTTTTCCTAATATCCAACCTAGACCTCCTCACTGCAACTTGCTCCTTGTTCTGTCATCTGCCACCACTGAGAACAGCCTAGCTCCATCCTCTTTGGAACCCCCCTTCAGGTAATTGAAGGGTGCTATCAAATCCCCCCTCACTCTTCTCTTCTGCAGACTAAACAAGCCCAGTTCCCTCAGCCTCTACCAATAAGTCATGTGCCCCAGCCCCTAATTGTTTTCGTTGCCCTCTGCTGGACTCTCTCTCCAATTTGTCCACATCCTTTTTGTAGTGGGGGCCCCCAAAATTGGATGCAATACTCCAGATGTGGCCTCACCAGTGCCGAATAGAGGGGAATAATCATTTCCCTCGATCTGCTGGCAATGCTCCTACTAATGCAGCCCAATATGCCATTAGCTTTCTTAGCAACAAGGGCACACTGCTGACTCAGATCCAGCTTCTCATCCACTGTAATCCCCAGGTCCTTTTCTGCAGAACTGCTGCTTAGCCAGTCGGTTCCTAGCCTATAGCAGTGCATGGGATTCTTCCTTCCTAAGTGCAGGACTCTGCACTTATCCTTGTTGAACCTCATCAGATTTCTTTTGGTCCAGTCCTCCAATTTGTCTAGGTCACTCTGAACCCTATCCCTACCCTCCAGCATATCTACCTCTCCACCCAGCTTAGTGTCATCCGTGAACTTGCTGAGGGTGCAATCCATCCCATGATCCAGATCATTAATGAAGATGTTGAACAAAACCAGCCCCAGGACTGACTTCTGGGCACTCCGCTTGATACTGGCTGCCAACTAGACATGGAGCCGTTGATCACTACCTATTGACCCCGACAGTCTAGCCATATCTGTTTGTTTGTAATTTTTTTCCTGGCCTTTCTCTACTTTTCTCTGTATGGAGGATGAGAATGGGGATTTCTCCAGAATGACTTCTCTTTCACATGTTAGCAATTTAGAGTCAAAGCCAAGGAGTCTTTGCCATCAGGTAGTTACCTAGAAGCTAATATTAGACTTGAGTAACTCTTGTTATCTCATTGTATCTCTCTTGCTCACCTGATCACACAATCTTATTTTTACCCAGAAACTGAGCTGCCTTTCTGAGATTATAATATCATTCATAGATCATAAAAAAGAGAGCTAGAAAGATTCCTAGCAGATTTCACTGTTTGAAATTTTCTTCTGATATCCAGTCAGGATTAAGTTTCGCCTCATTACCTGCCACTCTAAGCAATTCTTTTCCCTCCTTTATGTTTAAACCCTCTGGTTCTTACATCCCACTTAGATATCATTTAGCCAGTCTAGATATTTTAGGCCAAATTAATCCCTACTGTACTCCATTGGAATCAGTATTTAGTTGGATGATAAGTATGCTGCTGCAGCTATTCAGACAGCCATGAAAACAACTAACCAAAGTTAATCAAATTGAAAAGCCTCATTACTGTTGAAAGTGCATGCATTCTGGTTGTTGAATATGATCACTGACATGATTATCTGGCTGATGTAACTGGGAAAATAATACATATTATTAATTATGAGTATTGCATTGGGAGCCTAGCATCAAAGTGTTCAAGAACTCTTACAGCTATGATTAAATAGAAATAACATCCGCTAAAGTTCTGGAAACAGTGAATTCTCCAAGCCAAGAGTGACCTGCACATACTCAAGAAATTGTGCATTAGCTTTCTCTCCAGAGTGGCCAAGGATTTGTGAGGTGTTCACGTTTCTAACTGTTCTAGAAAAACTCTCTTGTGTAAAGAATAAATTGAAAGGCAGTTATGAGCACTCTCATGATTTGTCATGTCAAAAACCTGATTTAGTTGCTATATTAAATTGTTGACACAGTTTTTCCATGGTTTCCAAACCACTTCACTAGCAGACCTATTTATTGATGCTTAACTAATCTGGTTTTTGGTGTAACTGGTAAATAAAGCTGTTCCCTATGTGAATATGATCATAATTTACTCTCTGGTGGATAGTGATGAATCAGTATGCCAAAAAAGAGAAATTCCTTTACCAGTTATGCATTTTTGTCTTCTGATCGGAATGAGGAAATTGCATATGGAGGGTGGAGATCAAGAAGCTAATGGGGAATAAAAATGACCACACAATAAGGTGGTAGATTGCAGTTTGTACTTGAATGCCTGTCCACAAGTTAACTCAGGGTGAAGGGAATTGGAAATATACCTTCTCTGTTACATGCATTTGAAATATACAGTATAATGTTTTACATGCAATATCCATATACTTCAGGTACAAGATCTGAGGGTTGCCTCGCCTGCAACAGTTAGCCGATGTGGAATGGTATACATTGACCCCGAGGAGCTGAAGTGGATCCCATATGTACAGACTTGGATGGCAGGTCTTGCAAATAAAGTAGGTGTCAGAAAAGTTAGTTTTATGTACTGATGTAACACTTCCAAATCTCCCCCTGAAAGAACTTGTTAGCAATAGATATTTAATAAATATCAAGGATTTACACTTTTATTTATTTATTTTAATTAATTAAATAAAATTATTAAGAGGAACATTTTAATAAACCAATAATTATAATTAACTGTAATAAAGTAGGAATCTAAATGTACAAAATATATAAAAATATGCAGAACATGCATCTAAGTGTTTTTCCACTTCATGAAACATTCCAGTTCATTATTTGTCTTCAGTGGAATAAATCATGAGAAGAAGGATTACTCACATGAGTCAGGGTTGCAGGAACACGCCTGTCAGCATAATCCTTCATTTGTATATCTATAATATATAAAAATGTGTTGAGTGTGCATGTATACAAAATGTATCAGTATATTCTGGATGTCAAGGATGCTGTACAGCTTGTTATTATGATGTGTGCTTTGTTTAAAACAATTTTTTGAAAATTGATTCATAAAAATATTGTTTTCATTTTAGTTAAATGAGGAAGCAAAACAGCATTTGTTTGATCTGTTTTGTCGCTATGTTGATGATGGTCTAAAGTTTGTCAATAAAAAATGCTCACAAGCTATTCCACAAGTGGACATCAGTAAAGTTACTACGCTTTGTTGTTTACTGGAGTCTTTGCTGTTTGGAAAAGGAGGCCCTGATCTTAAAATGGTATAAGTATTTAACATACTTGAATATAATACATTCAAGATATGCAGATAACACTTACTTACAATTCTGATATAAAATTTAAATGTGGAATAATCACATTTTATGTTAAATAACTTTTGTTTTGTAGCTTGTGTTGTTTGATTTGAAATCATGAAATCTATTAATGATCTGTACTGACTGATACTCAGAAATGATAGTTTCTTTGTTTAGACGGGAACTGGTACCTTTCTGTTTAGTGGGACGTTAGCTTTTAGACCAATGTTGAAAACTAGTTTTAACTTGAGTAAATTGGAATTTGCATTTAAAAGTACATTTTAAAATAAAATACTATCAAAATACCTCCCTCTCTGTGGCCCTAGCCCCCTGTATCCCCTTCCCCATGCCTGCTGGTCTCCTACCTCAGCTGCATGGAGCTCAGTTTGTAGACTTGTGAAGTGTATTATTCAGAATGACCAGGTGAGCTCATAAATTGAACATTTTTCATTTTTAAACTCTGTGGGCCCTTGGATTGAGAACATGCAGAGCTTACTCTCCATGAGTATTGTTATTACTGAATACTAATTCAGCTTTCATGACAGCAGGGCTTTTTTAAAGACACTGATGTAATTAAAAGTAATTTACAAAATCTATGAACTATCTTTCTTCTTTATAGGACCAATCAAAATTAAAAACCATAGTCTGCCAGACTTTTGTTTTCTGCTATTTATGGTCACTGGGTGGAAATTTAATGGAAAACTACTGGGATGTTTTTGATACATTTGTGAGACAACAGTTTGAGGACAATCCTGAAGCCAAGGTAAAGAAACAAGTTGACTCACGGCATTTATAGTAGCTTCTATACATAGGGAGGTAGGGGGATAATGTAACAAGCAGAGGTAGTAGAAAGGATCTTTCCTTCTTAAACCTAAGTTCTAACCATTTGTGGTCATTAAAGATGCTGTGGTACTTTTTTTTTAAAGACCCAGGTCCTGATTCTTCATTGCTTTGTACTTTGTGTAGTCATTTACACTGATGCAAAGTGAGGACAAAGTGCTACCAAATTAGAAAGGTAGCATTTCACACCTGCTTTGCACTCACACTATACAGGTGTAAATCATGACAGGAGGGGCTAGATTGACAAAGAAATGTAGGCGTGGTGATGTTGGGTGTCACCCTGGTAACTGGGATTCACAAAGCCTGAGTTCGGCACCTAGGCTCCCTATACAATGAATGGGAAGAGAGAGGTGCCTCTCCACGGGATTCACTGAAGCCAGCAAGCTAGGTGGCTCTTTGCCTAAACCAGCCAATGGAAGAGGCCAAGCTGAGATGTGTGTGCTAAACCCCGCCACTTTCTCGGAGATAGGTGCTTATGTCCATGTTGCAGGGAGGTGCCTCACTGTTGGGGATTCTTGGCTACCAACTCTCTTGGCGTGAGGGTCTCTGTGGTTTTTGCAAGAAGCTGGTGGTGAGGGAGAAAAGGAGGGGGAGGATTCTTTCATTGTTTTTCCACAGTGGAGCAGCTTGAACAAGAGAGACTGAGGGAGCCCCATCTCAGAGAATCCAATAGGGTACTCACCTGAAAGTTGGCAGAGCCCCATTCAAATCCCTTCTCCCTTCAGGCAGAATGGGGGTCACACATTCCAGATGAGTACCTAACCTCTGGGCTAAGGGTTATATGGGAGGTCATCCTCCTTCCCACTCCCACCCCCCGCCTTGTGTATGCTTCCTGATAGGAGCCTGATCTGGTAGGTAAAGTCTGAGCACACTTACTGGATTGGGCCATGCAGGCAAATTAGGCAGAGGAACACCAATCTTGCCCTGTTTCTTGCTCTGGGGACTTAGGTGTCTGGATGCCTGGCATGGGGTTGCAGTGCGTATGCTCATAAGAACGGCCACACTGGGTCAGACCAATGGTTCATTGAGCCCAGTATCGTGTCATCGAACAGAGGGAATGAACAGAACAGGTTATCCTAAAGTGATCCATCCCCTGTCGCCCATTCCCAGCTTCTGACAAACAGGGTAGGGACACCATCCCTGCCCATCCTGGCTAATAGCCATTGATGGACCTATCTTCCATGAACTTATCTAGTTCTTTTTTGAACTCTCTTATACTCTTGGCCTTCACAACATCCTCTGGCAAAGAGTTCCTCCGGTTGACTGTGTGTTGTGTGAAGAAATACTTCCTTTTGTTTTTTTTAAACTTGCTACCTATTAATTTCATTTGATGACCCCTAGTTCTTGTGTTTTGAGAAGAAGTAAATAACACTTCCTTATTTACTTTCTCCACACCAGTCATGATTTTATAGACCTCTATCATATCCCCCCTTGGTCATCTCTTTTCCAAGCTGAAAAGTCCAAATCTTATTAATATCTCCTCATACAGAAGCTGTTCCATACCCCTAATAATTTTTGTTGCCCTTTTCTGAACCTTTTCCAATTCCAGTATATCTTTTTTGAGATGGGGTGACCACAGGAACAGAAACATAGGTGCCTAGGGAACTTTTACTGCAAAAATTTAGGTTCTGGAGGGTTCAGGGGCAGCTGAGCAAGGGCTTTGTGAATCCCACTCGGGCCTGATTCTGGCATTTAGTCACTTAAAGTGGCAGCTAGGTGCCTAAGTTCTTTTGTGAATGGAGCCCAAGATGCATGGCTATGGAGAATCATTAATCATGTCCTAAATTCCTCCTGCAGCTTCATTTTTCTTATTTCTGTTTTGTTAGACAGCTTCCCCCTTCCACCCTAGCAGTGGTGACATCCATGATATACAGTGTATTTTTCTGGATCCTGATCTCTCCCCTAATACAAGACACTTGGGGTTGTACCTCTTCTCCAGGATATGCAGGAAGCAATTTAGGGCTTGTCTGTCTGGGGATATTAAGGAAAGTTAAGGCGAATCAACTAAAGATGTGAAGTGAATGTGCATAAATTCAAGTGTGTTAACCTCCAGATGGAGGCTCTTATTCAGGAGTAAAGTGGTTTAGTTTACTCTAACTTAATTCTCCCAACTAAGGCCATTTTGCTTCTGAAAGAGAGCAACCATACAGGAAGAGAGGTTAACATGTTTTAACTTATATGCATTGACTCCACAGCTTTAGTCGATTTGCCTTAACTTTTCTGAATGTCTCTATGTTGACATGCCTATAGACTTCTCCATGAAGTCTCCAGGGTTTGGCCATCCCCCAAGCAATCCCTTTCCAAATAATTTCGAAGCCACTTTGGGGTCATTATTGAGCAGTTCCCTTCTCATTCTGTCCATGGAGGACATTTGAAAACAAACAAAACTCAGGATTTTTCTGGGAATAGGCCTACTGGGCTGGCTCCTTGCCTGTATTTCAACTCTACCCCAAATGGTGGAGCTGGGGAAGCAGGCCAAGCAGATAGTGAGATGGTGCTTCAGCTGTAAGGAGATCTTCTCAGGAGCCACAGAAGAGGAGCTTTGCCAGATTGATACCAGTTCATGGAGCTTTACTCTGCTGAAGGAAGGGGTTCAGAGTGTTGGTGGTTTGCTGGCCTCTCTGCAGCACCCCCATCAGCTGACACTCCTCCACAGATATCTTCACAAAGGTGGGGCAGTCCTCAATGCCAGCGATCCAGCAAGCAAGGCTGCCTTTAATACTTAGAAAAAAGAAAAGGAGGACTTGTGGCACCTTAGAGACTAAAAAATTTATTTGAGCATAAGCTTTTGTGAGCTACAGCTCACTTCATCGGATGCATACAGTGGAAAATACAGTGGGGAGATTTATATACGCCGAGAACATGAAACAATGGGTGTTACCATACACACTGTAATGACAGTGATCAGGTAAGTTGAGCTATTACCAGCAGGAGAGGGGGGGGGAAACCTTTTCTGGTGATAATCAAGGTGGGCCGTTTCCAGCAGTTGACAAGAATGTCTGAGGAACAGCGGGGGGGGGGGAGGTGGGAGTGGTGGAATAAAAATGGGGAAATAGTTTTACTTTGTGTAATGACCCATCCACTCCCAGTCTTTATTCAAGCCTCAGTTAATTGTATCCAGTTTGCAAATTAATTCCAATTCAGCAGTCTCTCGTTGGAGTCTGTTTTTGAAGTTTTTTTGTTGAAGAATTGCAACTTTTAGGTCTGTAATCGAGTGACCAAAGAGATTGAAGTGTTCGCCAACTGGTTTTTGAATGTTATAATTCTGGACGTCTGATTTGTGTCCATATATTCTTTTACGTAGAGACTGTCCAGTTTGGCCAATGTACATGGCAGAGGAGCATTACTGGCACATGATGGCATATATCACATTGGTAGATGCGCAGGTGAATAAGCCTCTGATAGTGTGGCTGATGTGATTAGGCCCTATGATGGTGTCCCCTGAATAGATATGTGGACACAGTTGACAACGGGCTTTGTGGATCCTTGTGGCATGTAGTAGTTTAGATAGTTTAATGTCCTTTTTCTTTTGTAGCGAAGCAAAGTGTGTGTTGTAAATGGCTTGTCTAGTTTTTGTAAAGTCCAGCCATGAGGAAGTTTGTGTGGAAGGTTGGGTGTTTTTTTATGCAAAACTCCCTGAAAAAGCACAAGAACAAATGCACACAGACACACCCCTAGAACCCTGAACAGAGGTATTCTATCTGCTACCCAAGATCCATAAACCTGGAAATCCTGGACGCCCCATAATCTCAGACATTGGCATCCTGACAGCAGGATTGTCTGGCTATGTAGACTCCCTCCTCAGGCACTATGCTACCAGCACTCCCAGCTATCTTCGAGACACCACTGACTTCCTGAGGAAACTACAGTCCATTGGTGATCTTCCTAAAAACACCATCCTAGCCACTATGGATGTAGAAGCCCTCTACACCAACATTCCACACAAAGATGGACTACAAGCCGTCAGGAACAGTATCCCCAATAATGTCACGGCAAACCTGGTGGCTGAATTTTGTGACTTTGTCCTCACCCATAACTATTTCACAGTTGGGGACAATGTATACCTTCAAATCAGTGCACTGCTATGGATACCCGCATGACCCCACAGTATGCCAACATTTTTATGGCTGACTTAGAACAACGCTTCCTCAGCTCTTGTCCCCTAATGCCCCTATTCTATGCTACATTGATGACATCTTCATCATCTGAACCCATGGAAAAGAAGCCCTTGAGGAATTCCACCATGATTTCAACAATTTCCATCCCACCATCAACCTCAGCCTGGACCAGTCCACACAAAAGATCCACTTCCTGGACACTACAGTGCTAATAAGCGATGGTCACATAAACACCACCCTATACTGGAAACCTACTGACCGCTATGCCTACCTACATGCCTCCAGTTTTCATCCAGACCACACCACATGATCCATTGTTTACAGCCAAGCTCTACGATACAATCACATTTGCTCCAACCCCTCAGATAGAGACAAACAGCTACAAGATCTATATCAAGCATTCTAACAACTACAATACACATCTGCTGAAGTGAAGAAATAGATTGACAGAGCCAGAAGAGTACCCAGAAGTTACCTACTACAGGACAGGCCCAACAAAGAAAATAACAGAACACCACTAGCCAACACCTTCAGCCCCCAACTAAAACTTCTCCAACGCATCATCAAGAATCTACCACCTATCCTGAAGGACGACCCATCACTCTCACAGACCTTGGGAGACAGGCCAGTCCTTGCTTACAGATAGCCCCCCAACCTGAAGCAAATACTCACCAGCACACACACCACACAACAGAACCACTAACCCAGGAACCTATCCTTGCAACAAAGCCCGTTGTCAACTGTGTCCACATATCTATTCAGGGGACACCATAATAGGGCCTAATCAGCCACACTATCAGAGGCTCGTTCACTTGCGCATCTACCAATGTGATATATGCCATCATGTGCCAGCAATGCCCCTCTGCCATGTACATTGGCCAAACTGGACAGTCTCTACGTAAAAGAATATATGGACACAAATCAGACGTCCAGAATTATAACATTCAAAAACCAGTTGGCGAACACTTCAATCTCTTTGGTCACTCGATTACAGACCTAAAAGTTGCAATTCTTCAACAAAAAAACTTCAAAAACAGACTCCAACGAGAGACTGCTGAATTGGAATTAATTTGCAAACTGGATACAATTAACTTAGGCTTGAATAAAGACTGGGAGTGGATGGGTCATTACATAAAGTAAAACTTTTTCCCCATGTTTATTTCCTGCCCCCCCCACCCCCGTTGTTCCTCAGACGTTCTTGTCAACTGCTGGAAACGGCCCACCTTGATTATCACCAGAAAAGGTTTTTTCCCCCCTCACTTTCCTGCTGGTAATAGCTCACCTTACCTGATCACTATCATTACAGTGTGTATGGTAACACGCATTGTTTCATGTTCTCTGTGTATATAAATCTCCCCACTGTATTTTCCACCGTATGCATCCGATGAAGTGAGCTGTAGCTCACGAAAGCTTATGCTTAAATAAATTTGTTAGTCTCTAAGGTGCCACAAGTCCTCCTTTTCTTTTTGCGGATACAGACTAACATGGCTGCTACTCTGAAACCTTTAATACTTAGTCATTTGATCAATCAAATACTCTTCAGTTTGGTGCCATTTTTGTATGGAACCAGATGGGAATGGTGCCTGCATGCTATTCATGATAAAATATCACTAAAATATGTAAATATAAGATTCTGCAATCAGTCTGGCAATAACGGAATAGAGAACGGCATGGAAAAGATGGAAATTCAGTTACCGGTTTACTACATGTCACTGGAGAATGCAGAGAAGTAAAGGCATTTGAATTTTAAGATATAATATTTTTATTATTATTATGAAATACTGTTTAGGATTATTTTGTCCTTCTAGCTTCCAACCTCTGGAGATCTGTGGAGTGTTTACATGGATTTTGATAGTAGACGACTGGAACTCTGGGAGAGGATTATACCTACTTTCAAGTACAGCAGTCAAGTGCCATTTTTTGAAATGCTTGTTCCAACCACAGACACTGTGCGTTATGGCTACCTAATGGAAAAGTTGTTAGCCGTCAGACATTCCGTATTGCTCACAGGAATTACTGGGGTCGGCAAGGTAAGAATCCTTTGGATAGCAATAGGGTCACTTGATTAACACTGGAGGGTCACACACTTGGTTGCTTATGTAGGCTGACCTGTACACCCTGCCAGACCCTCACCCCCACTACAGCTGGATACCTCAACTCCCTCCCCCCACCCCCAACTCTGGTCAGAGACCACTGATTTGGATGAAAATTGGAAAATTTTGATGTCCACTTAAATCAAACTTTTCCAGTTTTCAGGTTGTCAGATTATCTTCCAAATCAATAGGGGTCTGACCAGAGTGGGGGTGGGGTGCAAGAGGCCGGGTTGGAGAAAGAGGTCCGGCTGGGTGGTGAGGGTGGGGAGAGGAATCTGTCCTGACTCTCACCCTAATCTTTGAAGTCACTGCCTCACCCCTGTATCCAGAGTGACACTGCTCCTTTCCCACAGGCCTCTGTAAGATCACTACCTGCATCCCTGTCCAGAGTGACTCTGCTCCCATTCTACAGGCCTCTCTGAGGTCACTGCCTGAGCCCTATATCCTGATGGGCCAAATGGTGATTTTAGTGGAAATCAGGCTTTTCACCAAAATCAATAGGGTCTTGCCTGTTGATGCCTAGAATATTCCCTGAAGTTTTAAAATTGATCTGATGTGGTTTTCAAAAGTTGTGGCATTACAGAGAGACAGAGAAAGGGCACCAAGTTGAGTGAAGGGCCTACCTTCACTCAGCCAATCAAAGGAATTACATTTAGTATTAATTAAAACAGGGCTGTTAGGGGAGTGCATTTGGGATGTGGGCAGGGGAACTTCTGAGGGAAAGGGGCAACTGGGATACAGGTTTGGGGATTTCTGAGGGAGGGGGAAAGGAGAGGTGGTTGGGCAGCTGGTTGGTGGGTGGATTCCTAAGATGCAGAAGCTAAACGATTGCTTTACTATCGGTGTTCACCACAGAAGATGTTGGGGAGATACCAAGCCCAGAACTACTCTTTTCCGGTAACACTGACAATGCGCTAATAAAGATTAAGACATCTAAAGAAAAGGGGCTGGAACAAACAGATAAATTTAAAAAGCAAAAAGTCACCTGGTCCAAGGGGTTTTAAGCCAAGAGTTCTGAAGGAATTTAAGAAAAAACTGGCTGAGCAGCTAGCTAAAATATGAAATGTCCTATTAAAATCTGCTGCTGTGCTGGATGATTGGAGGGTAGCGAATGTTGTATCTATATTCTTTAAAAGGTGCTTGGGATGATCCAAGGAACTGCAGACCAGTAACCTTTACTTTTATATCTGGTACATTATTTAAAACAACAATTACAAACAGAATTATGACATTTAGGAAATCATAATATGATAGTATCTAATCAGCAAGGCTTCTGCAAAGGAAAATTGAGCCTCACTGATCTGCTAGAATTCTTCAAAAGTGCCAAAAAACAGTGGATAAAGGAGAACTAATTGACATAATTTATTTGGTCTTTGACAAAGTAAGTCCCACAAAAGAAGTTGCTAAAGAAAATAAGGTTTAAGAGTCAAAGTATTGTCATGTATCAGAAACTTGCTAAGAGACAGAAACCAAAGAGTGGAAATAAATGGGCAATTTTTGTTATAGTAAAGGGTTAACATCAGGATGCTTCAGGGTTCCATATTAGGTCCTATGTTGTTTAATACCTGGTGAAAAGTTAGGTGTCCAACTTTGCAGATGAAGCAGAATTATTTAGACTAGTCAGAACTAGAGAAAACTAAGGAACTTCATGGGACCTGACCCAGCTCAGTGAATAGGCCACATGTTGGCAAATGAAATTCAGTGTTGACAAATGCAAAGTAGTGCTCAGTGGAGGGAATAATTTGAACTACCTTGTGGGCTTCTAAATTAACAAACAGTTTAGGTTAGGGGCCTTGGCATCATTGCATACAGCTCAATGAAGAGCTCTGCTCAGTGTGCAGTAGCAGTCAGAAAAGCAAACACGATGTTAGGATCCACAAGAAGGGAAAATGGAAACTAATAAAAATAAAAACTAGAGGGAAACTTTACCTACAGGCAAGTTATCCTGTAACTGCATACTGCAGCACATACTTTCTCTGAAGCAGCTAGTACTGACCACCATCAGAGATGGGATACTAAACTAGATGGATGATGGAGCCTGGTTTGATCTAGTATGGTGATTCCTTTGTTCCTAAGCAACAGCCAGGAAACAGTGCAGGAAACAGCAATGGCTCCTGTACTCCTATAGCTGGAGGACAGATTTCAGGAGTACTCACTCTGCTCCTATGGAGCTAGAGAGGATCATCAAGGGAGAGGCTGAGAGTGGAAGTAAGATCTGGCCCACTGTTCTACTCATTTGATTAATTTCATTATATTATTTGTTGTAGGACTGTGCAATTTACCAAAGTGATTGCATAATAGAACCATAAAGAGAGAGTGTATATGTGTGTGCGTGCATGCGTGCAACTTTCTGTATAATGCAGTTGTTATTACTTATTTTTTTTGTAATTAAAGTCTGTAGTTGCAAGGGGATTGCTAAACCGAATACAAGAAGAAGCAGGCTATGTTCCTGTTTACCTAAACTTCTCTGCTCAGACATCATCTGCTAGGACACAAGAGATTATCGAATCCAAATTAGAAAAGAAAAGAAGAAATATTTTAGGTAATGATTTTTAATTATCTATTTGCTTATCTTAATTGCAGTAGTATAAAAATTTGTGTCTGGTATTTTAGTTCAAAGTATAATATTTCTGAGGGCTAACTTCCAGGAAAATTTATTGTTAAATTGGAATACAAGAAGTGAAGCTTCATTTCTATTAAATGATGTAGTTCTTGCAGTTTTACACTTGAGGGCAGTATTGAAGTACAAAAGCTTTAAAATCTGTTAACAGCTATTATAATATTGAGTAGTGTGAAAAATTGCCATATACAATGATTTACAAGGGGATTCTTGAATGATATATTTACATTTTCCACGCTAAAAACATCCTTATCTTGAGTTAAGTTTGCTCAAGTATATTTCTTACAACACAATTACTAAAAGTAAAATAAATCAACAACATCCACACACACCTCAGTTCACACCTTTTCCAACCTCAATTCACAATAACTAAACACAATTATAGACTCTTCCACCTCTTCCACTCCACAGCAAATTCCCTTTCAGTTTTAAGATGTAACCACCACAGTGCAAACACCCCCTTCTTTGTAATTATACTCAAATGCACAACCTGAACTCTGACTGCAGATAAATTAAGATACGTATGTTTAGTGCCAACTCTGCAATGTATTATTTGTACATGAACACGAAAAAGTATGTGGTCAGATATCAGGTTGTGTGTTTGAGTGTGATTATGGGAAATATGATGTGTACATTGTGGATTCTTAAACTTAACTAAAATACATGAATATTAAAATTATTTCAGTGTAGAATAGAGTTAGAGGAGTAGGGGATGGAAGGAGGCCAGGGAACTAGGGAGCTGGGCAGAATGTTGGAAGCCATGGAACAGGTCTAGATAGAGAAGTTGGGGTGAGTGTGCAGAAGAGGCTGGGGAGTCAACTAGGAGCACCAGCCTCCCTGCAATAAACAAAAATTCATGGAGCCCATGATCTGTGTGTGACTTTACTAAAAATAACCAGGGGACAGGGCTAGGTAGAGGGGAGGAATGGAATCCCATGGAGAGACGGGGACAGACTGACAGGCTGATCCCCCTGCCATGGCAGGGGGCACAGCCCTGGTTCCAGCGGCCTCAGCGTGGGGCAGAGCCATTGGAGGTGCACATCCCCCACTCTGGAGCTGACCTCAGCTGCAGGACAGGGGTGCGCAGCCCCAGCTGCAGCAGGGGGGAGGGGGGTGTATGGTTCTGGGACGCATGGCCCCTGCTGCAGCCCCTGGCGGAAGCCACAGGACTGAGGCTTGAAGGGGCGGCGCAGCCCCAGGGTGGGGGGGGCCATAGCCCCCACTCTGGAGCTGGCCACAGCTGCAGGACGGGTGCGCAGCCATGGCCACAGCCGGTGGGGAGGACTGTGCAAGGCCCTGGGAAGCTGCGAGGGAGGCACATGGCTCCTGTTGCAGCCCAGGCCACGGGGCAGGGGCTGCAGGGTCCTGGTTCGAGCCCCAGTTGCAGGGCAGGGATGCACAGTGCTGCCTCCAGCCCTGGCTTCAATCCCTGACAGCCAAAGAAGACAGAGAGGTCCAGTAAAGTCACAGAATCTGAGACTGCCATGACCTCTGTGACTAAATTGTAATGATAATCCTTGGCTGTTGGAATGTCTGTCTGATAGATTCCCCCCAGCTAACTGCAAAAGGTTTTTCAGAGAGATGAGCTGGCTCCCTAGTGGAGCTGCAGGTTCTACTTCTCAAGCAACTTTCTTGGTAGTTCTCTCCCTTTCCCTACCCCCATGATGTTCATTTATGTGTAATATGGGTTAAGACATGGTGGCAGTAGACAAGGAGGGTGGGAGTCATGTAGCCAATGCTGTCTCAAAAGCAGAGCTTGTAGCTCCACTACAAAGGCAGATTCTCTGTCTGGCCAGTTTCCTGTGGATCACCAGACTGTAGACCTGGTCTAATGGATCTAGTTTGGTATGTCAGCCTGTGACTTCCAGTGTGGAATGTTTTCAAGTTCAAGACAGTGTAGGGCATGGATGGCACAGTGGCATCTAGGGTGAGGAGCTACCAAGGGATGAAGCCTTGGAACCAGAGAAAACACGGCAGAGAGATGTGGAGGCAATGTGTGGAAAAATAAATCCTCCATGGAGATGCAATGCTTCATTGGTCTTCATGGCAAAATATTAAACAGGTTTGTGATGAAGAAGCCCAATAACTGTGTTTTGAGTTTTCCCAATAAATTACCCTGTGTTGGGCTTTTTTGTAGGCTGAAGTCCTGTTCGAAATTTGGTATTTTTGATATTGCTACATTAGGGATCCCCAAAAATCATTAAGGTCTCTGGAAAAATTACCAACAGGAGTGATTTAATGTCTTGCAAAGTTCTACAAAGAAGGCTTTAAAGAGTGTGACAAGTACGTAGAAAAATGAAAATGTGTTCTCCTTCTTGAAATAGACCATGTTTAAAAATGATTTCTGTGCACAGTTTAAGAATTGCACAAAACAATTCAAGTGGGAAACTCAATGCAATCTTAACTGTGGAGCTGCTAAGGCACCTCCATAATGTCTTCTCAGCATTTTGGAGCAAGCCTCCCAGCCCAGATCGACAGACTTGGGCTGGTGGGGCTCAAGCTAGTGCTTTAAAAGTAGCTGTGGAGTTGGCACTTTGAAGTTGTGGCTGCTACAGCTGTGCTGCCATAGTACTTACTGAAGACTCAACTTATGCCAATGGGAGAGCTTCTCTCATTGGCAAAGGTATTCCACCTCAGAGAGAGGCGGTAGCTGTGTCGAGGGGAGAAGCCCTTCCAGCAACATAGCCCTGTCTGTCAACACCATGCATAGGTCAGTATACACATAGATCAGTATAACTAAGTCAGGGATGTGAGTGACATAGTTACACTGCCATAAATTTGTAGTGTAGACCAGGGCTCAGTGTAAATAGCCTAAGGCTTTATTTTTTGTACCTGGAATTTTTATTTCATAAATGGAAATTACCAGCACTGATTTGTCTGCCTTTTATATTTTTATTTCTTAGGAGCACCAGGAAAAAAAAGAGTTGTTATGTTTGTGGATGATCTAAACATGCCTAAATTGGATCGGTATGGTTCTCAGCCTCCAATTGAGCTACTTCGGCAGTACCAAGATTTTGGAGGATTCTATGACAGAGAGAAACTATTTTGGAAAGAAATACAGGTCATCCCAGCTTTTAGATTATCTAACTATCCTGTGAATTTAATAAAGTTAATTGTATTCTTTGTGTATGGTTAATATGCTCTAACTCTGCATTGCTTCTAAACATCACTTGGATTTTTTTAAATGTACCTTTGTATTCACACTCCAAAGCTTTGTGTGAGCTTTGTGTGTGTGTGAGATCCTCCAGAACACTTCCATTTTCATCCCTCTGCACTGCCTACCCTTTAGCCCCATTTAGCTTTGACACCCCTTCTGTTCAAGGAGGACACATTTCCCTCTGAAGCCTGTTATCGCTGCTCCTTTAGGCAATAACATGAGAACAGTGTGAAGTACATGCTGACCCTGTAGCTTTCAAGCTTCTATCAGTCCAGGGAATGAGGGTCTGAGATTTTCTTCTAACAATCCTTGAAGGTGTTGGCGTAGATGTCAGTTTCTGGATTTAGTCCCTCTCTCTGAATAATGACACTGATATTAGCCAGTAAGTCTTTCTTCTTTCCTCCCTTGCAAAATAGCGTACGTTCCTCTGCCTTCAGCCACAAGCCAAGAATTTGATGAGAGAGAATTCCATTCCTCAGCTGCCAGAAGTTGACGGTTGGACCTAGGGTTGTTTTTGCAATTGTGGCTAAGTCTTTTGATATGCCTAAACTCCAAATAAACTGAAGAAGGGATTGTCAAAAAGCAGTATTAAAACAGATGTTATTTTAACTTTTTGTTTCAAACACTATTTTCAAAAGATGAAGAGGCAGATTGCTGAGCTGAGAAGGTACTAAGGAGTCTGCAGCTTCCTGATTCTAGGGCCTTGTCTATAATGGCTGTGGTTCAGGTATAGAGTGAAGTAGTCTCAGGGCTGCTGTACTGTATTCTGATTGGCTTTTGCCTCAAGGGACTGTCCACCATAGAAGTGCTCTATGGCCATACCTCCTATACCTGGAATGTCCCTACATGGTGTGTAGTATAGAACTGGCTAGACTGGCTCTACACTTCCTGGATTCCCCCCAAGACACAGAGGATCCTTGGCTGTCAGGGCAGGTATTTAGCACCTTACTGATGCTTCAGCAGTGCAAAGGGTACATATCATAGGCTATAGGAACATGTTATAAGTAGAGCTGTGCAAAGCACAACTGTTTTGATTTGCACAGTGCTTGGCAAATCTTATCAGCAAATTTAGTTTGCAAGGATTTTCTCCTGATGTTCGCAAAAAGAAAAGGAATACCCGTGGCACCTTAGAGACTAACAAATTTATTAGAGTATAAGCTTTCGTGAGCTACAGCTCACTTATTTGTTAGTCTCCTGATGTTGTATGTTTTCCTGTGTTACGGGAGCAGAGATCAAGTTGTATGGGCGACCTTAATCTTAACTGCCTTTTGAATGCTTTCACTTTGTAAGTTTAATGATTTATTTTTCTGTTTTGGAATATAATATACTATACTCTTCTGTAGAGCATTTTATTCAAAGATCTCATAGCATTTTACAAGTGAAATGAATTAATTAAGCCTCACAATACATCTGTTGATAAATACTGTTATTGCCACTTTTGACAAGGAAAACAGGAACTCAGAGGTTGTGATTTCCCTCTTGCTCCACAGTGAGTTAAGGGCAAGGCTGGAATTAAAATGTAGAAGTCCTGATTTCCAGCTGTCCACCTTAACCATAAAACTATGTTATATGTCTAATGAAGGAGTGAAGTTTGAAATTCATTTTGAGAAAGGGAGAACCTTATAATTCTTCAAGTGACTAATCAGGCATCTCTGTTGTTCTCCCCTCCTCATCTCTTGTTTGTCTCTACCTGTGCAGCTACCCGCTTGTAGAGTTCTACTCTTAGTTTAGTAACTGAGTTGTCATTTGAAACCCAGTGTTTGTGCAGATTATCAAAGCATTTCAGAGCAAAGATTGTACTGTTAAGAAAAATCAGCCAAGACTTTTATGCCATTTTTGACCAGTATATAGACTGAAGTCAAGTGTACAGTTTGATGATTGACTGAGTTCCTTCTGATGTCCCAGTCCTAGCACCCAACCTATGTACTGTTCATAGGAGAAGGTTAGGTTGCACAGAGTGATTTTGAAATTGGGCAACCTCTTACTATCATTCAGAAAGAAATTTTTCCTTTCTTCTCACAATGTGTAGCTCCCACCAAAGGATTTCAAGTTTAAGCTGTAGTAATGTGGTAGATGTACATACTATATAGGGGTAAACGATGGTATTTAGCCACAAGGCCCCTCCCCATGTTGAATAGTGTTCCCAGGTGTCCGGTTTTCAACCAGAATGCCTGGTCAAAAAGGGACCCTGGTGTCTCCGGTCAGCACTGCTGTTAAAAGTCTGGTTGGCAGTGCAGTGGGGCTAAGGCAGGCTCCTTGGAGCTCTCGGAAGCAGTGACATGTCCTGCCTCCGACGCCGAGGCATAGGGACAGCCAGGGGGCTCCGTGTGCTGCCCAAGCACCAGCTCCGTAGCTTCCATTGTTCGGGAACTGTGGCCAATGGGAGCTGTGGAGATGGTGCCTGTGGACAGGGCAGTGTGCAGAGCTGCCTGGCCATGCCTCCACGTAGGAGCTGGAGGGGGGGACATGCTGCTGCTTCCGGGAGCTGCCTGAGGTAAGTGCTGCCAGGAGCCTGCATCCCAACCCGCTCCGACGCCCCATCCCCTTGCCCCAGCCCTGATACCCCCTTAGTCCCAGCCTGGAGCCCCCTCCCACATCCCAAACCCCTCATCCCCAGCCCCACCACAGAGCCCACACCTCCAGCTTGAGCACTCACCACCCCATGCTCCAGCGCCTTTTCCCAGCCCTGATCCCCTTCCTGCCCTCCGAACCCCTCAGTCCCAGTCCAGAGCCCCCTCCTGCACCCCAAATCCATCATCCCCAGTCCCAAACCAGAGCCTGCACCCCCAGCTGGAGCCCTCACCCCCCCTGCACTTCAACTCCTTGCCCCAGCCCAGAGCCCCGTTCCACATCCTGAACCCCTCATTTCTGGCTCCATCCTGGAAC
This sequence comes from Dermochelys coriacea, assembly GCF_009764565.3. Classification (NCBI taxonomy): domain Eukaryota; kingdom Metazoa; phylum Chordata; order Testudines; family Dermochelyidae; genus Dermochelys; species Dermochelys coriacea. Next base: position 130,987,501 of record NC_050072.1, read on the forward strand.
CCACATTCCCAGCCCAGAGCCCATATCCCCTCCCACACCCCAATCCCCTGCCTCAGCCTGGAACCCCCTCCCAGACTCCAAACCCTTCAGCCTCACCTCCGAGCCTGGAGCCCCCTCATGCACCGCAAACCCCTCATCCCCGCCCCACCCCAGAGCCAGCAACGTGCCCCCACCACATCCCACCCACTGCCTCAGCCCGGAGCCCCCTCCTTCACCCTGAACTCCTCATATCTGGCCCCACACCCCCAGCCGGAGCCCTCCCCTCCACCCGACTCCTACCCTAACCCCCTCCCTTTGAGCCAGCCTGGAGAAAATGAGCAAGTGAGTGAGAGTGGGGACAGCGAGTAACCGAGGGAGAGGGGGATGGAGTGAGTCGGGGGTGAGGACTCGAAGAAGGGGCAGGACCTTGGAGGAGGGATGGGGCAGGGCAAGGGTGTTTGGTTTTGTGCAAGTAGAAAGTTGACAACCATAGTTAAGTTAGTGTGGATCTGTGACACCGTGAGGGAGCATCAGGAAATATTCTGCCACAGAATGCCTCCCAAAGCTCTTTGGATATGCTGTGGGGAGCATGGTCTACTGTAGCCTTTAAGTGGCTCCAGCATACCTCACTTTGCTGCCAGCCATAGCTCTGTCTACTCTCCAGCCTTCTCCACCCCTTTTTCAGCTCATTGCTCCCAGGAGAGCAACACAGTAGCAACCCCTGTGCTCTCCTGAGTGAAGGAGCTGCAATTTTGCATGGGCCTCATATGGGCCATGCTACAGGAAGGGAGGTTCCTTATTTTCCCCTGCCCTGTGACTGTGTGGTCAGTTGGGGGCAATCAAAATGTAGCTCACAGTGAGAACGCTATAGGATGGGGGACTCCACTACTCTAGTTAATGTCTCTCTTATATGTGACTGTGTGAGACAAAATATGGGGACTGGGAAGAGTAGGGAAAGAGGAGTAATGAGTTGACCAGCCCTGACCATGTCTCTTCTGGGACATGCTATTGTGTTTGAAGGATGTGTTTCATAAATGAATTATTTTGAATACCAGTTTAAAAAAAGGGGGGGATGGGGGAAAATCACATTTGCTTTACCAGTAGCTTGCTAAAGATATGGGTACTAAATGTATAAGTAACAGTGTTTGCATAATTAAACAAATTACTGCGTATTCTGTTTGGTGCAAATTGTGCCTGAATTTCCCCTCTGTAGGATGTAACAATTGCATCAGCTTGTGCACCCCCAGGCGGTGGTCGTAATCCAGTAACTCCGCGTTTCATAAGACACTTTGCCATGTTGTGCCTTCCAACACCCTCGGAGCACAGCCTTAAACAAATTTTTCAGGTCAGTAGCAACTTCTGTATGGCCCTAAGGAATCGAAAACATATTCATCTGTGTACTGTCATACTGCAATGTGGTCCTATAGTTAAGAGTTTAGGAATATGTGTCACATTGGAACTTTTGCAAATTCTTAAGGTGAATTGAAATTTGATTTTGGAGACTGAGGCTAGATGCACAAAGAGCCTGATCCAAAGCCCTTTGAAGTCAAGAGTCATCTTTCCACTGGCTTCAGTAGACTTTGGATCAAGCCCATAGAGCCAGGAAGAAGCATATATTTAAAAGTATTAGTCATTAACCTTCTAAGGTATTTTTATTTCAGTTGTGTTCAGTGTCTTTTTCTTTATTTAAATATAACCTTAAATATTTCCTTCTTCTCTCCAGTTTCTATAAACATTTTACTTTAATTGGCTAAAAATTGTCTAACATTTGTGCATTATTCAATAGCTGCCATGCATAATTGAACATAAGGATGGATAAATATTGATATTTATTATAGTACCATGCTTCTAGGTTATTGGGAACACTCTCATAACTTAATATTTTTTTAGGAGTTTTCCTTTTTATGGGTCCAATCCTGCCACCTCTGTGCCCAAGGACAGTGGGTCTCTATGTATTCACTGGTTTCCAGTAATTCAGTCAACAGCTTTTTGACAAACAAGTGTCACTTCTCTGTTTATTTTGATAGATCAGATGTTTTTCCTTATATGTTTTTTCATGTACTTGAAGTTTGTTTTTTTGATTCACCAAAATATTTTCTTAAAAGTCACATTTGTTTGGGGTGGTTGATTTAGTTTTCCCTCAGTGCACTTCTTTTTTTATCCTCCACACTTGTTTTAACCCATCACTCAATATCCTATTTTGCATCTCTGTCCTCTGGCCAAAGAGATCCTTGGGCCAGCTTCCAAGCTGTGCCTCATAAAAGGACTCTGCAGGTGCAGTAAGAGTCGCTTTCAGCTGCCCTTGCTTCTCCCTAATTCCGGTCTGTTCTTGGGTTTGGCATGGACACCAGCATAAATTAGCATTGTACCTGGGACTGCTCCAATTTATCGCACCCTTGTGTGGCTCCAGTATGCTACCCTGCAGCCCGGAAGAGCCATAGTGCAAAGCACTCTAGCTACTCCTCTTGGCACCCCAACTAAGCCCACAATACTTGATTGACGGCCTCTGGGTGCGCTGCACTTTTGTAAATTCAGCCACTTATTAAGGTGTCTAAACATGGATTTAGGAGTCTAATTTTTGGTTACCCATTGTTTAAAGTCTTGATCAAATTAATATAGTATCTTAACTTTTCAAATTAAATACCTTGAAATTATTACAGGTTGGAATCACAGCTCATTTCAATAAAAACCAAACTTTTCAGCATTTTATGACTGCAAAGAAAATGAAAATGTCCCTTATGTTTAGTTCTAAAGTGTCTCTTATGTTTTGTGTTGTTGTTCTGGATATAGGCAATCTTAAAGGGCTTTTTGGCTGAATTCTCTCCAGCAGTAAAGCAGACTGCAACAAATATAGTGGATGCTGCTGTTGAAATATATCAAAGAATGAGCATTGATCTTCTCCCAACACCTGCAAAAGCCCATTATGTATTTAATTTACGTGATTTGTCAAAGTGTGTGCAAGGTAAAACGTGTTTGGTTTTGACATGGTATTTTTTCTAGTTTCTCTAGTGTATTTTCAGGTGTCTGTGGTCTTTCTGTCCAGTGAGGAGATTCTAAGCAGTTCACATTCTCTATTTCAGTATTATATCTTCTGAAATTTGTTATTTATTAGAGCAAAGGATATAATTTGCAATGAATAATTTCTTTGTTCAGTCTTTTTTTTCTGCTTGCAATATATCTAAGAGGAGATCATGATTTCTTCCAATTTCTACATTATGTAGAAAGAGGCAAACCTTGCCCTTGTTCAAAAGGTAGGAGAAATTACTCAGGAGCGGTGTAAGTGCCCACAAAGCCTAACTGATTTGATTCTAAGAAAGGTGGCTGAATGAGTGTATGAACTGGGTAAGTTCAGACTGCGTATTTTGCATCCACTAGCCCTAAGCAAAATATGCTCGTCTGCTGTTGGTGAAAGTGGGAGAAAGGGTCCCTGAGTCATTGTAAGTTAGAATAGTTCCTCCTCCTTATGCCCTAAGATACACAACAGCGAATGGAAAGTCCTTGTAAAACGCTCACCAGTGTATTACATAAAAACTCCTGCTGTTGGTGCTACAATGGTACAGTGGGAGATCATCCTAAAAGGTCTGTCCCCAGTGATGATGGCACAGACATCCACTTTACCTTATTTTCCTTTGAGAGAGGAGACTGTTTGGGGAACTCATAGAGTCAGTTCTGTCTCCTCATAGGAAGGCTAACGTGATTCCTAACTCAGCCGCTACCTCTTTCGTATGGCAGTGTTTTAACCAGACAGTCTACAAGGAAATGACAATAAGCCTCACGATGTCTCTTGCTATCAGGCTGAAGCTGCATATGCCTTATAACATTTGCACAACTTTAAAATTAAGTTATGCGTGCTTGTCTTCTGAGCCATGTCCCCAACCTGCCTCAGTTGAGCAAGCCCCGATTTTAGGCAAGCACATGCTTTGTTTGTGCCTAAACACATTTCTCACCGTTATGTGCACCGCCGCCTCCTGTTTGTTCACTTTCTTGTTTACATGCACATCTGTACTTGCACTTCTCAAGTCTTCAAACATTTACTCCTTCACATGCAGACTTTGATGATGGTGTGTGCATCTGGTGGCTGCTTAGAGAAGATAAATAGTGTTCTCATTTCCCTATTTGTTTCTGCCCTCCCTTTGCTTTTTCATGTAGTTGTGTTTCTGTGTTTTATTTCCCCCATAGTTGATTGTGCTGTCTCTAAAGATAAAGAGTAGAAAATGAAACAGCTCAGAGGAAGGCACCAACAACTGTGTCAAGGTTCCTTCCCCATTCTGAACTCTAGGGTTCAGATGTGGAGACCCGCAGGAAAGACCCCCTAAGATTATTTCTACCAGCTTAGGTTAAAACTTCCCCAAGGCACAGATTTCTTTCTTGCCTTGGGAACCAGCTTAGGTTAAAAATCTGGTATGCTGCCACCACCAAGCAATTTAAACTAAGAACAGGGAAAGAGCCTACTTGGAGACGTCTTCCCCCACAATATCCCCCCCAAGCCGTACACCCCCTTTCCTGGGGAAGGCTTGATAAAAATCCTCACCAGTTGGTACAGGTGAACACAGACCCAAACCTTTGGATCTTAAGAGCAATGAAAAATCAATCAGGTTCTTAAAAGAAGAATTTTATTTAAAGAAAAGGTAAAAGAAACACCTCTGTAAAATCAGGATGGTAAATACCTTACAGGGTAATCAGATTCAAAACATAGAGAATCCCTCTAGGCAAAACTTTAAGTTACAAAAAGACACAAAAACAGGAATATACATTCCCTCCAGCACAGCGAATTTACAAGCCCAAAAACAAAGAAAACCTAATGCATTTTCTAGCTAGATTACTTACTAACTTTGCAGGAGTTGGAGAGCTTGTATCCTTGATCTGTTCCTGGCAAAGGTATCACACAGACAGACAGACAAAAGCCTTCTTCCCCCCTCCCCAGATTTGAAAGTATCTTGTCCCCTCATTGGTCATTTTGGGTCAGGTGCCAGCCAGGTTAGCTGAGCTCCTTAACCCTTTACAGGTAACAGGATGTTGCCTCCGGCCAGGAGGGATTTTATAGCACTGTATACAGAAAGGTGGTTACCCTTCCCTTTATATTTATGACAGACTGCAAGAAATATGTTTGGATTTACACACTGCACAAGAGATTGTGAGGACTAGGATTATTCTAAATGAGAAAAGTTAGAGGAAGTTTAATAGACTGTTCACAATTATGAAAGACATAATAAAAGAGGAGTTGCTCTTCCTTTGTTACCTGTCCCAAAATAAAAAAAAAGAGTGGACATTTAAAGTCCCTAAAGAAATTGAAGGGTAATAAAACTCATAAGACTTAATTCAGCATATGGCCAACCTGTGAAGTTCATCGTTGTAGGACTTCTTCACTTCGGGTAGACTGCTATGGCAGGACGGTTTTATTACTTATTAGGTTATCAAAGCTAACCGAATAAGATTATCAAATCTTATGCTTCAAGGCATAAAATGGTTGATTGCTAGAGTCAAGAAGGAATTTTTTCCCTCAATGTATGATACTACACAATGGGCTTGGTGTATTTTTAAGGGGAAGTCTTAGTCTTCCTCTAAGCATCTGACACTTGTCAATACTGGAGGCAAAATACTCAATTAGATGTCTGATCCATAAAACCAATTTTATGTTCCTAGTATTTTAATCTCTGTTTGTTTCACGTCAGTGCTTGTGTGCAATATATATTCTTATAAATATTATAAGAACATTATAAATAGTTTTATGATGTTTTGTGAGAGATAGATGATGTTGGTAGATAGTGTATATGTACAATGTTATTAGAATTAATAACAATCATAATAAATTCAATATGCCCTCCACTTTTACTCTGCTGATCTCTCCTATATAGGCCATATCCTCTATTAACTTCCCAGTCGTGATTTTTTTGCCACCATCTCTGTAAAGCTAGTCAGCTCTTAGCTCTGTTTCTGTATACATAATAATAGGAGCTTGATTGCTTCATTCCTGTTCTTGTACTTTTGCTGTATTTACATAGAGATATCTTGCAATTTAATTACCTCCTTCTTTCCTTCCTGCCACAACCACCTCATCTTGTGTAAACATTCTCTCCAGATGTTCATGTGTACTTCAATTTTCAGTGTAACACGCCCCTTTTCTTCAATATGTTTCTTTCTAATTAGCATCTGATCCTGTTGAGGTCCCCAGCTGCCGCTAAGGCCTTTGCAACTGATCCAGGAAATTCTCTTCACAATCATAAATTATCTTTCCAGTGTTTTTAAATTGTTTGTTTCAACAGTGTTTAGAAAGTGAAGATCAGAATTTGTTATGTTAGTGAAAGTGTTATTCGTGTACTGTACACACAGGCATTCTCCAATGTGATCCTGGGGCAGTCAGAGACCAAACGCAGATCTTCAGACTCTTTTGCCATGAGTGTCAGAGAGTATTCCATGACCGCCTCATCAACAGTGAAGATAAACAGTATTTTCATTCTATGTTATCTGAAATGGCCAGTAAGGAAATCAATTTACTCCATTTGTATTACATTAGACATGTAAATATATGTTACACAAACCTATCTAATCTAGAATTTTAATTTGTAGGCAAACATTTTGCAGTCCCAGTTGACCCAGATTACTTTGTAAGAAAACCAATCATCTTTGGGGACTTCCTTAAAGTGAGTTTATCAGAAGCCTAAATTTTCATAGAATACTGTTTACTTTCTGTTTGCTGAGTTTGTTTAATGTAACTGCAAGGTTTATAAAGTGTAGAGGCAAAATATAAACACTATGCTTTCAGCATAAACTAATCCTAAATTCTATGGGCTTGATTCACTGACGCAATAAGCAGGAACATCTCCATGGAAGTGAATAGCATTTTGCCTGTTATACCAAAAGTGACTATGGCCCTTTATGTTATATTTAGAAGAGAAGTAGTCCTTTTGCATCTTGATAAAATGTCTGCATTAGCAAAAATGAGATTTCACACAGTTCTTCTGACTGCAGACCACTTTTCAGGGAACTAGCATACTAAAACTAAGCTGCATACAGATAGTCTGAGAACTGGCCCCCCTATATTAGGAAGAGGTGAATAGCCTGCTGCCTAAAAGTCAGACATAGTAGCTAATGTACTTTCACTGGAGGAAGTTGTTAATGTTTTCACAGCCTCTGTTACTAGTGACCAAAGAGAATCATTCAAACTGAGGAATGGCAAAATTAAGTGATCCTAATTGTAAAATAGGTGGCTGAAATAAGTCTGGTTCTCCTTCATAAAGTTGCTTCACCCCCCAAGATACGTGGGGACAAGAGGAAGTGATTTCACCAGGTACTTTCCATTACAGAGTGCACTAAGAAATGGCGATAAGGGATAGCAAATAGTCTTTCGAAACAATATGGTATTCCAGGGACAGAAGTAGATTCCAGGTAGATATTTAATCTTTGGATCCTTATGGGAATGGATAGGAAAGGAATCCATCAGTGGTACAATTTATGACTCATGGCAAGGACAAGCTAAATCTTTAAAGGATATTTTTAAAAAGCTAGAGGCAGGTATAAGTATGCAAGTAAGAGTCAGGCTAGGGATAACAAGGTTAATTCAATCAGGGAGCATGAGACCCTCTTCTAACAGTTGAGGTGTGAACACCTCCGTTGGTGTTCACATCTCAACTGCTAGAATAGGGCTTCATCCTCCCTGATTGAACTAACCTCGTTATCCCTAGCCTTATTCTTGCTTGCAAATTTATACCTGCCTCTGGAAATTTCCACTACATGCATCCGACGAAGTGGGTATTCACCCACAAAAGCTTATGCTCCAATACATCTGTTAGTCTATAAGATGCCACAGAACTCTCTGCCACTTTTACAGATCCAGACTACACGGCTACCCTTCTGATATTTAAAAAAACTAGTGGCATTTAACAAAGATTATACTAGGAAAGGATTTAAGTTCCACCATAAGCACTCAACTAGATAGATCAGATAGCAAATTGGGGGCAGTTTAAGGGACAAATGTGCATATTAGCAAATATATCCAAGACAAAGACCTCAGGGACCTGCGGAGAGAAATTATTTCTCTCACAGAGTTTACATGTTCAATTTTCATTCTTTTTCTCTCTATGCAAGGACAGCTTTTAAATTACTTTGACTCACTTCTGCAAGCAGTAACTGCTGCCTTGTGAGGAAATCTTTTGCAATTAGCCCCAGCTGAGATCTCATTATGACATTTACTGGGTAGGGAAGGATTCATGTGGAATGCAGGTTACAACTGAGTAAAAGAGGCTAGTAAGTGAGAGAAAAACACAACAGCTGAATTCTTTGAACTAAACGCTAGGGATGATTTGGTAAAAAAATGAGGCCTGGAGCATAGCTAAAGGTGTGATTAGAGGTCAGTTCCAAACTTTAGTCACAGGTATGAAAGAAGTGGAGAAGTGAGACTGCTCTTAACAGATTGCAAAGCTAAAATGAAAATGGATTTAATCCCTGAATTGTTTTTCTTAATTTCCCCAGTGAACACATTGAAGTCAATGGGAACCGCTGGGAGTTCAGTACTTAGGGTGTCATTCAAATGCCTAACTACGGATTTAGGAGCCTACCTCTAGGACCCAAGTATTGAAAATCTTGACTAATAATTTGTGGAGATTTTAAGCACTATAATTTCTGTCCATTCATTTTCTCTTATTTTCCTCAAATAATTTCCTTTCAGGTCGGTGCAGAAAAAGCTGATCGAATATATGAGGATCTGACTGATATGGAGAAGATTATATCCGTTTTACAAGACTATCTGGATGACTACAATATAACAAACTCTAAGGAGACAAAGCTGGTGTTCTTCCAGGATGCCATTGAGCATGTTTCAAGGTACAGGACTGTTTAGTTAATACCTAGGCGGTAACATTGTTTTAAGGTAAAAATCAGATCAGTGTAAACAAGTGAATTTAAGTCATTTTGAGAAGAATTTAAATTGTGTGACTAATCACAGGTTTACACAGTGAAAGGATGCATTAAAATATATAGAGAATTAACCATGGAGTCCCTAATAAGCAAACATATTAAATTCATCTTGCCTTCAAATGTAAACCGATGGTCAACCTGAGATGGAAGGAGGTAATTGTCAATCCATGAAAATGGTATAATCCCATGCTGAACCCTGAATCAAGAGTTTCAGAGTAGCAGCCGTGTTAGTCTGTATTCGCAAAAAGAAAAGGAGGACTTGTGGCACCTTAGAGACTAACAAATTTATTAGAGCATAAGCTTTCGTGAGCTACAGCTTACTTCATCGGATGCATTTGGTGGAAAAAACAGAGGAGAGATTTATATACACACACACACAGAGAACATGAAACAATGGGTTTATCATACACACTGTAAGGAGAGTGATCACTTAAGATAAGCCATCACCAACAGCAGGGGGGGGAAGGAGGAAAACCTTTCATGGTGACAAGCAGGTAGGCTAATTCCAGCAGTTAACAAGAATATCAGAGGAACAGTGGGGGGTGGGGTGGGAGGGAGAAATACCATGGGGAAATAGTTTTACTTTGTGTAATGACTCATCCATTCCCAGTCTCTATTCAAGCCTAAGTTAATTGTATCCAGTTTGCAAATTAATTCCAATTCAGCAGTCTCTCGTTGGAGTCTGTTTTTGAAGCTTTTTTGTTGAAGTATAGCCACTCTTAGGTCTGTGATCGAGTGACCAGAGAGATTGAAGTGTTCTCCAACTGGTTTTTGAATGTTATAATTCTTGACGTCTGATTTGTGTCCATTCATTCTTTTACGTAGAGACTGTCCAGTTTGGCCAATGTACATGGCAGAGGGGCATTGCTGGCACATGATGGCATATATCACATTGGTAGATGCGCAGGTGAACGAGCCTCTGATAGTGTGGCTGATGTGATTAGGCCCTATGATGGTATCCCCTGAATAGATATGTGGACAGAGTTGGCACCTATCCTTGCAACAAAGCCCGTTGCCTTTCCAGTTTTTTCACATTCTTCTTGTAGTGTGGGGCCAAAAACTGGACACAGTACTCCAGATGAGGCCTCACCAATGTCCAATAGAGGGGAACGATCACGTCCCTTGATCTACTGGCAATGCCCCTGCTTATACTGCCCAAAATGCCATTTGCCTTCTTGGCAACAAGGGCACACTGTTGACTCATGTCCAACTTCTCATCCACTGTAACCTCTAGGTCCTTTTCTGCAGAACTGCTGCCTAGCCATTCGGTCCCTAGTCTGTAGCGGTGCATGGGATTCTTCCGTCCTAAGTGCAGGACTCTGCACTTGTCCTTGTTGAACCTCATCAGATTTCTTTTGGCCCAATCCTCTAATCTGTCTAGGTCCCTCTGTATCCTATTCCTACCCTCCAGCATATCTACCTCTCCTCCCAGTCTAGTGTCAAATGCAAACTTGCTGAGGGTGCCATCCATGCCATCCTCCAGATCATTAATGAAGTTATTGAATAAAACCGGCCCCAGGACCGACCCTTGGGGCACTCCGCTTGATACCGGCTGCCAACTAGACATGGAGCCATTGATCACTACCTGTTGAGCCCATCAATCTAGCCAGCTTTCTATCCACCTTATAGTCCATTCATCCAGTCCATATTTCTTTAACTTGCTGGCAAGAATACTGTGGGAGACTGTGTCAAAAGTTTTGCTAAAGTCAAGGAATAACACGTCCACTTCTTTCCCCTCATCCACAGAGCCAGTTATCTCATCATAGAAGGCAATTAGATTAGTCAGGCATGACTTGCCCTTGGTGAATTCATGCTGACTGTTCTTGACCACTTTCTTCTCCTCTGAGTGCTTCAGAATTGATTCCTTGAGGACCTGCTCCATGATTTTTCCAGGGACTGAGAAGAGGCTGACGGGCCTGTAGTTTCCAGGATCCTCCTCCTTCCCTTTTTTAAAGAGGGGCACTACATTAGCCTTTTTCCAGTCATCTGGGACCTCCCCCGATCACCATGACTTTTCAAAGATAATGGCCAAGGGCTCTGCAATCACAGCCGCCAATTCCTTCAGCACTCTCGGATGCAATTCGTCCGGCCCCATGGACTTGTGCACGTCCAGCTTTTCTAAATAGTCCCTAACCACCTCTATCTCTACAGAGGGCTGGCCATCTCTTCCCCGTTTTGTGTTGCCCAGCACAGCAGTCTGGGAGCTGACCTTGTTAGTGAAAACAGAGGCAAAAAAAGCATTGAGTACATTAGCTTTTTCCACATCCTCTGTCACTAGGTTGCCTCACTCATTCAGTAAGGGGCCCACACTTTCCTTCACCTTTCTTTTTGTTGCTAACATACCTGAAGAAACCCTTCTTGTTACTCTTAACATCTCTTGCTAACTGCAACTCCAGGTGTGATTTGGCCTTCCTGATTTCACTTGCTCAAGCAATATTTTTATACTCCTCCCTGGTCATTTGTCCAGTCTTTCACTTCTTGTAAGCTTCTTTTTTGTGTTTAAGATCAGCAAGGATTTCACTGTAAGCCAAGCTGGTCGCCTGCCATAATTGCTATTCTTTCTACACATCAGGATGGTTTGTCCCTGTAACCTCAATAAGGATTCTTTAAAATACAGCCAGCTCTCTGGACTCTTTTCCCCCTCATGTTGTTCTTCCAGGGAATCCTGCCCATCAGTTCCCTGAGGGAGTCAAAGTCTGCTTTTCTGAAGTCCCGGGTCCATATTCTGCTGCTCTCCTTTCTTCCATATGTCAGGATCCTGAACTCGACCATCTCATGGTCACTCCCTTCCAGGTTCCCATTCACTTTTGCTTCCCCTACTAATTCTTCACAGTTTGTGAGCAGCAGGTCAAGAAGAGCTCTGCCCCTAGTTGGTTCCTCCAGCACTTGCACCTGGAAATTGTCCCCTACACTTCCTGGATTTTCTGTGCACCGCTGTATTGATTTCCCAGCAGATATCAGGGTGATTGAAGTCTCCCATAAGAACCAGGGCCTGCGACCTAGTAACTTCTGTTCGTTGCCGGAAGAAAGCCTCGTCCACCTCACCCCCCTGGTCCGGTGGTCTATAGCAGACTCCCACCACGAAATCACCCTTGTTGCTCACACTTCTAAACTTAATCCAGAGACTCTTAGGTTTTTCTGCAGTTTCATACCTGAGCTCTGAGCAGTCATACTGCTCTCTCACATACAATGCAACTCTCCCACCTTTTCTCCCCCACCTGTCCTTCCTGAACAGTTTATATCCATCCATGACAGTAATTCAGTCATGTGAGTTATCCCACCAAGTTTCTGTTATTCCAATCACATCATAATTCCTTGACTGTGCCAGGAATTCCAGTTCTCCCTGCTTGTTTCCCAGGCTTCTTGCATTTGTATATAGGCACTTAAGATAATCGGTGATTGTCCCTCTTTGTCAGTATGAGGCAGGAGCCCTCCCCTCTCGCACTTTCCTGCTCGTGCTTCCTCCCGGTATCCCACTTCCCCACTTACCTGAGGGCCTTGGTCTCCTTCCCCCGGTAAACCTAGTTTAAAGCCCTCCTCACTAGGTTAGCCAGCCTACTTGCGAAGATGATCTTCCCTCTCTTCGTTAGGTGGAGCCCGTCTCTGCTGAGCACTCCTCCTTCTTGGAACACCATCTCATGGTCAAAGAATCCAAAGCCTTCTCTCTGACACCACCTGCGTAGCCATTTGTTGACTTCCACGATTTGACAGTCTCTACCCAGGCCTTTTCTTTCCACGGGGAGGATGGACGAGAACACCACTTGTGCCTCAAACTCCTTTATCCTTCTTCCCAGAGACACATAATCTGCAGTGATCCACTCAAGGTCATTCTTGGCAGTATCATTGGTGCCCACGTGGAGAAGCAGGAAGAGGTAGCGATCTGAGGGCTTGATGAGTCTCGGCAGTCTCTCCGTCACATTGTGAATCCTAGCTCCTGGCAAGCAGCAGACTTCTCCGTTTCCCGGTCGGGGTAGCAGATAGATGACTCAATCCCCCTGAGGAGAGAGTCCCCGACCACCACCACCACCACCCACCTCCGTCTCTTGGGAGCGGTGGTCATGGAACCCCCATCTCTAGGACAGTACATCTCATGCCTTCCAATCAGCGGAGTCTCCTTCTGTTCCCTTCCCTCAGATGTATCATCTAGTCCACTCTCCGCATTAGTACCTGTGGAGGGAACATGAAAACAGTTGTTTCCTGTATCTGCGTTGCTGGTACATGGACGCTCCCCTTTCTTCTTCTGGAGGTCACATGCTGCCAAATTTTTTCACCGTCCTTCTGTCCCTGCTGCACAACCTCCTCTGAATCTTCAGAATGTTATGTCCGTAGAAGCATATCCTGACGTCTGTCCAGGAAATCTTCAGTTTCTCTTATGCAACGCAGGGTCGATACTTGTTTCTCCAGAGCTTGAACCTTCTTTTCCAATATGGAGACCAGCTTATGCAGTCAAACCGAACCAAATTAAGTGCAAATCTTTTGGCATGTATAAATTCTGTCATTTTAAAAGTACACAAAAATTGTGTGCTAATAGTGTGAACATGCATAAATAGAGGCCAGATTGAAGAGCCTTCTTTGAAAATTTGGCCAACAAATTAATTTGTAATGATGTGGCACAATTGGTAAAGGATTTAATCTAAAAGGGAGGTTTAATGTTCATGAGAGAAAGCTTCTAGAAAGCTGAAGTCCTTCCAAAATGGAAATCAACGATGGGGTTCATCAATATGAAACTTGGTTAAGTGGCATGTTCTTAAAGACTACGGAACGTATCTTGAAGTCCCTGTTCAGTCCAAACTCAACCTGTGCTGTTTATTTTCTCTACCCAGGTATACAATTATATATTTATGTATTAATATAATTCATAAATATTTAATAAATATATGGCACATATTTACACTAAGACTCACTTAAACCTCTCTACAATACAGAGCAACTTGAAGTAAGAGTAAATATAATTTATGCCCACTTTGTGTCCCGTTTATGCTTCCAGAGCAGTGTAAATGAGAATAATGCCCTGAATGTGCTTGGTAAAGTAAGCAATTAAAAAGAGAATTTTCCCAGCAGCCTGTCCTGTAAATTCCTCCTGCAAAAAGCCAAACAGGATTCTCCAGAAGTGTTTTTCTTGGAAATTATCCATAGTAACCAACTTACTGAAGTCAGAATGTGTCAAAAGCGATTTTGAGTTAAAGATTCCCTCTGTTTGATAGCCTGGCTGGGATGGGGGATCCAGAGTACGCTGAGTGGGTTTTGATTGCGGTGTGGGGATCCCAAAAGGAGATTGAGTTTTGGGTGGGGTGAATTTATCCTGAATTAATGCAGCTAGGTCAGTCTCTGAAATGTCCCTCTGAGCTTAGCTTGTGTGAGTCTGCATAGTATCTATGAATCTATGTGTTCTGCCTAAGCCCCTGGGCAGAGCAGGTAATGTTCTTTTCCATTGGGACCCTGGCATTGTGCAGGGGAGGCTTCCATTGTTTGGATTGCAGAATTATAGGATTTTCACTGTGGTATCATGCCTGGGTGATGCTCCTGTGCCATAATGAGATAATGTGCCATAATGAGACTCCAAGAAAAGTTGGAAAATTCTGTCATTTTTACTACACCTCTACCCCGTTATAACACTGTCCTTGGGAGCCAAAAAATCTTACCACGTTATAGGTGAAACCACGTTATATCGAACTTGCTTTGATCCACCAGAGCACACAGCCACGCCCCCCCCAGAGAGCTGCTTTACCACGTTATATCCGAATTCATGTTATATTGGGTCATGTTATTATTGGGGTAGAGGTGTACTTTAAATTCTATGCTTGATTTTCCTATAGAATTGCTCGGATGATCCGTCAGGAAAGAGGAAATGCCCTGCTTGTTGGAGTAGGAGGTACTGGCAAACAGTCTCTTACTAGACTTGCCTCTCATATTTGTGGGTACAAATGCTTTCAGATAGAACTTAGCCGTGGTTATAATTACGACAGTTTTCATGACGATCTGAGGAAGCTGTATAAGATGGCTGGAGTAGAAGACAAAGATATGGTTTTCCTCTTCACAGACACGCAGGTATGTTTAAATGGGTCAACCAGAAAAGCAGTTGGCTTTATCATTAAAATGTTGTGGCATACACAATAAAAAGTTATTTATTTTTATATGGTGTTGTTGTTTATATGGAGTAAGAAAATGCTTTAGAGTGAGGATCATAAGCTTTAAATCAATAAATACAATCTTATAGTAATATATAAAAGGAGGAAGTGACTCAGAGGAAGGAAGAGGAGAGTTCTTGGTAACTGAGGTAGTGTACATAAAAGAGCTACCTTCAGCTTTAGAAAATTATGAGAAAGGGGCACAGGAAGAAGGAAGAGCAGGCTTGAGACTGCAGGTGAATATGGTGTCTGACAAGAAGAGTGGGCCAAGATCTTGACAGGACCAAGGACAGAGTTTCAATCTTGTGCAGTGGAAAGGATGAGTGGAAGGTAAAAATCTTCCCCCAGCAGTGAAAAATGAGGTCAGTAGAGCTGTTTTGATTTACACCAGTTGAGGATCTACCCCATTGACTTCTTGTTCAAGGCACTCAAGAAGTATAAAATGATTGATATTAGTGAAAACCAACAATGTGATCAAGTAGGATGAAAAAAGGACAGGTCATGATCAGAAGCCAGAAGTAAATAATTAACTATACAAAGGAAGGTATTCTTAGTACCGAAAAAAGATACAATATTAATAATGTATGTAAGCTGTTGTATCTGTTTACTTACCATAGAAAAGTGTTATACTTTTCATACTGGAAAAAGATCAGGGCATCTAAAAAATACATCTGAATCTTATGATTTATTCCCAGAGCTCAGACAATATCATTTCTATGAATAAGCTGTGATCTGGAAGAGTGTGCTAGGTAGTGACTCACAAAATACACATTGCAAATATTCCTACCTTCACAGTTTCTGTATCCTAGAATGTATCTGATTCCAGGTATCCCTGCTGTGTTTTCATTAACTTCTGAGAATTGAATATGCTTTTCCACATTACAGCTAATTTACAGGCATGTTTTTGTGTGAGCTCTGCTATGAAACAAGCAAAATTGCTTCAAGATTCTATCATTCTTTTGGATACACTAATTTCTTCTGTGTATACTTTCAAAACCATAATTGCAAAAGGAGTTTTTCACATTTAGCCTTCAGAAGATTATTTTGCTTGGCTCATGTTTGTTAATAGGAACTGCTTCAACTTTGTGCTATAAAGCTTAGAAGTAGCCTCCTCTGAAGTTGTGATCAGTTCAGCTATTGTAAACAGCTTTTGATCTTTCTTTGGGAGCTGAAGGCCAGATTGTGAACATTTTACTTCCATTAAGGAGCAGGTAATGATAAGTATTCCCAGTAATGGTAGTGGAACGCCTCGAGTGAGTAACTGCTCACCAATGAGAGTGAGGGGTTCACTTTCTGGCCCTGAGAAACTGTTCTTTGATTAGTGCTGTAACAACTACAAATCAATTACTTAGGGCCAGGTTGGGGCTAGTCTCTGCACAAAAGAGAGGGAAGAGTTAAATTTACTGCTGTGCTCTCATTCAGTACCCACAAGGTGGGCTGAGCAGCACAGGCCCTGTTCCTAGCTAGCATCTCCACAAGCTGTTTGAATGGGGTTGGGGAGAGGGCAGGGTTGTACCCAACTCGCACCTGCAACCAGTGTTGGCTGTGCATAGCATGGTACATATATTGTACCCTCTCCAACAGTGGCAGAGCCTACTGCTTTGGCGAGTGATTCCCAGGAACCCCCTGGAGGAATTCTGGCTAAGAGGGACACCAGCTGCAGCAGAGCTCGCTGGACATGCTCCCATGTGCTTCTGTCTGCTGAAGGCAGAGCCTAGCCCTTATCTGAATGAACAATTCCCTGAATTCCCTGAACTACATCAGGCAGCTTACTACTTGCTGGAAACTTTTCATTTCCTGTCTATTAAACCTGTATAGAATTTATTTGACTGACTGTATGCTTTTCTTGACTCTTAAGATGAATAATAGAAAATAATTTTAATATATTGATTTACTTTTAAGGCTTGTAGTTTTCACAAGTATATTAATATTAACTTGTACACTGCATGAAAGCTTGTTATATTTGTGTGAATGAAGTCTCTCACAAGTCCTTAGCATAATCAATAGCTCTGTTTGACAAGGGGAGAAAATAGGTTGCACATAGAGAAACACAAAAAAACTACCACAAAGTTAGACAGCATTTGAAGAAGTGGATGGCGTACAACAAAATGAACTGCACAGGATTACTACTAGTGTAGGGAAAGCCAAACTAAATGAAGAACCAAGATTCTGTACTATTCTCAAAATGCAATAGAATTCAGTGAAAATGAAGGCATACAATGTGAAAACCTTGAATCTACTGCAAAGAGAGATTTTGTTTCTGTGGAAAAAGAGAAAAACCTCTGTTGCTCTTTACTGATTTCACAGGAGTTTAGCTTCTGAACAGAGATTCTATTGCCATTATAACCTGTTGACATGATTGATAGTTTATTTTTAAGTAATAGCAATAAAGTCTCAATGGCTGGATGAAAATTAGAAAAATGACAGAAAATTTTAGGGATATGTTGCAAACTGACTGATTCCACACTCTGTAGAGATATGAAATTTCATCTACCTGTTGTTATGCTGTCTGCATGAGAGATCAGAGTATACACAAAACCAGCAATAGTGGCAATCAGAGAGACCTGAACATGTTAGGTTCCTGATATGTGCACCATATAAAAACTAGAAACCTGATTAAGAAGTAGAGTTTGCACAGGGTTTCTGGGTTTCTGGTAATTACCTGAATATTTCCAATAATTATTAAAAGTCTCTCTTAGTTAATTTGAAAAGTGGCAGGTTAACAACATCCAATTGTCATAACATGATACACAGACGTAGCAAGGTTCGGCCTTTGTGCTGGTTACTCCAGTGTTTAATTATGCTCAGTGTTAAAAATTTGTACCTTATTTCCAATTTGAACTTTGCTAGCTTCATCTTCCAGACATTGAAAGTTATTATGTCATTGTCTGCTAGATTACAGAGCTCTGAACCATCAATAGCAGCTGGAAGCACCATTAATGCCTGCTCCTCCTTCCTGCTCTGCTCCAGCTCCAGCTCCTCCTCCTCGGTGCTGTGTGGAGCTTGCCCAGAGCAGGGAGTAAATTTGCCAGATGGGAGGTGGTTCTTGGCCACCGGGATGCCACGGGTCATTCCTCCCCCAGCTGCACTGAGCCGGGAGCCCTGCCATTACTCCTCTCTGCAGGGCAGCTGCTTGTTCCTCACTCTGATCTCTGGCTCTTGTTCCCAGGCCCTACCCCCACCCTCCCGAGGTCTGCGAGTGCAGAAACACCCAGTCTGCATGCTGTTAATTCAGTTAATTCCTCCTGTGGCAGTAGCTCTGGCTCCAGCTCCTTATTGCAGAAAAGTTTGGGGGCTGACTCGGACTCGGTGGCCTCAGAGTGCACGGAGTCTGGGTGCTCATGCATATGCAGCCTGAGGGAAGGCAAGGGGGTCCTGGGAACAAGGGACAGAGAACAGAGTGGGGACCAAGCAGCTTCCCCCATTGAGGGCTGTCCTTTAGGAGGTAGGCCATGTCCGGAGATCAGGCTGCGGGTGAGAAGAAAGAAGTAGGAGCACTGATTAACCGTAAAACAGGAAGGGCTGTGTTGTGAGGTACAGAGGGAGAAAAAGGCTATTTACATGTTCAGAAGCAGCTTCTTCTGGTGGTTGGGTTGGCAGATGAAAATATTGGCCCTCAGTTTGAAGAGTTAACACAAAACTGACTAATATCAAAGTGACCATGAGCACAATAAACTTGACCAAATGACAAGATCCTACAGATAATATCGGGAACTTTGAAAGACTGCCATCAATGATCACACTGAACAGTGTGTGTGAATCAGATTAGAGGCCACACATTTGTAAAAACTTCTGGACATAGGGGAGAAAACGAATGGGGAAGACCTGTTTTGTTTTCCTAGGTAATATTTTAATGGTATCTTTTGAAAACCTTACCTTTTAAATATTTGAAATACATTTTTCAGTTAAAAACAGTTTTTTCTTACAATTTTTATAGCTTATGAATACAGCACTGTTATTTTTATTTTCCTGATTGTTTTCTTCATACTTGCACTTACAGAGGTCACACATTAATTCATTTGACATCTAATATTTATAAAATCTTATCTGTAGATTGTTGTGGAGGAGTTCTTAGAAGACATCAACAATATTCTCAATTCTGGGGAAGTACCTAATTTATTTGAAAAAGATGAATTGGAACAGGTTCTGGCATCTACAAGACCCAAAGCTAAAGAGGCAGGCATAGCAGAGGGGAACAGAGATGAGGTAGGAGAAGTATTGCAAATATTAGTTTATTGTATCAGATAACATTGTAAATAGATGTTACTAAAATTCTTATTTTCAAAGAATTAAGTATAGACATGCTAACACATGCCTTTTATCTGTCTCTTATTTATCTAATGTATCTAATGTGAAAAGAGGAGAACATTACATTTTGTTTACACTCAGGAAGATCAATTTCCAGGACTTTTAATAAGTACTTCTGCTCTGTCACGTGTGGACAAAATATTCATATTCCACCCTTGGAGAAAAGAATTCAGCTGTTCATAGAGAATTTCTGAGACTAGCTATAGAGGTTAGAGATGGAAATGGCCCGTTAGATCATTCAGCGAAAGCAGGATTGTTCCCTGGAGTACATGACTGTACTAAGAAAAGGAGTACTTGTGGCACCTTAGAGACTAACAAATTTATTTGAGCATAAGCTTTCGTGAGCTACAGCTCACTTCGTCCGATGCCTTGGAGTAAACAGCCTCATTGTCATCTCCTTTATTTTTCCTGTACGCTGTGTTCTTTTTAAACAGGTATTTCAATACTTCATTAACCGAGTTCGTCAGAAGCTGCATATCGTTCTCTGTATGAGTCCTGTAGGTGAAGCTTTCCGAGCGCGATGTCGGATGTTTCCATCCCTTGTGAATTGCTGTACTACTGATTGGTTTGTGCAGGTCGTACTAACTAAGATCAACAGAGTAATAACTTTGAGATGTCTCAGTAATAAACATTGCTATTATATATTCTATGTTATAAAAAATCAAGTAAAAATCTAGCCTCCTGAATTTCATCTGGGATTATGTAGCCTTTGTGTTATTTTTCAATGATAGGTAATTCCAAGATTCTTATTAACTAGAATATCTCGAATAATTGATTGTGGTTTCTACTCAGCTGATGATAACATATTGGATCCTGGCCTCTCCTTCAGTGTGAGACATTTGACAAAACCAGAGGCAGCTCAGACTTGTCCACAGGCTCCAAGAATTGACATCCTTTCGTTCGTTGACCAGATTCTCTGCCTCCAGTGATGCAGACAAAGCAGTTCAGCAATCCTGCTTTATTCTTTGCAGTCCTCACTTTAAAAGCAGATATGGGAGCAGAAGCCAACAATCACCCTCCGCCCCCCCGACTCTTTATTGTCCTTTAGGGGACTCAGATTTCCAGGGCTTTGCTCCCTAAACGAGACAAGATGCTGATCTCAGTTTGGTCCCCTCTCCTCAGTCCTGGTGCAGCAGGCCAAACAGAGAAAGCTGAGGATCTAGGTGACCTTCTGAGGAGACACACAAGAGGATCACTGACATGATTTCTGTCAGCTTGCAGACCTTTGCTTTGCCATGTGATGGGGTTCAACATCTACATGGCTTGTAGGAACCATTAAATCCACCCTAGCCCCCAAGTCTTATCCAGAAACGTCTCATCAAGGGCTGGACAGTTTCAATAGCAGTGGGCTTGTGGAATTCATAAGGCCATTTGATAAGGTTTTTTAACTATAATGTACTCTTTCTGCAATGGTCCAGAGAAAACATCTAGTTTGTATTGAGAATTTACCATATTTCACCACAAATGTTGACTTTGACCGTGATGAAGTGAATGACTGTTGTTCAGATAATCTTTTTCCCTTTTGCAGTGGCCCAGAGAAGCACTTCTTTCTGTATCAAGGACATTTTTCTTGAATGTTGATCTTGGAAGTGACGAGTTGAAAGAGAAAGTTTCAGTAATGTGTGTAGATATCCATATGAGTGCGACTGAAATGGCAGATCGATATTATGCTGAGCTGCGGCGACGATATTACACAACACCCACTTCGTATTTAGAATTAATCAATCTCTACTTGTCCATGCTGGGGGAAAAAAGGAAGCAGTTCGTTTCAGTAGGTTTAATTTTATTAAACAAAAATCTCTGCTTATTGTGTCTGAGAAGTTTCAGAGTAGCAGCCATGTTAGTCTGTATTCGCAAAAAGAAAAGGAGTACTTAAAAGTGTGTCTTCCTTCCCTTCAGATTTTTGTATTGCTTTTCCTTCATAGTGCAGCAGCTTCAGGTTTTACCATATGTCAAATGGCTTGTAATTCTTTTGTAGTAAACCAGTCCAATTTTCCTTTTCCAAGTACTGAGTATTAAAACAAGGAATTTTTAAAGTCCAATTTACTTTGTACTGTTGGTGCTTTTTGTTACCATTTTGCACTTCATTCACATGGATAATGAAAAAATATGAGTCATTTCACTTCCCCCATCTCTTGTCCTAAGACAAGACACTTGGGGTACAAACATTGCAGCACAATGATTAAAGCAAAACCAAAGAAAAACAAACATTGCATCAAAAGGTTGCAATAATATTCAGATTTTTAAAATGTTTTATTTAACAAAAATCAATGTTGAGCCTAAATATCTGGCAGCTTCTGTTTGATAAGCCTTATCATGTATGCCAATTTAGATGGTTTTTCTTTTATATCTGTATAAATATTATTACATCCATAATAACATAAATTTTTTATTACAGCCACCCTTAAAATAAATGTATTATACAAATTATTTATAACATAATTTACAACTGGTATAAAACTTACATTACAGCGTGTTAAAATATATTTGTGCATAAGTTTATATTTTTATCATGTTAGAACTTTTTGGAAGTACAGTGTTTGGAAAAAGTACAGTTGTACTTTTTGGAGTCAGAGTTTGGGAAAAAGTAATTAGATATGTGAAATGTTTTTATTATGCTTCAGGCTCGGGATCGCGTGAAGAATGGCTTATCCAAACTATTAGAGACGAACCTGCTTGTAGATAAAATGAAATTAGATCTCTCCGCTTTAGAGCCTGTCCTTGTAGAGAAATCGGTGGATGTTGAGGCTTTGATGGAAAAATTAGCAGTGGATCAAGAAAATGCTGATCAGGTACAAAGAATTATCTTGTAATATTTATGAGATAACGTGTTACTGCTCAATAATTCATAGATGAAGTGATGGGCTCTATGCTCTCCTCCTTTATGTGACATACTGGGGAGCACAAGGGCCTAAAAGCGCAGAACTGAGCCTTGACAGGGATTGCCAGAAGATAAAGGCAGTTAGACTGTGTCCTGCTTTTCTATAGTGTAGTTTCTACCAGTACAAACGTTTCCTCTGTGGATGCAGCAGAGTTTATGCAGACATTTTCCACTTTAGTTAATGCTGCTCCAAGAAGCGTTAACATCGCTTGTGCACTCTGTGACACACATTTTAGGGGTTACAGCTGCTGAGGTGAGGCCAATAGTGTAGCCAGCTACGCTGCCAGTGATAGGACAGAGCCTGAGGCCTACAGGATTTGATCTGTCCTTGCAGATCCTTGGCCATTGCTCTTCAAAAGTGAAGGGATTTTAGTATCTTTCACCAATTAATAACTTTCTGTGTGTGTCAGGACTGGTGAAGCTCCTCTATAATTCTATTTTGCATACTTTATGTATAAAACCAAAAATGCAGACGTGAGTGTTAAGCAAACCCCTTAAAGAAATAAGACAGAACAAGTTAACCCATTTAAATCTCTGTTGTGTTTTGAAAATATTTCACTGCATGTTTAATTTTGAGGTTCGCCGTGTTGTTCAAGAAGATGAAGCTATTGCAAAAGTGAAAGCGGAAGAGACTCAGGCAATTGCGGATGATGCTCAGCGGGATCTGAATGAAGCTCTCCCAGCTTTAGAGGCTGCAAACAAAGCTCTTGACTCTTTGGATAAAGCAGATATATCTGAAATTAGAGTTTTTACCAAGCCTCCGGATCTTGTCATGACTGTAATGGAAGCTATCTCCATTCTTTTAAATGCAAAGTAAGCCATTCAGAGCTATATAGTATTTTGTTTTAATTTATTTTAATCCATTATTTGTTCATCTTTTTCTTTGTTTTTTCTTTTATTCTCCCCCATTCCCCCCCAGCTCTTCATTAGTGAAATGTTTTGTATAATGATACCTACTTCTACAGTAAATTCACATTTTAATAGGAAGAGTACACTAATGTGGAGAATATCTTTGGTTGAATCAAACTGTCTCTTTGACAGCTGTAGTCACAACTGCTTAGCTTTGCTTTGTGGGTCTCTCACGCAAAACACCTTCTACGCTTTTCTCAGAAAAATGGTATCATCGTCCACCATGATGTGGTGATAATATAATAAAAATACCCCTGAACTTTGAGGAAGTTCACATCTACATTGGCATCTGTAGTTCATAACTGGTCTCATTCTCTATAGTGGGCTGGACTAAAACCGCATGTCAAACTTCTTGAACTTTTTCAAAGTTTCAGAAGCCGTTCCAGATGTTGTGTCTTAGGTCCATCGCTAATTTATAGTAACAGACTACTTATATTCTCTGAAACCAGTTCTTAATGAGGGGAAGAAAGGAAGACTAAATTATAGGATTACATTTAATTTTGCATGACATACTTTGTGTCTTTGATAAATGCAATTATTTTGAGTTTCCAAAATCCCTAATGATAAAACTTGTCAGCTTTGATGTGCTTAGGTCAAATTCTATTTTCTTGAAGCATAAAGTTGTGGTATGCTTCAAGCAATGGAGCAATTAACATCCAAAGAGGATGTAGAGATTTATTACATCAATAAGATATAACAAAACAAAACAATGAAAAGCCATATTTTAGATAATGATGCTAAAATATCTGTTATGGTAAACAAGCAACATTTTAAGAACTGAACATTCCACAAGTCAAATTCTCCCTTTTTACAGAATATTGGAGTATTTTTTACTTAAAGCATAAGTACCATTGAGTTTTTTACTCTCAACTATATGGATTTTTAAATTTTGACTATAAATGAAGTAGTTTTTCTTTAAATAAACCAAATGTGTTGTTTAATTTGAGATTGAGTTACTTTTTACTAAGCCTCCTCTCACTTCTACTTTGAGAATTTCTCACTGAGCTCTTGGAGGCTGCTTTTTTTAACCATTAAGAGACTGGTCTTCTTATCATCTTTTGCTGATGAGTGTTTCCTAACGGATATATTAGTACAAAAGTCTCTTGGCCAGATCTTCAGTTGGTGTAAATTGGCATAGGTCCAGTGACCTCAAAGAAGCTACATTGATTCTCACCAGCTGAGGATCTGGTTCTCTGAACTCCAAGTTGGTTGTGGATTCTCCATAAGGACCACATCCAAAATTTTTGACTAAGGTAGCTTTGGATTTTCATGTGAGCCAATCCAGTTTTTTACAAGCTTGTGTACCAGAGAAGACTAGCTTCCATGATTTCAATGTGAAAACAGTTTATTACTTTGACAGGACTAAACCATATAGGAAATTCACATAGTTGCTGGAGAGAGAACAAAGGCCCAACTCTTTGGTTAAAAGATTGTCTCAGGAGATTAAAGTACAGATTCATACCTGTTGTGACTTGGCTGGAATTTCAGAGTCAGAAAGCCTAATAGGGCCCATTCTACTTGAAAAGTAGCAGGTTTAGCAGCCTATCTTTGTCTCTGGATTATTTGAAATCCACAGAGGTGCTACCTGTAGTTCAATTCACACTTTCACAAAGCATTAGTCTCTCAAGTGCCAATTTGGAGGAGCAGAGCTATAGTCTACTTGTAATAGCACTTCTTAGCCTTCATTCGGAGGCCTAGCCCTTTGCTTAGATGTGTCCTACAGAGGAGATCTAGTCTATAGCACTTTTATATTAATTACATGTGATATAGAAATGTAAATGCTGTTGCTATGTTTTTATTAAGCACTGGTTTTGGTCAAGCTCTTCAAAACACTGTATAAAGCAAGAGAAAGTGGTCTGAAAAGTGCAAATTTGTTATTTAAGATCATGTTCTCAGGGCATGTCTGTCTCAAATTCTGTTACTGTTATTTTCTTTCAGGCCTGACTGGGCAGCAGCAAAACAGCTCCTTGGAGATTCCAATTTCCTCAAAAAACTTTTGGAATATGATAAAGAAAATATAAAGCCTCAAATATTGTTAAAGCTTCAGAAATATATAAATAACCCAGATTTTGTGCCTGAAAAAGTAGAGAAGGTGTCCAGGGCCTGTAGGTCTATGTGCATGTGGGTTAGAGCCATGGATTTATATTCTAGAGTCGTCAAAGAAGTTGAGCCAAAGAGGCAAAAGTTAAATGCTGCACAGGTGTGTGTTTATGTCTCTAATGTCTTTTATTTGTTAGAATGGTAACTTTGATGATATTGTTAATTTTTTTTTTACCATGGTAACACCTAGAAGTCCCAGTCATGGATCAGGACCCACAGTGCTGGGTGTTGTACACAGACGAAAAATCAGTTCCTGCTTCAAGAAGCTTCTGATCTAAGTAATAGAATTTTTTTCATCCAGAATTGTTCTTTTAATTCTTTGGGTCAAATCCAGCAGAAAGTAGCCTCCTGGGCTGCTGTCCTGCCCTGCTACAGAAGCTACTTCTAGTTCCAAGGATGACGTATCCTCTCCCTAATCATAGAATCATAGAATATCAGGGTTGGAAGGGACCTCAGGAGGTCATCTAGTCCAATCCACTGCTCAAAGCAGGACCTAATCCCC
The DNA here is from genome assembly GCF_009764565.3 of Dermochelys coriacea. Taxonomy (NCBI): domain Eukaryota; kingdom Metazoa; phylum Chordata; order Testudines; family Dermochelyidae; genus Dermochelys; species Dermochelys coriacea. The sequence goes on from NC_050072.1 coordinate 131,013,221, forward strand.
AACTAAATCTTTTTCAAGCCTGACCTTAAAAACTTCAAAGGAAGGAGATTGTACCATCTCCCTAGGTAACACATTCCAGTGCTTCACCACCCTCCTAGTGAAAATTTTTTTCCTAATATCCAACCTAAACCTTTCCCACTGCAACTTGAGACCATCACTCCTCGTTCTGTCATCTGCTACCACTGAGAACAGTCTAGATCCATCCTCTTTGGAACCCCCTTTCAGGTAGTTGAAAGCAGTTATCAAATCTCCCCTCATTCTTCTTTTCCGCAGACTAAACAATCCCAGTTCCTCAGCCTCTCCTCATAAGTCATGAGCTCCAGTCTCCTAATCATTTTTGTTGCCCTCTGCTGGATACTTTCCAATTTTTCCACATCCTTCTTGTAGTGTGGGGCCCAAAACTGGACACAGTACTCCAGATGAGGCCTCACCAACGTCGAATAGAGGGGAACAATCACGTCCCTCGATCTGCTGGCAATGCCCCTACTTATACATCCCAAAATGCCATTGGCCTTCTTGGCAACAACGGCACACTGTTGACTCATATCCAACTTCTCGTCCACTGTAACCCCTAGGTCCTTTTCTACAGAACTGCTGCCTAGCTATTAGGTCCCTAGTCTGTAGCAGTGCATGGGATTCTTCCGTCCTAAGTGCAGGACTCTGCACTTGTCCTTGTTGAACCTCATCAGATTTCTTTTGGCCCAATCCTCTAATTCGTCTAGGTCCCTCTGTATCTTATCCCTACCCTCCAGCTTATCTGCCTCTCCTCCCAGTTTAGTGTCATCTGCAGACTTGCAGACATCCTCCAGATCATTAATGAAGATATTGAACAAAACCAGCCTGAGGACCGACCCTTGGGGCACTCCACTTGATACCGGCTGCCAATGTCTAAAGTGCTGAATTAAGCATCATATGGGCACTCCATTTGTGGGTTAGAATCAGCACATGGGGCAATCAGGTATTGTACATCAGTGGTTCTCAAAGCCGGTCCGCTGCTTGTTCAGGGAAAGTCCCTGGCAGGCCGGACCGATTTGTTTACCTGCAGCCTCCGCAGGTTCCGCCGATCGCGGCTCTGACTGGCCGCGGTTCACCTCCCCAGGCCAATGGGGGCTTCAGGAAGCAGCACGGGCCAAGGGACATGCTGGCCACCCTTCCCGCAGCCCCCATTGGCCTGGAGCAGCGAACCGCGGCCAGTGGGACTCGTGATCGGCCGAACCTGCAGACATGGCAGGTAAATAAACTGGTCCGGCCCGCCAGGGGCTTTCCCTGAACAAGCGGCTGACCAGCTTTGAGAACCACTGTTGTACATGACATTCTCACCTAGTTCTTCCAAGACTGACTAAACCCAAGTCATCTAGGGATGAATTTTCAAAGAGCTGTGGCCCAAAGGAGACTTTCCCCAGCCATTGGTCCTGTGTCAATGTTCAGCCAAGCTGGTTACAGCAGAGACTAGAGTGTCTGACGGTTTCATACCCTACTCCCTAGAAAAATGATGGAGGCACTCATTATGAAAATGCCATTTTATTAATAGGACAAAAATGTTCTGGTTTAAAGCTACTTTTTCAAAAAAACTCCTTATTCATATGTAGGCACCTGAATAAATGAACTGATTTTTCTCAAGTCCCCTGTACCTGCTACTTCCATTGGCTTCAGCTCTTCTAAAAATCAGGCTACCAGGTTTGAAAGCCATGGCCTAAATGTTTCCTCACATTCTTAGGCTGAGCTTGATGCTACTATGATTACCCTACGCGACAAGCAAAGGAAATTAAAACAGGTGGAGGATCAGATACAGGCATTACAAGACCAGTATGAAAGAAGCCTTGAAGAAAAAGAGAGCCTTGGTAAGTGATTTCTCTTGAAGTCGTTAAACAGTTAAATTAGTCTTTCACTTTCATTCCTGCATTATACAGCTAGCTGGACCAGGGAAAACTAGCTAAACCTGACCCAGTCAGTCTCATACTATATACAATATAAACACAGTGGTATGCAAATTAATATGCACATCGGTAGGACTCCATTGAAGGGGTCAAACACATGATTTAGCAGCACTCTGTCTCCCCAGTGCTTCTTTGGTCACACAGTACTGTGGTAAGGAGACGCTACATCTGCTGACAACAGTTAGGCTTGTGACTATTCCTTCAGGCAGCTTCAACTGGAGCAACCGGATTCCAATAGTAGGTGATGATGATATCACAGCAGGATGATTTGAAGAGGGTGTGCTGGGAGTTTAGTGAGGTCAGGACATGTTTTTCATGGACCATAGTCTGTCCTGAAGTACCCAATCAATAGGCCAAAAAGAAGTTTGCTCAGAAGCCGCTGTGGAAGTTAAGGCTAGAAGAAAGGGTAGGGGCAGAGGGAGACTAAAATAGAAAGTAAGGGAAAAGATTATTAGGAAAAATTTACTTTTTAATACTAATCACAGTCCAATAATTTTATAACTGTTTAGCAAAGACCATGGCACTTACCCAAGCTCGCCTCACTAGAGCTGGAAAGCTGACAGCTGCATTAGGAGATGAACAAGTTCGGTGGGAAGAGAGCATCAGGAATTTTGAAGATGAGATTTCAAACATCATAGGGAATGTTTTCATAGCAGCTGCCTGTGTTGCCTATTATGGGGCTTTTACAGCACTTTATAGGCAACTGGTGAGTAAAAATAATCTCCCTTTTCTTTTTTTCCTCCATAATGTGGTGCTTGTGAAAAATACCAAACTGGCATCACTGTAGAATTGCTTTAGCCTCTGAACAGGTACAATATTGACAGTGTCATCTAAGCATTCCCCCACAACTGCATTAATGATCCTCAGGCTTGCTGTCCAGAGTTCAGTTTTAATACATATTCAGCCATTAGTGAGAATTGTGAAGGGTGTAGGATTATTATTAGTACAAGACTAGGACCCCTGTGTATTTGAAATGAACTAAAGACTCTCACTTGTCACCTCCTAAGCAATCAAGCAGCCATCCAATGATGATAACTTTTAATTACTACCAACTAGTGTCCAACAGTTACAATTCCCATTAAGTAATATAATCTCCTATGAATCTCTTTTTACAACTAATCTCTCTCTATCCCAGCTGATAGATTGCTGGATCAAGAAATGTCAGAATCTAGAGATTCCTATCAATCCAGACTTCAGTCTTATAAACATTTTGGGAGATCCCTATGAAATTCGCCAGTGGAACACAGATGGGTTACCACGTGACTATGTGTCTACCGAGAATGGGATTCTTGTGACTCGAGGGCGACGCTGGCCACTGATGATTGACCCTCAGGATCAGGTGAGCACTGATTGTAAACTGTACTGATGCCGCTCCCTTTCCAAAAATTCAGCTCCTCCGTAAGTTTTTGTACCAGACATTTCTAACACTGACACCTTTTTCTTTGTTGGCTTGGGGCCAGATCCTCATATTGTGCAAATCAACATACTTCAGTAGTGGTATGGTGACTAATGCCAGCTGAGGATCTGGCCCATACATTTTCAATGAGACCTGTGATGAAAAATAAAAAACACAATAGTGTTTCAGGTATTGCATGGATTCTAGTTTAACATTCTCATTCCAATCAAAATTGGAATAGGTTTAAAATAATGAATAGAGGTTTCTAACTATAAATAACTTGGAAATGATTGTGAAAAATGTGTGATATAAAAACCCTCCACAATACGAAAACTATAAACTGTATTGATAACAAAGGAAAAAAAGGATTATGTCCAGTTTTCCTTAAAGCCCAGGGATGACTCTCAAAGATGGTTAAAGCTATGAAAGGAGTTTTGTAAAATGAAAGACTGTGAAGACTATTATTATTATTTAACTTAAAAAAGAGGAAAGAAAAACTGCATATATCTGCCTCACAACTGGTGTTTATTTTGTGCTATAACTTTCACCACACATTTTTGTGGTTTTCTGAATCCCCTTAATTGACCTAGTGCTAAATGACCACTGAACAACAGCCAATTTTGTTAGAACAATTCCCTGCATTGTTCACTCCTTTTCCCTAAAGTGTGATTATTGGAAGAGGTAGGTGAACACAATGAAAGAATTTAGAATGAAAAAACTTTTTCAATTTAATTTTTTACATTTAAACCATTACAAGTATAAATCTACTATTAATTATTTTAGGGTCCAATTATGTCTGTGTGGGTATTCCTTCCTTCTTCACTCAACCCTGCACTCAATCCTTTCTTCTTCCCAAGACGACATACAGGTCTCTCTTCATGGTTTGGTATCCTTGTTGGAGGAGAGGGGCAGCTGACTGAATGGGCCAGGAGAAGTATGGGTGGGTCAGATGAGCACAAGAATTGCTCCTTCCTAGTGCACAACTCATCCTAAAGGGGATGAATGGGAGGCCAAACCCCTTCTTCACACCAGCCTTGGGTGCACCAGGAAGAGTAATCTGCACCACACAGTGTGTATAATCCCACTGGAAGCTGGCCCTCTGATATACAGTCGCTCTTAGAGTTTCTCTTGGTGTGGTGCTGCCTTATACTACTCCCCAAAATGATTCTATGCCTTGAATGGCACAATCTGGACCTATAAAGGCCAATAAAATACTAGCAGTACCAGCATAGTTGAATATCACACTGTGCAGTGTAAAAGCCATAGATATTACAGAGACAAGCAAAAACCTTATTTTCTGGTGATGCTTCTCAGGAATAAAGAGTTAGTACAATTAATTTACTTTTCCTGATCAAAGCAGTGGTATTAAGAATTGCACTTCTGAATATTGAGGGAAATGTGCTAATTAACCTTTTGGTCAAATATGAAATGTAGCCAACCTTAGTGATTACTCTGATTTCCTATACAGGCAAATCGGTGGATAAGAAACAAAGAAACAAAATCTGGTTTAAAGATAATTAAGCTTACAGACTTTGGTTTCTTGCGTACTCTTGAGAATGCTATTAGATTGGGTTTACCTGTTCTTCTAGAAGAGGTATGTATCTTTTATCGATAAACTTAAATTACTAACATTGTATTTCTATCTCTTTACATATGTTGGAATTAGTAGGAACATCGTAATCAAAATTTTTGTCTACGAACTTCAGTTTTTTCTGGCGACAAAATCCCAGAACATTTCCTACATTTTAGGTATATTATTTTTTCCAGAGAAATGTTAGCTAAAATAAAGATATAAAGGCCTGTTCAGTAAATATGGTTATTCATAAAGCAAAACAAAAGCTCTCTTTAATTAACAAAAAAGCTCCAGGAGAAATTCATTCTATAATCTAAAATATACATTATAGAGTCACAGGTTTTTGCTTTGTTTTTTTTCTTGAGAAACCTGCCTCCCGTTTGAATTTTCATGTGGGTGGTACGTAGCCAGAGGAGACTTTTTAATCGGACAATATGTTTTTGAAACATTTGAAAAAAGTGTTCTTACTTTCTGAAAAATCTACTAACACTTTTTGTAATTTCGTATTTCTAAATGGCTTGGTGTACAAACATCACATCAATGAAACAGACCAATGGCATTTTGGGCTGTATAAGTAGGGGCATTGCCAGTAGATCGAGGGACATAATCGTTCCCCTCTATTCGACATTGGTGAGGCCTCATCTGGAGTACTGTGTCCAGTTTTGGGCCCCACACTACAAGAAGGATGTGAAAAAACTGGAAAGCATCCAGCGGAGGGCAACAAAAATGATTAGGGGACTGGAACGCATGACTTATGAGGAGAGGCTGAGGGAACTGGGATTGTTTAGTCCGTGGAAGAGAAGAATGTGGGGGGATTTGATAGCTGCTTTCAACTACCTGAAAGTGGGTTCCAAAGAGGATGGATCTAGACTGTTCTCAGTGGTAGCAGATGACAGAACGAGGAGTAATGGTCTCAAGTTGCAGTGGGGGAAGTTTAGGTTGGATATTAGGAAAACCTTTTTCACTAGGAGGATGGTGAAGCACTGGAATGCGTTACCTAGGGAGGTGGTGGAATCTCCTTCCTTAGAAGTTTTTAAGGTCAGGCTTGACAAAGCTCTGGCTGGGATGATTTAATTGGGGATTGATCCTGCTTTGAGCAGGGGGTTGGACTAGATGACCTCCTGAGGTCCCTTCCAATGCTGATATTCTATGATTCTATGTTATTTGTTATCCCTGGAAGAGAGAGAGAGGGCCAGATTTTCCATCCTATTGTGCTCTTGCAGTGCAAAGCAGTCTTAAATTTGGCCTAAGAGAAATGGTCTGAAGTAAATAGGATAAAATTCAATGAGGACAAATGCAAAGTACTCCACTTAAGAAGGAAGAATCAGTTGCACACATACAAAATGGGAAATGACTGCCTAGGAAGGAGTACTGCAGAAAGGGATCTGGGGGTCATAGTGGACCACAAGCTAAATATGAGTCAACACTGTAACACCGTTGCAAAAAAAAAAGCAAACATCCTTCTGGGATGTATTAGCAGGAGTGTTGTAAGCAAGAAGTAATTCTTTTGCTCTACTTCATCCTGATTAGGCCTCAACTGGAGTATTGTGACCAGTTCTGAGTGCCACATTTCAGGAAGGGTGTGGAGAAATTGGAGAAAGTCCAGAGAAGAGCGACAAAAATGATGAGAGGTCTAGAAAACATGACCGATGAGGGAAGATTGAAAAAATTGAGTTTGCTTAGTCTAGAAAAGAGAAGACTGAGAGGGGACATAACAGTTTTCAAGCACATAAAAGGTTGTTACAAGGAGAAGGGAGAAAAAAATGTTCTTCTTAACCTCTGAGGACAGGACAAGAAGCAATGGGCTTAAATTGCAGCAAGGGAAGTTTAGGTTGGACATTAGGCAAAATTTCCTAACTGTCAGGGTGGTTAAGCACTGGAATAAGTTGCATAGGGAGATTGTGGAATCTCCATCATTGGAGATTTTTAAGAGCAGGTTAGACAAACACCTGTCAGGGATGGTCTAGATAATACTTAGTCCTGCCATGAGGCAGGGGACTGGACTAGATGACCTCTCAAGGGCCCTTCCAGTCCTATGATTCTAAGTGGCCAAATTGGGATTCCCTTGGCAGAGGGGAATTCCTGAGGTTGCTTTAATATATGTTTGGGGTGAGCACAGTAGTTCCTGGGGTCATGGGATCCCCAGAGTTTCACACAACTCCTTTTTCTAGGGTTCTGTGTAGCTGAGCCAGGCTTCAGGATTATGGATGTAGTACAAGTCTGTTGTTCAATAGGCTGAATGCAAAATTTTTAAGTCATTCCCTATGGAAATTTGAATCTGAGGGTTTTAAGGAGAAATTTGAAGGAGGATAAATGAGGTGGCTCTATGGATATTTAAGGGGAACTCCTCCCAAGGCATCATGAGAGAAAGCATGAAGGTGCTTTTTTAAGAATTTAACAAGTGGGCAATGGAGGCTGGTAACATGAGCCAATCGGAGGTGTGAGTCAACATCTTGACAGAGAATGAGTGATAAGTCAGGTGGGGATAGGCTGTAAAGGCCCTCGAAAGTGAAAGCAAACAGCTTGTGTTTGATGTGATAGAGAGAGAAGCCAGTGGAGGAATACAAAGAGTGGGGTGACATAGGCAAAGTGACACGCTAGGAAAATGATATTTGTGGCATCCTTCTGAATAGATATGAGCAGGACAAGATTTGCATTTGTCAAGGCCAAAGAAAAGGATGTTGCAGTAATCAAGATGTGAGATGATGAGAGCCTGAATGAGGGTCTTAGTTGTATGGATGCATAGGAAAGGCCATATCTTAGAGATGTGCTGCAGAAAGAATCTGAAAGATTGAAATATAACCTGTATATATAACCTGTATATGATGACATAGAGAGAGGACCATTTGAAGATGGCGGCCAGGTTATGGGCCTGAGTGACAGGAGGATGGTGTTGCCCACAGTGAACAAAAAAGGAGATAGGGCAGAGGGCTTGTGGAAAAAGATTCAGAAAGATGGTTTTAGCCACCATGTTGAGCTTGACTTGATGGTTAGACAGACATGAGATGTCAGAAACACACTTCTTCGAGTGATGGTCCCTATATGCATGGATACATGTGTGCCCCATGCACCTGAGTTTGTAATTTTTTAGTCAGCAGAGTCCGTTGATCCTCACATGCGCCATAACTGTCCTCATGCTCCGAACTGAGTGTGTAAGGGATGGTGTGGACCAACACCTCTCCAGTTCTTTCTTATCACCACATGGTATAAGTCAGAGTTCATACAGGTGGTCATATGGCACAAGGCAACTGGACCCTTTGGTAGTCCAGAATGCATATCAATTTACTAGATCTGAGGGTAGTCCATCACGTCTGTAATGCATTCCTTCCACTCATCCAATCCCAATGTTGAAATAATATCAACATAACTATAAGGACAACATAACAACTGTCTTCTGTATAAACAAGTAGTGGGGAATGAGATCCCTTCCTTTTTGTATAGCGTCAGTTAACATCTGTAACTGGTGCAACCACCATCACATAACCCTTTCAGCAGCATGTTTACTAGGGGTGCAGAACTCCCTAGTGGACAGTTTCAGCAGATTTTTCCATGGACCACAAATGGGAGATTCACAATTCAGTTCTAAACAAGGTCTACACCCAATGGGCAATGCTGTCCTGGGACCTTTTTGCCTCACATGTGAACAAGAAACTTCCTCTATACTGCCTCAGAGCAGCCATAGGCAATGGCTCAAAGGGAGATACACTCCAGCTATCACAGAAGGATCACCTGAGGTATGCTTTCCCTCCCATTCCATTAATACTACAGGCCCCATGGAAAATCCATTAAGACAGAGCTCAAGTCATCCTCATTGTGCCTAACTGGCCAAGACAGTTAAGGTTTACAGATCATAGAATCATAGAATATCAGGGTTGGAAGGGATCTCAGGAGGTCGTCATCTAGTCCAACCCCCTGCTCAAAGTAGGACCAATCCCCAACTAAATCATCCCAGCCAGGGCTTAGTCAAGCCTGACCTTAAAAACCTCAACGGAAGGAGATTCTACCACCTCCCTAGGTAACACATTCCAGTGCTTCTCCACCCTCATAGTGAAAAAGATTTTCCTAATATCCAACCTAAACCTTCCCCACTACAACTTGAGACCATTACTCCTTGTTCTGTCAAAAGATCTACTGAAGCTCTCAGCTCAGCTGCCCATAAATGTCTGCCCATTTCTGGACCTTCTAACACAACATAAGGGCACTTTCAAGCACGCAATCTGGAACCACTGCAGCCTGGTATTTGGATGGTCACTGGATGTAAGAGCGCTTGTGTTCCAGGAGTGATGCAATCCATCCTTAACCACAGAAGGAAAGACTCTACTAGGATATGTTATTCAGCTAAAAGGAGGTGTTTCTCCTCTTGGGCTCAACAATGCGTTATCGCCAGAATCTGCTGGGTTCTCTGCTATCCTGAAATATTTACCCATAAGTCTTTGGATGTCTCATTTAGTTCTCTTCAGGTTCATTTAGCAACAATCAGCGCTTTTCATCCTCCTGTTGATAACCACACGATCTTCATTCATCCTGTCAAACTAGATTTTTGAAGGGGCTTTCTTAGACCGTTTCCACCACTGGTGAAGTTTGCACCCCAGTGGGACCTCAGTTTTGTTCTTTCATCTCTCAGCAGACCTCCCTTTGAACCTCAAGCCACATGCTCTGTGGCCCATCTGACTATGAAAGTGGCCTTTCTAGCTGAAAGCATGCATGGTGGACCCAAGTTCCATAAGAGTCAAAGCATCCATTTACTGGTATTGTTTCCAAAACCACATGCCTCAGATGAAGAGACAAGACCGCATTCTCTGGATGTCTGAAGGGCACTGGCCACTTGATCTTTATTTCATCCTTCTGTGAAAGTGGCCTTCTCAGTGGCAATAACATCAGCCAGGAGAGCTGTTGAATTACAAGCATTGTTAGCCAAACCACCTTATACTGTCTTTCATAAGGATAAAATTTCTATGAAATCTCAACCTAAGTTTTTACCAAAGGTGGCTCCAGAATTTCAATTAAATCTATTCACATTGCTGTTGTTTTCCCTAAGCCACATGCAGAGCATGTAAAGCAGAGCAAAAGCTGCATTCATTGGATGTAAACAGAGTTCTTTGTTCTATCTTGACAGAAATGCGCACTTCAGAAAGTCTCCTAAACTGTTTGTAGCATATAGAGAAAAGGAGCAAAGGTGAAGCTGTCTCAGCACAAACAGTCTTTAACTGGATTTCCACATGTATCAAACTTTGTTATCAAGTGATTGGAAAGACTCTAACTGACAAAATAATGGTTCATTTGATGAGAGCTTGGTCCACTGTGATGGCCGCTCTCAGGACATTTGTAAGGCAGCAGCCTGGTCCTTCATCCACACGTTCACTGAGCAGTACACAATTGTACAGACTTTCAGACACCATGCAAAATTTGGCAGAATTGCGCTGCAATCACACGACTCCTGGTACCCACCTCCAGCAAGGGTCACTGCTTGTGGAGGGTGGGGGGAAGGTCATCAGCAATAAAATATATGTATACAGCTCATCATTAGAAGTAGAAATGGTTACTTGCCTGCACAGTAACTGGTGTTATTCCAGATGTGTTGTCTGTATACATATTCTATGACCCAACCCCCACCCCCGCTACTCAGAGTCTTTGACATCCGGCTCTGTAAGTGGCAAAAGAACTGGTTTTTGGTTGAGGTAGCCCCCCCCACACACACACACACTTTATGCCCTCAGTTGCTAGTGTGAGGATGCGCAGTGGATGTGCTCACACCAACAGTGGAATATGTATGCAAACGACACATCTTGAAGAACACCATTTACTATATAAGTAAGTAACTAGGGCTATCAATCGCAGTTAACTCACGCTCAAAAAAATTAATCTCAATTAAAAAAATTAATCGCACTTATAACAAAAGAATACCAATTGAAATTTATTAAATATTTTTCGATATTTTTCTACATTTTCAATATTGATTTCAATTACAATGCAGAACACAGTGCACAGTGCTCACTTTTATATTATTATTTTTATTACAAATATATGTACTGTAAAAACAATAAAAGAAATACACCTCTTCCCCAATATAACACGGTCTTACCCCAATATAATGCGGGTAGGGAAGGCAGTGCCTCCCAAAACAGCCTGGCCCCGCCCCCATCCGATCCCCACCTATTTCCTGCCCCCTGACTGACCCTTCAGAACCCCCGACCCATCCAACCCCCCTGCTCCCTGTCCCCTGACTGCACCCCAAGACCCTCTGCCCCTTATCCAATCCCCCAAACCCATCCCGTCCCCCTTAACACACCACTCAGAGCAGTGTGTCAGAGCCAGACATGCTGCCACCATAGGCGCCTACTCTGTGGGTGCTCTGGGGCTGGAGCAACCTCGGAGAAAAATTGGTGGGTGGCAGAGCACCCAGTGCAGCTCCCCGCCCAGCCCCCCTGTCCCAGCTCACCTCCACTCTGCCTCTTCCCCTGAGTGTACCACCGCCGCTCCGCTTCTTTTCCCCCCGCCCCCCAAGTCTTGCGGCGAATTAGCTGTTTGGCACGGCAAGCCTGGGAGGGATGTGTGAGAAGCGGAGCGGCGGCGTGCTCGGGGGAGGAGGCAGAGTGGAGGTGAGCTGAGGCAGGGATCGGTTCCTCTGCACCCCCCTCCCCACCCCGGTTACTTGCTGCGGCCCTCCCCACGCTCCCCACCCAGCTCACCTCCGCTCCACCTCCTCCCCTGAGCACACCGCCGCTCCGCTTCTCCCCCCTCCCTCCCAGGCTTGCGCAAGCCTGGGAGGGAGGGGGGAGGAGGGGAAATGCTTTACTGTATTATATCCGAATTCGCGTTATATCAGATCGCATTATAGCGGGGTAGAGGTGTCGTATTTTTCAGTTCATCTCATACAAGTACTGAAGTGCAATCTCTTTATCATGAAAGCGTAACTTACAAATGCAGATTTTTTTGGTTACATAACTCCACTTAAAAACAAAACAGCATAAAACTTTAGAGCCTACAAGTCCAATCGCTAAGACAAATGAGTTTGTTTGCATTGATGGGAGATACTGCTGCCTGCTTCTTATTTACAGTTTTCAGAGTAGCAGCCATTAGTCTGTATTCGCAAAAAAGAAAAGGAGTACTTGTGGCACCTTAGAGACTAACAAATTTATTTGAACATAAGCTTTCATAAGCTACAGCTCACTTCATCGGATGCATCTGAGAATCTTACTACTTGCCACATTCCTGAGTAAAGGTCCAGTATACATGTTAGGATGCAGGATGGGAAAATTGTTACCTTTTAAAATTATTTTCCTTGATTAACATCTTCACTAGCCTGTCACACAACAAAAAATACATACGTAACTGAATGGCATGTTTTATCTGGGTGCATGTTTCAAAATTCATTCAGACCTAAGTGAAGTTGAAGTTAGAATTTTACTGCCAATTAACCTTGTTTGAGAAATTATTTGTATAGATTTGGGAGTACATGACCGGGGCATGACCGAGTGAATAGGTTGCTAGGCAATGAGCTCAGCTGCCTAAGGTGCCATTGCAGAGGGATTAGTACTGAATAAAGGACTAATGGAAATTATTAATAACAGAAAGGAAATGATCATATAATACTGCCATTCTGCCCACTCAGAGTTGATTATGCCCTAGCAGGATTCAGTGAGTTTAAACTCAGAACTTTTTGAGTAAAATATCCCTCCCGTAAGTGTAAGATTTTATTGTGCTTGAATAATTCAATACTGAGTTAATTTTTAAACTTCAGACTTGCTATAGATTTGTTACTAGGCCTGGCTCAAACACACTTTTTTTCCCCCTTTCACAAGCACTGAAATCACCCATGACAAAGTGTCTGTGGCGATAGCCCATGTATCATGACAGTGGTGTCACAGAACTGTAGTTTATTTAGCAAGAATAACTGTCCAATTTGTGAGTTACCCAGCAATTTCTTTGAAAGTGACAGCAGCACATACAATTATTGTTCATGGATATATTAAGCCTCAAGTATCAAGGGGTAGCCGTGTTCGTCTGTATCCACAAAAACAACAAGGAGTCCAGTGGTCCAAATTAATCATGTTAAATTTGCAAATTAATTTTAGTTCTGCAGTTTCTCTTTGAAGTCTGTTTCTGAAGTTTTTTTGTTCAAGTATAGCTACGTTTAAATCTGGTATAGAATGTCCAGGAAGATTGAAGTGTTCTCCCACTGGCTTTTGTATGTTACCATTCCTGATGTCTGATTTGTGTCCATTTATTCTTTTACGTAGAGAATAAAAGAATAACTAAAATAAAAGAACTAAAATTCATTTGCAAATTTAACACCCTTAATTTGGGCTTGAATAGGGACTGGGAGTGGCTGGCTGACTACAAAAGCAATTTTGCCTCTCCTGGAATTGACACCTCCTCATCAATTATTAGGAGTGGACTCCATCCACCCTGACTGAATTGGCCCTGTCAACACTGGTTCTCCACTTATAGATTCATAGATACTAAGATCAGAAGGGAACATTCTGATCATCTAGTCCGACTTCCTGCACAACGCAGGCCACAGAATCTCACCCACCCACTCCTACGAAGAACCTCACCTATGTCTGAGCTATTGAAGTCCTCAAATCATGGTTTAAAGACTTCAGGGAGCAGAGAATCCTCCCTCAAGTGACCCATGCCCCATGCTACAGAGGAAGGCGAAAAACCTCCAGGGTCTCTTCCAATCTGCCCTGGAGGAAAATTCCTTCCTGACCCCAAATATGGCGATCAGCTAAACCCTGAGCATATGGGCAAGATTCACCAGCCAGATACTACAGAAAATTCTTTCCTGGGTAACTCAGATCCCATCCATCTAATATCCCATCTCAGGAGATTCGGCCTATTTACCCTGAATATTTAAAGATCAATTACTTACCAAAATCCCATTATCCCATCATACCATCTCCTCCATAAACTTATTGAGTAGAATCTTAAAGCCAGATAGATCTTTTGCCCCCACTGCTTCCCTTGGAAGGCTATTCCAAAACTTCACTCCTCTGATGGTTAGAAACCTTCGTGTAATTTCAAGTCTAAACTTCCTGGTGGCCAGTTTATACCCATTTGTTCTTGTGTCCACATTGGTGCTGAGCTTAAATAAATCCTCTTCATCTCCGGTATTTATCCCTCTGATATATTTATAGAGAGCCATCATATCTCCCCTCAACCTTCTTTTAGTTAGGCTAAACAAGCCAAGCTCCTTAAGTCTCCTTTCATAAGACAAGTTTTCCATTCCTCGGATCATCCTAGTACATTCTCTGTACCTGCTCCAGTTTGAATTCATCCTTTTTAAACATGAGAGACCAGAACTGCACACGGTATTCCAGGTGAGGTCTCACCAGTGCCTTGTATAAATGGTACTAAAACCTCCTTATCCCTACTGGAAATACCTCTCCTGATGCATCCCAAAACCGCATTAGCTTTTTTCACAGCCGTATCACATTGGCAGCTAATAGTCATCCTATGATCAACCAATACTCCAAGGTCCTTCTCCTCTTCTGTTACTTCTAATTGATGCGTCCCCAGCTTATAACTAAAATTCTTGTTATTAATCCTTAAATGCATAACCTTGCACTTCTCACTATTCAATTTCATCCTATTACTATTACTCCAGTTTACAAGGTCATCCAGATCCTCATGTATAACCTCCCGATCCTTCTCTAAATTAGCAATTCCTCCCAGCTTTGTATCATCCGCAAATTTTATTAGCACACTCCCACTTTTGGTGCCAAGGTCAGTAATAAAAAGATTCAATAAGATTGGTCCCAAAACTGATCCCTGAGGAAGTCCACTGGTAACCTCCCTCCAACCTGACAGTTTGCCTTTCAGTAGGACCCGTTGTAGTCTCCCCTTTAACCAATTCCTTATCCATCTTTTGATGTTCATATTGATCCCCAACTTTTCCAATTTAACTAATAATTCCTCATGGGACACGGTATCAAACGCTTGTAAGGTAACTCCCTTCTCTTCATGTGTCAGTATTTTTATGCCTGCATCTGTAATCGTCACTCCATGCATCTGAAGTGAGGTTTTTACCCACGAAAGCTTATGCCCAAATAAATCTGTTAGTCTTTAAGGTGCCATCAGACTTCATGTTATATTAAGCCTCAGTTATAATATTTTCATTTGGCCCACAGACAGATATTTCTTGAATCCCATAGGCATGTCCAAGAAGCTATTCCTAGTTCCTCTGGCCCAAAGCTGTGACTTTAAGCAGTCAGTACACGTTGACTCGAGACCAAGGTTCTGATTTGAGTAGCCATCAGGATCAGTAACTGCAGGAAAGAAAAAGATATGCATACGTGAATTTCCACCAGTGTATTGTACGTTTGTCAGTTTTCAATAGCTGAGGTAAAAATTCAATGTTGTATTCATTGGCATGATATATATGGCACTAGGATCTGATGTTTCATGACTCACTCGAAAATTCAAATGTATTTCTTTATTTTGATTTATTTTCTTACTTTTTATAAATGTGCCTCTTAAAAATCTGTATGCTCGTTTTAAAAAAAAAAAAAAAAAAAAAAAAAAAGAATCAGCAACACCATAATATGTCCAGTAGCTAATGGATAATAGAAAACATGGCTTTGTTTGCATATAAACAAATGTAAACAAAAAGTCCCATACCCAATCCAAGAATTCCCGAGATACACTCAACCATTCCTTTCAGAAAAGTGCAAGGTGAACACATAGGCGCCCTGCACCTTGCTCTGAAAGTCAGCAGATCTGGAAGTGACAAAGGCGTGAATAAATGTACTGAGATCCATGTCCAAAAAAAAAAGTCTTATTCTTCTCAGTGAGTCTACATGAAAAAAGCACTCTTGCCCATCCTTGCTATCTGATCATCCAGAAACAAACACTGATCCAATGGAACCCCCATATCTTCATGTCAACTACGAAAAAATAGTCATATCCTCTAAATTAAGGGACAGATGTCATCCTTGCATTTTCCTGTGACTGAATGCTATATGCATCTCAGCAGAGAATTTGATTATGTGCTTAACTATTTTGCTAAATAGAATAGTAAGCACACTTTGAAGTCTTCTGTTGAATTAGGACAATAATTCTGCCCAGTTTACTGTTTCTGGTTCCCATAGTATGATGATTTTCTGTCTTGACTGTAACCACTCAGAGATATAGGAAGAATGGGGCACCTGGGCCCATAATACAGATAATAAAGGGTAGTGAGAGTTGGCAAGAGAATCCAATTATTGGACACAACCCTGTCAGGTGCTGAGCACTCTCCAGCAAAACACTTAAAGCATGTGCCTACAGTTAAACTTAAGTGTAATACAGGATTGGTTTAGAGTGCTCAGCATTCTCCAGGATTGAGCCCATTAAGTCTTAGGAAGCGGGGGTATATGGGTCCTTCCCATATTTTGATCAAGTTTTGAAAATAATGTTTTCATTACCATTCTGTTTCTAAAGAGACATGACTATTTTTTAAATGTCTCGTGCTTTTTTTTTTCCTAATGTACCATAATGAAACGTGGTGAACATATGCAAATTATGTACAGTGAGTTTGGAATTTTGCGACCCGAAAAAAAAATTAGGCCCAAATCCTACAGAGACCTTCACATGTACATAACTGTATGTACCTGAGTAGCCCATTGACTTCAGTGTGACTATTCATGTGCATGAAGTTATGCATGTGTTTAAATCGTGGTAGGATCAGGGCCTACTTTTGTACTTTCAGTTCTCATGTAAGTAAAGAATATTTTCTTCTATCTCTGTGTGTTTGCTTTAACACTGTCTAAATTCTGTTACATCACTGATTTGTGCTCTTAGATAGTTCTGCAGTAAAACATGTAGGCTTTCTCTGGTTTAAAAAACAACACATAATTTGAAGTGTGTTTAATATCCATGGGATTTGGGCACATAACTCTGTTAGGCTCCTTTGAAAATCCAGCCATATCTTATAACAAAAACTAGGAAGGCAGAGAGTAATAAGTGAACAGAAGAATATCATTGGGACCATCTTTTTGTTCAGCACCTATCACAATGGAGTCCTGGTCCAACTATGCTCCTAGCCACTACAAAAACAATGAGGCATCCTTGAGGCACCTCAGAGACTAACAAATTTATTTAGCCAATACAGTAATACAAATAATTAATTATTCTTCTCCTTGCATAGAGTGGAGAGTGTTAATTTAATTTTGCATTTTAGTAATGAAGTATTTCAGTTACCAGTTACATGTACAAAATACCTTAATCTGTTTTTTTTCTAAAGCTGAAGGAAATCTTGGACCCTGCACTGGAGCCTGTTCTTTTGAAGCAGACCTTTGTTTCTGGTGGAAGAATGCTTATTCGCCTTGGAGATTCTGACATTGATTATGACAGAAACTTTAGGTTGTACATGACAACTAAACTACCAAATCCACACTACCTTCCAGAGGTATGATGCAGCATTCTAAATTCACGTTATACAAAACATAATCAATATTACTAGAAGGACATTATCAAATTCTGTTGGCCCACATTATTACAGACCTTCCCAACTCTCAGCTGGTATCTTTTATAATTAAAGTATTAAAACAGGTGAAAAGAAATAAAACCCATGTCCTTTCATTCCATGAGTGAATGTAGCACAGTAGAGTCCAACATGGCCATGCTACTGTATGTGAAAACATTCATGGACTTATCGACGGTTCTGACAAAGAGAGGTTGGCTCCTGCTGCACAGCATCACCAGGACTGAGTCATGCCTCAGGGCTCAACCATTTTGTTGTGTCCCATATTGGAGGTTCAGAATACCAAAGAAGCTAAAGAAAAGACAGCATTCTCCACCCCGGATGGGCTATTCCAGTACACCGTCCTCCCTTTTGGGCTACATGGGGCCCCAGCCACATTCCAGCGCCTCATGGATAAGCTGCTGTGCCCCCATACTAGTTATGCAGCTGCATACCTAGATGATGTCGTCATCCATATGCCAGACTGGGGAACGCACTTGGAGGAAGTTGAGGCAGTACTGCGCACCTTAAGGCGGGCTGGCCTCACTGCTAATCCCGCTAAATGCGCCATAGGGCTAGCAGAGGCTAAGTACCTATAGGATATATTGTGGGAAGGGGCATAGTGAAGCCCCAAACGAATAAGCTAGAGGCAATTCAAAACTGGCCCCGGCTGACCCGAAAGAAGCAGGTCCGTGCGTTCCTAGGCATGGTAGGCTACTACCGACGGTTTATTCCCCACTTTGCCACTAGGGCAAGTCCCCTAACGGACCTGGTGAAGGCCCGAGATCCAGACATGGTAAAGTGGACAGACGCAGCAGGGGAGGCATTTACAGACCTTCGGTCGGCCCTCTGTAATGAGCCCGTACTCATAGCCCCGGACTTCAACAGGGAATTTGTTTTACAAACAGACGCTTCCAAGGTGGGGTTTGGAACAGTTCTGTCGCAAATAGTGGGAGAAGAGGAACACCCAGTCCTCTACCTAAGCAGAAAGCTTTTCCCAAGAGAACAGAAATATGCAGTAGTCAAGAGAGAATGCCTTGCTGTCAAATGGGCTATGGAGATACTGCGTTATTACCTCTTAGGCCGGCGATTTACTCTTATGACGGACCATGCACCTCTCCAGTGGATGCAGCGGAATAAGGAAAAGAATGCAAGGGTCACCAGGTGGTTCTTATCCCTCCAACCATTCCAGTTGTGCATACGGCACGGATGGATGCCACTATGGCTACGCTGATGGTCTGTCACGAATATACTGTCTGGCGTCCCAAGTTACCCAACTCTATGGTGTTGAGCAGAGGGGGCGGATATGTGACGCGGCAAGGCCAGATGGCTATGGAAGAGTAGTGGGAGATAGATATATTAGCTCCAGGCTAAACAAATCCCTGGTACCAGGATAAGTGAAATGGCAGCTGCTCCAGGTCAATTAAGACACCTGGGGCCAATTAAGAACTTTCCAGAAGGCAGGGAGAAGGCTAGGTTGATTGGGACACCTGAAGCCAATCGGGGTGGCTGAAACTAGTTAAAAGCCTCCCAGTTAGTCAGGTGGGTGTGCATGTCAGGAGCTGTGGGAGGAAGTTGCACTGTTGGAGAGGCTGAGTCGTAAACACCGTATCAGGCACAAGGAAGGAGTCCCTGAGGTAAGGGTGAAGTGGAGCTTGAGGAAGTGAGGGCTACTGTGGGGGAAGTAGCCCAGGGAATTGTACATGTCATGTTTCTAAAAGATCAGCTACCATAGCTGATACTATTAGGGTCCCTGGGCTGGAGCCCAGAGTAGAGGGAAGGCCCGGGCCCCCCCTCCACCTTTGCCCCCTGTTTAATCACTGAGACTGGGAGACAACAGAGACTGTGCAAGGAAGGATAACTTCTCCTCACCTCCCTTGCTGGCTTATGATGAAAATGGCTCAGTAGACTGTGACCCTTGTCTCTAGAGAAAGAAGGGTTACGTGGAAGGTCACAGTGAGGCTACCAAAATCTGCCAGGAAACGCGGGACCCACGGAGGCAAGCTTTGTCGAGCTTTGTCACAATAGTTTCAGCCTTTTGTGAGTTATGCCACTGGAAATAATTATAAGAACAGTTATTGTGCAAAGTGAAAAACATACTTTTATTTCATCCTCTCATCCCTCCAAAAGTATGATCAAATTCCCCAAAAATCACTTTTAGACATAAACCAACCATGTGAAAATTTCAGCCCAAATGGAAATTTTTGAGTAAGTTGTGAACAGCTGTAAATTAAAGTTTAGATTGGAAAAGACTTCTCAGCCATACCTCTACCTTCACTGTGGGTGCCATTATTATTCTTAACGAAACCCCTGATTTTATTGTCTTAACCTACGTAGAAATAATTTTTGTCATTTGTTGTGTTTATTCTACAGGTGTGTATTAAAGTTACTATAATCAATTTCACTGTAACCAGATCTGGCCTGGAGGATCAGTTGCTAAGGTTTATAACTTTTATTCCCATTATTTATTTCACAGTAGTTGCTTTTAAATGTTTAAGGTGACATCAGGATAAAATGAATGAGGGAAAACAATAAAGAAAATGTTTTTCCACATAGTTATATAAAGTATCAAGTCACAATCACCAATAACTTAAGGACAACCTATTTCTTGCCTTAGTATGCATGTTTTCTAAAGTGTCTTATGCTGGGATAGTTATATCTAATTTTTGAAGTATTGTAATAGGAATCAGCTATTTGTTACTCAGGATACATAATTACTTATATTTTTCTAATACTGTGTCTAATAGGCTAGATTTAAAAATCATGACCCACTATTTGACTTTAGGGAGAGCTGAATCAAGCCCTATAATGAGCATGGAACATGCAGATGTGACATATTTGATATTGTTTATATTAATACCAAATGAAAATATCCTAAATATACTCTGGGTTACAAGACAAGATCAGACCTACATTGATTTTTCAAGTGAGAAATATACCCAGAACAAGGGGTTCTTCTTTGAGTGGGTGAAGACATGTATTTCATTCAAGCCCAGTACACTGAAACCAGAGAACTTTGCTTAGGAGTACCCATTGGAGCAGCGCTCATGCCCTCTTTCCCTTGTAGCCCCTTCCCAAGCTATATAAGGGCGATGCTGCCCTGACCCCCGTCAGTTCCTTCTCGCCACCTGTGGCTTGAGTCAGAGTGGTATCTCACTTCATGTTCTTCATCACAGTGTTCCTCTATTTTTTTCTGTAAATACTTAGTTAAGTTAGGGGACAATTTCCTGGTGCAAGTACTAGGGGAGCCAACTAGGGGGAGCGCTTTTCTCGACCTGCTGCTCACAAACCGGGTAGAATTAGTGGGGGAAGCAAAAGTGGATGGGAATCTGGGAGGCAGTGACCATGAGTTGGTTGAGTTCAGGATCCTGACGCAGGGAAGAAAGGTAAGCAGCAGGATACGGACCCTGGACTTCAGGAAAGCAGACTTTGACTCCCTCAGGGAACAGATGGCCAGGATCCCCTGGGGGACTAACATGAAAGGGAAGGGAGTCCAGGAGAGCTGGCTGTATTTCAAGGAATCCCTGTTGAGGTTACAGGGACAAACCATCCCGATGAGTCGAAAGAATAGTAAATATGGCAGGCGACCAGCTTGGCTTAATGGTGAAATCCTAGCGGATCTTAAACATAAAAAAGAAGCTTACAAGAAGTGGAAGGTTGGACATATGACCAGGGAAGAGTATAAAAATATTGCTCGGGCATGTAGGAAAGATATCAGGAGGGCCAAATCGCACCTGGAGCTGCAGCTAGCAAGAGATGTCAAGAGTAACAAGAAGGGTTTCTTCAGGTATGTTGGCAACAAGAAGAAAGCCAAGGAAAGTGTGGGCCCCTTACTGAATGAGGGAGGCAAGCTAGTGACAGAGGATGTGGAAAAAGCTAATGTACTCAATGCTTTTTTTGCCTCTGTTTTCACTAACAAGGTCAGCTCCCAGACTGCTGTGCTGGGCAACACAAAACGGGGAAGAGATGGCCAGCCCTCTGTAGAGATAGAGGTGGTTAGGGACTATTTAGAAAAGCTGGACGTGCACAAGTCCATGGGGCCGGACGAATTGCATCCGAGAGTGCTGAAGGAATTGGCGGCTGTGATTGCAGAGCCCTTGGCCATTATCTTTGAAAACTCGTGGCGAACGGGGGAAGTCCCGGATGACTGGAAAAAGGCTAATGTAGTGCCCATCTTTAAAAAAGGGAAGAAGGAGGATCCTGGGAACTACAGGCCGGTCAGCCTCACCTCAGTCCCTGGAAAAATCATGGAGCAGGTCCTCAAAGAATCAATCCTGAAGCACTTAGAGGAGAGGAAAGTGATCAGGAACAGTCAGCATGGATTCACCAAGGGAAGGTCATGCCTGACTAATCTAATCGCCTTTTATGATGAGATTACTGGTTCTGTGGATGAAGGGAAAGCAGTGGATGTATTGTTTCTTGACTTTAGCAAAGCTTTTGACACGGTCTCCCACAGCATTCTTGTCAGCAAGTTAAGGAAGTATGGGCTGGATGAATGCACTATAAGGTGGGTAGAAAGCTGGCTAGATTGTCGGGCTCAACGGGTAGTGATCAATGGCTCCATGTCTAGTTGGCAGCCGGTGTCAAGTGGAGTGCCCCAGGGGTCGGTCCTGGGGCCCGTTTTGTTCAATATCTTCATAAATGATCTGGAGGATGGTGTGGATTGCACTCTCAGCAAATTTGCGGATGATACTAAACTGGGAGGAGTGGTAGATACGCTGGAGGGGAGGGATAGGATACAGAAGGACCTAGACAAATTGGAGGATTGGGCCAAAAGAAATCTAATGAGGTTCAATAAGGATAAGTGCAGGGTCCTGCACTTAGGATGGAAGAATCCAATGCACCGCTACAGACTAGGGACCGAATGGCTCGGCAGCAGTTCTGCGGAAAAGGACCTAGGGGTGACAGTGGACGAGAAGCTGGATATGAGTCAGCAGTGTGCCCTTGTTGCCAAGAAGGCCAATGGCATTTTGGGATGTATAAGTAGGGGCATAGCGAGCAGATCGAGGGACGTGATCGTTCCCCTCTATTCGACACTGGTGAGGCCTCATCTGGAGTACTGTGTCCAGTTTTGGGCCCCACACTACAGGAAGGATGTGGATAAATTGGAAAGAGTACAACGAAGGGCAACGAAAATGATTAGGGGTCTAGAGCACATGACTTATGAGGAGAGGCTGAGGGAGCTGGGATTGTTTAGTCTGCAGAAGAGAAGAATGAGGGGGGATTTGATAGCTGCTTTCAACTACCTGAAAGGGGGTTTCAAAGAGGATGGCTCTAGACTGTTCTCAATGGTAGCAGATGACAGAACGAGGAGTAATGGTCTCAAGTTGCAATGGGGGAGGTTTAGATTGGATATTAGGAAAAACTTTTTCACTAAGAGGGTGGTGAAACACTGGAATGCGTTACCTAGGGAGGTGGTAGAATCTCCTTCCTTAGAGGTTTTTAAGGTCAGGCTTGACGAAGCCCTGGCTGGGATGATTTAACTGGGACTTGGTCCTGCTTTGAGCAGGGGGTTGGACTAGATGACCTTCTGGGGTCCCTTCCAACCCTGATATTCTATGATTCTATGATTCTATAAGTTTAGTAGTACCTTAGAATTTAGTTTAGCTTAGTGTAGTTAGTAGAGTTTTTTAACCCAGGGTGCTGCCTCCTCCAGGTTTTAAACATTGTCCCTCACGTGGCGTTGCTATCCCTAGTCATGACCCCCACACACCCAGTGTGGTTTGTTCCTTGTGCAAAGGCCCATTAAGAAAGGACGCTCCATCAGTAAGTCATTTAAGAGAACGCAGGTGGCAAGGGACTTGTGTTTGAAGCAGCACATAATGAGGCCTGCTGCGAAGCCGCGGACTGCTGCATACCATCAGGCCTCCCCCCCCCCCCCCCGAGAGCTCCTGAGCTGTTACAGATGGGGCTGCACCTACGGACTTGGATTCTTTTCCCAGAAGGAAGAGGGACCATTCTTTTCCTCTGGGGACCAGAAGAAGGAGAACCCAAAAAACGGACCTTGTCCACTCCAGAGTTCGGAGAAATTTCTCCTCCCTATCTAGGAGTGCAGACCAGCAGCGTTAGTCTTTTGGTACGTGGGACAGAGCTGGGCTGTCAACCCTCTGTCCAGTACCAATGCCTGATTTATTAGACTCCACACTGTCAACTCCGGTACCATCCAGGGGAGGGGATTGTCCATTAAGTCCAGTACTGATGACAGTGGTGTCTGCACAGACAGTCTCCACAACACCAATGTATCAGGCAGCAGTGGAATTGCTGTGCCTGTCTGTTCCTGATTTGCCACTTAGTCTAGAAAATTCGACGGCTGTGGCTTCATCTTGGGTGTCCTCAGCACCTCCTGGATTGGTGGCCAACTTAGTGTTATTGCCAGCACAGTCATCTGCAGTGCCTCATACACAGGACTCTGGGTTACAGGGGCCTGGACCCTGTTTGGTACCGAGGGCAGATGCTATCTTCAGTACCGACAACAATTCTGGCGCAGTCTACATCGTTTTTTTGTTTTGTACTGATGCCTGCTTTGGTACTGCATGTGTGTGTGATACATTTACCGCTACTCAAAGTGCCTTTGACTGTACTATCATCAATGCCAATTAGGCCAGTGTGTTGGACTGCAGATGATTTGGGATGTTTATTGGCTCCCTCTGGAGTGGCTCCTCCATTACTGGCAGACGGCTTGGAAGGAACTTCAGGATCGAGTGCAGAAATGCCTTCCTCTCCTTTGCCTTTGCAGTACCACTCAGAGATTTTCAAGACCTCCTGGGATCACCATTGGTACTGGGATTTGTTCCACTCCTACAGTAGGGACAAAGCTTCCAGGCCTATCTCCTACTGGTCACTAATGTTGTATCCCTATCTACTGTAGCCTCTTAGGAATCTGTGGGTGGTTCTTCATTCAGTGAGGTCCTGATCATGTGCTCAGTCCAGGGCTAGATCACTTGTTCCTCAGATGGTCTCTCCAGGTGAGCCACCTGTGCTACAGCCACAGACTAAGGAGGCTTCCTCTGACCTGGTGCAACCTGATCCATTGATACAGTCAAATGTGTTACCACAAGAGATTCCAGTGATTCCATTTCTCTCTTCACCAGATGATTCTACAGTGCCTGAGTCCTCATCTCCAGAACTGGAAGATTTTAAATCTTATCAAGAGCTCCTGAGATGAACGACATCATCATTGGGTATTCAGGCTCATCATTGTTCAGGAAAACTCTCATAAGTTAGTGGATATTCTTCAATCCTCAGCTCCTGAATGAAGTGATATTGGAGCTTGCCAATCTCTGTGGAATACCTCAGCATCTATAACACCCATGACTAAGCATACCGATGGGAGATATTGTGTCGCCATGCAAGGTTTCAAGTATTTTTTCTCTCATCCACCTCCTAATTCCCTGGTTGTGACAGAGGCAAATGAGAGGGTACAGGAGGGGAGATGTAAATTTACACCTAAATACAAAGAGTCTAAAAGGTTAGATTTGATGCGGAGAAAAGTGTTTTCAACTTCCTTATTGCAAATGTGAATTGCCAGCCAGCAAGCGTGATTGTCTAAATATGACTTTGCAGATTGGGATGCCAAGTTACCAGAATTCTCCATGGAAGAGTTTAAGGCATTTATTGCAGAGGGCTGTTTGGTGGCCAAGACGTCTTCACAGTCAGCACTGGATGTAGCAGATATTCCGTGCAGATATGTGACTTCAGCTATGATGATGAGGATGGCCTCATGGCTACAGATCTCTGGTCTAGCTCCTAAAGCTCAACAGACCATAGAGGACTTACCATTTGATGGTCTGTTTTTGTTTTCTGAGAGAACTGATGAGACTTTACATTATTTTAAGAACTTTTGAGCTACTTTATAGTCTTCTGGGGGTTTCTAGCTACACCACAAAGGAATGTCATTTTGTAGGTCAGCAATAACACTTGCAATGTTGTGCTGAGTGATACATTCACCAGTCATCCTACTCTGCTAGGCTGCAAGACTTCCCCAGAAAAGGACATCACAGAAGAGAAGATCTTCTGAATCTAGTTTTAGCCAACCAGCCTATCCTCCTTCACCTTCAGGGAGGCAGCCTATTTGAGTTTAAGATCAAGAGCAGCATACAAGTTGTGGACCTCCCACATTTCTTCATCTGCTTCCTGACCTGCTGACTCGGCACCATGGTCAGGTTGTTCATCCAGTGCTGAAAAGTCTACACTTCATGGCATAGATGGTACATGGCTAGATGTGTAGGTAGGGCAATGCTTGGAAGCAGTTCAGAGGATCCTGCTTAATAGTAGAAAACCATCTACTTAGTTGGCTTGGTCAAGATCTAAGGGAATTCAATCCATGTGAGCTTGTGTTCAGGACGTTTTGGACTACCTCTTATATTTGAAGTCCTTGGGTCTAGGTCTTAGCTCATTGAGGGTTCATTTGTTGGCGATCTCAACATTCCATCCTCTGATCCAAGGAAAGTCAATTTCCTGAAAGATATTTTCCATCTGTTTCCACTTATGAAGGAAATCGTCCCATTCTGGGACATTAATACTATGCTGGCTGCCCTCGTGGGTCCTCTGTTTGAGCCGATAGCAACCTGCTTGTTGTCTCTCCTCTTGTGGCTATAACATCCACAATAAGAGTCAGAGAATTACAAGCCTTACTGGCATAACGTCCATATACTGAACTCTTCAGAAACAAAGTTTCCTTAAGATCAGAGCCAAAGATTTTGTCCATGGTGGTTTCAGTTTTACCTTAACCAGGTTATTTACTTGCCATATTCTTTCCGAAGCCACACTCAAATGCAAATGAGCAGCATATCCAGATGTTAAATGTGAGGCTGAGTTTGGCGTTCTATTTGGAAAGAACTAAACTATTTCATTCAACACCTTGACTTTTTGTCAGATGAAAGGTCAGCTGGTCTCTGCACAGAGGATGTCCAGGTGTGTAACTTACTGGCTCACTCAATGAGAGCCCAACGGACATCTATCTCATTTCTCAACGATGTTTCAGTATTGTACATTTGCAGGGCTGCTACATAATCTTCCATGCATATTTTTTATCAAATATTGTGTTATTACCATGGCATCTAAGTCAGATGCAAACTTTGGGCTGGCAGTTCTGCAGTCGCTGTTTAAGTAGACGCTGAGTCCCTTGTCTCACAAGTACTGCTTGTGAGTCACCTGAATGGAATACACATCTGTAACCACTTAAAGAAGAAAAGATGGTTTCTTACCTGCATTGTACTTGTTGTCTTTGAGATGTGGGTGAAGACGTATATTGCACCACCTATTCTCCAACCCCACTGCATCGGAGTCTCCAGTCTGGGATTTGAGGAACTGAGCCCAGTCGGGGTGATGCTGCTGTTAGATAGCCTGGGCAGGGGTTACTTGGGTCAGAAGGTGTGAGCACTGCACGTACAGGTACTGCTAAGCAAAGTTCTCTGGCTTCAGTGCGCTGGGCACGCACACACGAGTGGAATACATATCTGCACTCACATCTCAAAGAACAAGAGTAATAATACAGGTAAGTAACTGTCTTGTTTGGGTCGATGGGGTCAGATATATTTTGCTGTTCTGAATAACTGATTAACAGTTATGTTTAAAATAATTATTACTATTTAATATTCTATCAGTTATATCTAGTTTCTTTACATATAGCTGTAAGTAAATGCATTTTTAAATTATAAAGAGTGATTTACATAAATATTTATCTTGTGGATGTTTTCTATAAAGTCCCATTTCATCACATATCTTAAGCTTGTGCTTAACTGTAAGCATGTGAATACAGTAATTCCTTTAAAGACTATGGAATTACTTGTGCACTTAGATTTAAGCACATGTTTAAGTGCTTTGCTGGTTGTGGGCCTCAATTTCTGTTCTGTTCAGATCCTTAAACAGTGCCTATCACCTTGTACCAATAATTACTTTACAGAGCTAGTCAAGATGACAACAGTTTACCATGTTTTTAGAATAGGAAGTACCTGTGGTGACCCTGCAGTCAGACTTAGCAAATACAGCAGTGACTTTTTAACGTCTTCTGCAGTATTTTCCTATACAGTCAGTTAAAGAAGGTTATTGATCTTACACCTTGGCTAGGCAGTAACTTTGTGTTCCCCTGGGAACTTCATGGAGCTGCATATTCCATGGCAGAGGGCCAAATCCCCTAACTTACACTGCTGGACTTAGGGTGGGAGGGAAGCTTCTGCTCCCTCCCTGATCCTCAGCTTGGCCAGGAGCTGAATGGCCCTGATGTAATTTAGAGTAGCCTAAGAACTGCTGGAAGTTACGTTGGCTCGTTTGACTTGGACTGCCAGAGGACATTACACTCTGGTTTCACTTCTAGACTGCTTAGTAACATCCCCTATGCCATATGGGGATTCCCCCTATGTTGGGGGAATCCATAATTGTTCTGCATTCCCATTATGCCACTGGAGAAGCACAGAAGGGATGGAGTAAGGGACCAGGAGTGTTTTGGAAAATTTGTTGGAATGAACTGGATCACTAAACAAAAAGGCAGTGAGGGCAAGAGAGAACAGATGATAAAGCTATTAACCAGATATTCAAACTTCTTTTCTAGTGATGTTGTGCGACTGGAGAAACCTGAGCTTGAGGAACAAAGAACCCAGCTCATTGTGAGAATCAATGCTGATAAAAATCAGTTGAAAGCTATTGAAGACAAAATTCTAAAAATGTTGTTTACTTCTGAAGGAAACATCCTAGACAAAGAAGAACTCATCAACACACTCCAGGAATCAAAGGCAGGAGACTCACTTTTACAATACCTTGTTTTAATTAGAAATAAGTGATCGATCTAGGGCTGTATGAAATGTTACACAGGGAAAGAATTCTCAGATTTGTTTCTCCTTTATAAATTTAATCTTACAGATCCACAGTCCTAAAATAATAGGCTAAGCTTTCAAAACCCAGACCCATGTAATGCAGTTAGTCTGACTTAGGGGTCATGTGTCCCAATATAAAACCATTTTAAAAATCTAAATGAATTATATCCAGTATTTTCCTATCTGTTGTTTCGTTAATATTTTAATATTGTAGATTAGAATTTTAATATTGTAGATTAGCTAGGCAATATTTAACTCTACAAAATTCATGCTTGTTTGTTACTATCATAAAAATATTCTGCTAATGTGGTTGCCATTAAAAAGTCAGCATTTGATAATAGTTACCACACTATGTATGAGATACCACAATCTCCCTTTACACTTACAATAGGGAATAGCTGTTAACTGTGTGGAATCTGTTGGCAAATGCTAACTTGATTGGTTGTCACTCTAAGTATATTTGACTCGAGATTTTTTCTTTATGAAAAGATAGTTTTCTTATTTAAAGAATTCATGTGAGATAATTATGCAGTGGTTTCACTTTGCTTATCAAGGCTAGGTTCAGCTACACTTGTTCATATTGAATTGTATCTTACTCCACAAGTAATCCCACTTAAGTAAATGGGACTCTGCCTAATTGCTCCCAAATGTGAATAAGGACTATACAGTCTTACCAAATGGGACTGTTTGCAAAGTAAGATTCTACTCAGTGTGAAAGCCGTAGTAAAGATCTAGCTGTGAATTGTATAATTCCTGAGATTGGCCTAGTTCTTAATGGACAAAAGTCTGCATTTCAAAAAACACAGTCCCCGTTGGTCAAAGCTGGCCATCTAATTGATGGTCTCATGTATTGAACAAGTCATGAAGAATGAACTACCATTTCACTCTGAAAAGTGGTCTTTTCAGGTCAGGCCTGAGACCCACCAGATGGGTAGTGTGGGGAAGCTCACATTACTGTTACCTTGTAGTATCAGTACAGTGCATAATTTGCGTTAGGGAAAATGTAACCTATCATTCTAAACTCTTTCTGGCTGATTTTGGCCCATAACATTCATATTCTCAAAAGAGTAATACATTAAACTAATACCATGGCAAGCTGGAAAATCAGACCCATCCATTATACATTTATTTGCAGGTAGAGTTTTGGTGTAGTCATCTACATGTAGGGGCAGAGCTTCAGATGGAGTAAATTGGCATCGCTTCATTGAGGCTTAGGAGCTGGCCCGTAATTTCCAGCAGAGCTGGCCCGTAATATCCAGCAGAGATAACCAAACCTGAATCTTGAGTTTCTGGCTTGTGACAGCCAAAAGTTCTCTGTAGATCTTGGAATAGAATAATTCCTCCCTCAGTATGAGATGGCGCTTACATGTCTTTGGCGAGTGATGCATAAAATTACACCAGTGCCATCAACATCAAATGAAGAGCTTGCTCCTCGTGCTCCGAGCTCTGTCTATCATGAAATGTTTTCTAAAATGCTACTAAAACTAGTTTCTTTTAGGTTACATCTGGTGCCATTAAAACAAGGCTAAAAGAAGCAGAATCTACTGAAGAGAAGATAAACGCTGCTCGTGAAAAGTACCGCCCTGTTGCTACTCGAGGGTCTGTCATGTACTTCGTAATTGCAAGTCTGTCAGAAATTGATCCTATGTATCAGTTTTCCTTAAAATATTTTAAGCAGGTTAGTTTCATTTTTCTTTGAAGTAAATAGCATTTAGTATAATGAAGATATGAATAGAAATAGTTTTATAAATATAAAAATAAATAAAAAACAGGCAACAAAATTTAAGCCTTTAAGAAGTGTTTTTTCATTACATCAAAAAGAATTCATTCTGTTTCTAATTTTATGATACATTTTGGAAAATTAGTAATGTTATAAAACTTCCAAGTATGATTCCAAGTACTGTTTCCAAATTTAGACATACATTTAGGTGTCTGGAGATAAGTTGTCTGGTTTTCAAAACTGCAGAATGCCCAGAGACTCTACTAAAGTCAAGTTTCAGAATAGCAGCTGTGTTAGTTTATATTCGCAAAAAGAAAAGGAGTACTTGTGGCACCTTAGAGACTAACAAATTTATTTGAGCATAAGCTGTAGCTCACGAAAGCTTATGCTCAAATAAATTTGTTAGTCTCTAAGGTGCCACAAGTACTCCTTTTCTTTTTACTAAAGTCAAGAAATTTAACATGATGGTCAGCACCTCTTAAAATCACTCTTGTTTAGGTGCCTGAATTTAAATAACTGAGTTTTATAATATTTAATGTAAGCAATTTTTCCAGCAGCTCACAAGAAGTCTGCACCCTGAAGAGTACTTGACTCTTCAAAGTTAGCTTATTTTTCTAGTTCAGTGGTTCTGAAATTTTGGTCCATGGAACAGTGATGCTTGTTAGAGCATTTCCCTGTAGTCCACAGAGCTTTCTGTGTCAAAATGGTGAATAATCTCTATCAAACAAAACGAGAGGATTTAAGACACACCCATCATATTAAACAAGTTTATTTTATCATCTTATCTTCTTAGTTTTCTCTTAATATTACTTCTTCAAAATTCCATGCACTATAGTGATTGCAGAAAAAAATGGAAATCATTACTGAGAGGTTGGGAGGAGACATGCTCTGTGTATGAGAGGATCTCTCGCTTAAGAAGTGTTGTACAATATGACATAGTTTGAGAATCATTGTTCTAGTCCAGTGAATTAATCTAGAAGTATGCTATTATTAACAATTAGAAATAAACTCATCAAAACTATGTTTGTTTTTTTCTTGCAGTTATTTAATACAACTATTGAGACTTCTGAAAAGAATAATAATCTGCAGCAGCGCCTGGCAATACTTCTTAGTCAGACTCTCTATGCAACTTATACCAATGTTTCCCGCGGTCTTTTTGAACAACACAAACTCATCTACAGTTTTATGCTGTGTATTGAGATCATGCGGCAGAGAGAAGAACTTACAGATACAGAATGGAATTTTTTCCTCCGTGGTTCTGCTGGCTTAGATAAGGTGCACTTGGAGTAGATTGATGACAAACAAAATAGTAAATGATTATATATATTTTTGGTTTTGCAAAGCGATTTGTAGATAGTGAAATGAGGTTGGTGTCTAAATTTGTCTTTACAGTAGAGACTTTGGTGACTTCTAATTATGATTTTCCATCAAGTGATATTATACATTTTGAGGCCTGAAACATTTGAACAGTTATTTTAGATATTTGTAACTTATTGGTTCCAATCAAATAAAGCATCATTATTCAGGACAGCATTTAAATACATACTTAATTTTAAGTGTAATGGGACTTAAACACATACTTAAAGTTGAGCATGTGCTTAAGTGACGTTCTGAATAAGAATGAATTTAAGATCATGCTTAAATGCTTTTCTGAATTGGGGCCACTATTAATAAACTTGTTTCTTGTGCAACTTTCACATTTTGACTATTAAAAATAGTCATATATTTGTTGAGCTTTTATTTACCTTCTTCTTCTTTCATATTTTCACTGATTCTTTCATCTTTCCAACAGCAACGTCCTGCTAAGCCTGATGTTCCATGGCTTGAAGACACCACATGGTTTATGTGTTGTGACTTGGAGGAAACTCTCCCGAGTTTTCAAGGAATTCAGAATGAAATACTGTCCACACACATTTTCATTAAATTAGGTAACATGATAAATAAGGAAGTGGATTGGAAAAGCCATTTTGCTTCTACCAAACCTCTGCTTCAAGGGGGTTTTTCTACACTGATTCTACTTATATTTGATCAAACCTATTTTTGAATAGCTTCAGAAACAGTAACTCAGCCAATGCAGCAGGCAGTTTATTCAAAGCCTTAAGACATTCGTTATGAGTATGATGCACTTTTCTATTTTCCCTTTGACATAATGATGCCTTTTCCTTTTACTCTCATTTATACTCTCTGCTGGGGGACTTGGCAGCGATCTTCTATCAACAGTCTGGAGCTATCTCTGCCAAGGCCTCAAAGTGGCAGCAGGAGCTCCCTTCTCTGCCCCACGAAGGGCTCCCCCTGACTACCTGGGAAAAGCAGGGCAACAGTGTGATCTTTTCTCTCAGAACCAACAATGCCCCCCTCTTTCTCCCTGTGTTGCAGAGGTAATAGCCAGGAGGTCCCCCAGTACTCTACCGCAATAGCTGAAATGCATCTGTTATATTGGAAGAGTGGACTGGGCTGGCTGCACTACTCTCCTGCTGCACACACAATCTTCTGCAGCAGTGATGTTGACAGGGGCCCCCAAATCAGTGATACTGCAGGCAACGCCTGATTAAGATGAATGGGCAGCTTACCCCTCTCAGAGCTATTGTTTTAGGCTCTGTGCAAGTTCTGGCAGACATATTAGTTATACCTGGGTCACCTTTTCAAGCTTTTCTTTGAAACCATGAGAGATAGAAAGCCACTTAAAAAAATTGAAGCTCAGATTCTGACATAATTATGTGACAGCAGAAGCCTATCGTGCCTATGCCTTAATCCAACATTGTCTGTCCCCAAGATACAATCTTATAGCTGGTCACACAGTCACCATGATTGCATGCAAAGAGCCAGTTAGACCTCTAACTCATGTACAGAAGAGAGCCTTTGCCGTATTGAAAATGTGATCTTAAATATCACCTTACCATTGTGAATGATTTCTGCTTTGCAAATTCTAACTTTAAGACACTGCTAATGCCAATGTCATTTGTAGGGTGCCTTGAAATTCGTGTCAACCCAGAAACTTCGGAAACATATGATTCTGAACCCTCCCCTTCTGCAGAGCAAACCGAAGAATTAAAAAAGGAAGGCCCATTGAAAGCTTCCTGGGACACAAGACTAAGCATGTTTCAGAAATTAATTATTGTGAAAAGTTTTATGGAAGAAAAGGTAAAATCCAATTGTACAGAAATTTGCATCCACATCAAAACTACAAGAAGTTGCAAAATTGTTTGCTTTGGGCCATATTGTGTCATTTGAATGTTGGCTTGAGAAGGGGATGATGCAAAGATGGACCTTCCCAATGGAAGCTTGGATCTCTATGGAGAAGAGGACTAGACCCTTTCTCTATCTTCTTTGGGACTATGTGAATCTGCTGCAGGAGTGGTCCCTGTACTCTTACAAGCAGAGGGACTGAGATTTATGACTGGCCCATGGGTGGCAGGATGGAGAGAGGGTCCTTGTACCAGTCACAATCTCTCCCTTTTTAATTAGTTTATATTTACTCTGGGTCTGCTGCAAAGTCTGTGAATTTTAGAGTGCAGTGGGAAGTTAGATTTCATAGAGGCTACTCACATGCCTTTGTGGACCATGGTCAGTTCTAGTTTGCCAATTCTTATGATATTATCCAAACTTTTTGGATGTTGAATCAAACTTTTTGAAATGCTCCTAGTACTAACTGTGGCGTGTTTTAGTTAATACAATGCAGTGAATGTTTTCTGTTTATGGGTTTCAGGAGGTGGTTGGTTGAAGGGATCGTAATGATTTTGAACTTGGAAGATTGATGATTTTCACCACTGATTAATTAGTCTTTATTATTTGTATTTGCCCCAGTGAGGACTGGGTCTTATGGTGCTCTACAAAGACATACAAAGATACAGACCTGGCCTGAAAGGGTATACAGTCAAATGTTAATACTGTTCTCTGTGCCTCTTTCTGTTTGTAAATTGGTATGTTTTCATATCTTCAGGTCGTCTCTGCACTTACTGAGTTTGTAATAGAGAACCTTGGAAAACAATTCATAGAGAATCCCCCAGTTGACTTGGGGACTCTTTATCAAGACATGTCCTCTTCAACTCCTCTGGTGTTTATCCTAAGCACAGGCTCTGACCCCATGGGAGCTTTCCAGAGGTTCGCAAAAGAACGAGGATATTCAGAAAGGTACAAATTACTTCGTTTTATTAGACATGGTATTCAGCTGGGATGTTCAAAGGATCCTATGGAGTTTAAGGAAACTGGTATCGGGTATCAAAGAACCCTAGGGATTTTAAGGGAACTGGGTACCTAATTCATCTAGTCTTCTTTGAAAATCCCACCCTCTTATACTTGTACATTTATTCCATTGAGTTATACTGTAACATGTACTGTCTGTGGGTGAAATGCTGGCCCCACTGACTTTTACCATTGACTTTAATGGGTCAGGATTTCACCCTCTCTATACATTAATGTATGTTAAAATAATTTTTTTAGTTCTCCTCCAAACTATATACTATAGCTATGCTTCAGAGCTCTCTATATTTGTAATAATAGCCAAAGCTGTCAAATCAGACTCTTAAAACCATATTGGGCACCTAAATATCATTGGTACAGTTTTCAGAGATTATGAGCACTTTCAGCTCCCATAGACTTCAGTGGATTTGTAGGTGCCCAGCATCTCTGAAAATTTAGAGTCTAAATATGGATTGAGGCGCCTAAATTTCAGCACCCAAGTTAGGAAATATTGGCCACTATCTTTAAAAGCTACAAATCCTAAAAAAACCTACCATTTCAAAAGTCACTGTATGTTCAGGTTTCAGAGTAGCAGCCGTGTTAGTCTGTATTCGCAAAAAGAAAAGGAGTACTTGTGGCATCTTAGAGACTAACAAATTTATGTATGTTCAGATATTTGCATCATGAACATTGACAAAATTTTATTTCTGTTTCAGATTACGGTCAATTTCACTAGGGCAAGGGCAAGGACCTATTGCAGAAAAGCTGATAAAGGATGCAATGAAAACAGGAAATTGGGTTTTTCTGCAAAACTGTCACCTAGCAGTTTCATGGATGTTAGCTATGGAAGAGCTTATAAAAAGCCTTACCGAGCCAAGTATGTAGTTTTCCTTCTACGATACAATATACTTCCCTAAAGGTAGTGCCAAATCAGAAGTGTGCTTTTCCACTTTTTGCTTGTCTTGCTGATGAGATGGGAAAGAGCCAAAGAAATGGTCATCTGTAGGATTAAGAAGTTGCTCATCCTATTAGAGAGTATTACCTGTATTCTACGTGCTATAGTGCTCATTTATGTATTATTTTCATTTGCTTGTTTATAGGCTTTCACCATTGTATCTGTTCACCTCATGTATATTAAAGAATGTATTTGCATTAATGAATTTATCCTCACAATGCCAACACTCTGTGAGACAGAGATATATTATTCCTATCCATAGATTGGGAACTGAAGCACAGAGCGATATACATATGATTCATCACAGTCCTCACTGATCTACTCCACCCAACACACCAAACTACTTTGCCAAATGTCCACTACTAATGGTGTTTGGAAGCAGGTAGTTTGGTAAAAGGGGATATGCAGACAGGAAGGCTGTGAAGGGGCAGAGTTCAAGTTGTGGTCTGTTGTAGTGACCAGTTGTGTGCTTGTAGGTGACTTCCTGTGTGTTAGATGGCTTACGCTGAAATTTCCTTGCTTTTAGTGGTTTTGTTCCATGTATGTAATGTCAGTCACAACTTTAACAGCTTCACAGTGAAGTTTTTTGTACATTATAAAAATTAAAGTCTGGGTTGCTTCAGCCAACTCCAATGGGAAAACTCCAGCCACTAACCAGAGGCTCTTATTTCTTGCTAGGCCTTTTCCAAGTACATTCACAAACTCTCAGAGAGCTGAAATCTTCTCTTTGAGAGCTTCCTTCTCCCCAGCAGCCTCAAGTCCTCTGAAAACCAATCCTTCTATAGCAGCAGCTGCAATTGAACCCAGCTGGTCTGCTTTTTGCCTCTCTTTGAGTCCCTGTTAATCCTTTCTCTACCATCATAATGCACAGTTTGTTTATTCTCCTTCACTGTCCCTGTAACTTAGTGCTTAGCCAAACTATGCATATTGGGGTTGATTTTGAAGCCATAAAGATTATTTAGAAATTCAACTCCCATTGAAGGTCAATGGAAGTTGGCCACCTGATTTCTTTAGACTCCTTTGAAAATTCCAGCCATTTAGTTCTTTTACTATTCTTCATATGTCAGCACTTCCATTCCCTTAATTATTGTGTTGCTTTTCTCTGTACTCCATTCAATTTTTCTGTAACTTTCTATTACTTAGGTGCCTAGAATGGAACACAGTATTCCAGGTTTGGTAGCAATATAGTCATGTACCGAGGGAGTGTTATTTACGACATGATACTTCTGCATATACAGCTCAAAATTATTTCTTGCTGCCATATCCCATTGCAATCTCATATCTAGCTGTCTGCTATCATCCTTCAATCTCTTTCAGCATTATTGCTTTTCAGGTTTTTCTTTCTGAGTAATATCTGTATTTCTTATTATTTTTCTCCATATGCAATTTCTTGAGTCTCGCTTTATCTCCTGACTCCCCTCTAGTCCTTACTCTCCAAACTCTCCATGTTTCTTTTTACTAACTGTTTATGTCCACTGGGGTTTGAAACACTTCCCAAATTATCCCCTGTAATTTAAATATAATGCTGTTTACTCCCTCTTCCAGATCATAAATGAACATTAGATAGTATATGTAGTTCCAGGTTTCAGAGTAGCAGCCGTGTTAGTCTGTATTCGCAAAAAGAAAAGGAGTACTTGTGGCACCTTAGAGACTAACAAATAATGTTAGTCTCTAAGGTGCCACAAGTACTCCTTTTATATGTAGTTCCAGTACTCCAGTCATTGGAAAGATAGATCTTATAGCAAATTGTTTAAGATTTGTGTATGAATTTTAACTAAACTCTTTCATAGGAGTGTAGTGAATGTACTCATTATTTTGATTTTCAGATGTTTCTATTCAGGAGAGCTTTCGACTTTATTTAAGTTCCATGCCCAGTGAAACCTTTCCTGTCACTGTCCTTCAGAACTCTGTCAAGGTAATATATCTGGAAATAACCCTAAGCAAAATGAACAATTCAAGGACGAAATAAATTATTTACGGCGTATCTCAAATCAAATGTCTAATGTGTATTTTCTAATGAATCAAAATCCAAAAAGCATATTCTACAAGTTGGAATGTTTGTATCTTTTGCTCTTATGTTTAGGATGGCCAGACACATCATTTTCTTTAAAAACACTGGTTTCGGAGTAGCAGCCATGTTAGTCTGTATTCGCAAAAAGAAAAGGAGTACTTGTGACACCTTAGAGACTAAGAAATTTATTTGAGCATAAGCTTTTGTAAGCTACAGCTCACTTCATCGGATGTAGCTCACGAAAGCTTATGCTCAAATAAATTTGTTAGTCTCTAAGGTGCCACAAGTACTCCTTTTTTAAAAAAAAACACTAAATGGGATCAGATGACAATCAGCAATCCTGCCAGTACAAACTCAAGGTGTCCAAAGT
Organism: Dermochelys coriacea; assembly: GCF_009764565.3. Taxonomy (NCBI): domain Eukaryota; kingdom Metazoa; phylum Chordata; order Testudines; family Dermochelyidae; genus Dermochelys; species Dermochelys coriacea. The sequence continues at coordinate 131,050,618 of NC_050072.1, forward strand.
TCTGACGAGCCAAAATGAGTCCAAAATCCATAGTCTCTTCTCCATTGTGGTACCTGTAAATATAACATATTTATATTCAGCAACCACCATCACCAAAACCATGTCATCAGAGGGAGCATGACATTTCAAGAGAATGCAGAATGAATCAGGAAAGGACCCACCTCTGCCCTACAGAGCTCTTTATAGACAAAGGTGCCACAAGTACTCCTTTTCTTTTTGCAAATACAGACTAACACGGCTGCTACTCTGAAACCTGAAATTTATAGACAATGTTGATCCTGCATGCACCAATCCTGTTGCCAAGTGGCTTCTTTCTTTATCAGCTCTTTTAACTAAGTCCTGTGTCCTCACCCCAATTTTGTGGCTCAAGAGGTCTCCCAATCTGTCTATTAACCCACCTGTATATTACTCAGCTTCATTTACATCCAGGGAAGTCATGCTCCATGCCTTAGACATCCAGAGGGCCTGAAGTTATTATCTATATAGGACCTTATTTATCTCCAAGTCCTTCAAACTTTTTGTGGCATATGGGGATTAGGCCTGGGATCAGTCCATTTCAGTTTACAGGCTGTCCAAATGGATCATAGTATATATACATGACTTTATGACCTGACAGGTGTTCAGACACCTGGGAATATCAGAGCACACTCAACTAGGTCCAGAACAGCTTCTAAAGCATCTTTTTGCATGGTCTTCACCATCAAAATATAAAAGGCTTCTCCTTGGAGTTCTAAATGGACTTTTCACAGCATTACTTCCTCAACTTGATCTCTAGAACAAATTTGGCGATAACTTTTATCTCCTTTGACCGCCTGCTGGACAATTACTGCTGCTGGCTAATCTACCAAGAGAGGGGAGCTATCTATTCTTTTTCAAGTGCTTCCTCATGTCCATTCCATGTTAGCGTGTGTGCTCACCACATGTACTGGTGCTGGAAGTTTTTCCCTTAGTGGTATCTGTAGGGGACCGGCTCTGGCACCCTCTGGAGTGGCGCACACATGCCGTGGTATAAGGTGCACCGCTGCCTCCTCCCCCAAAGTTCCTTCTCATTGCCAGTGATGGTGCTGGAATGTTCCTGTGCTTCGGCAAACTTTTCCTTCTCTAGAACTGTTTGTTGCAAACTTTCTTTTGTAAATAGTTATAACAATTAGTGTTTAAGTTAGTTTATAGTTGTCCCAGATGGGACTTAGTCTCGGGATGGGGCATGCCCCGGCCTTTAAGAACTGCAACTGCTGTAGGAAGCCTAAGCCAGTCAGTGACCCCCACACCCAGTTGTTTAAGTTTTTGGGGAATCTCACTTCAGCGACAGGTGTCGCATCTGCAGGAGGTTTAAGCCTCGCACTAAGAAAGAGCAAGACATCCAACTTAAAGTGTTCCTTATGGAGTTGGCGCTGAGCAGGTAAGATTGGACTCCATAGCTTTGGTGCAGAGCAATCTGCTGGTGCTGTCGTCAGACAGGCGAAATTCCACTTCCACATCTTGTTCCTCCTGGGGCCGTCCACACTGGTGACAGCAGCTCCCAAATGTAGGGGTCAGCCTGCCTTTAGACCATTCCTTCGGTACCTGTCAGTGCAGCTTTGCTCACCGCCTCAGGGAGCGTCCCGCCAGTGCTCACCCACACAGAGCCACTGCACCGTGGACATAGGGCTGCCTACCAGTCAGAGCCCTTGGCACCAGTCTCCGGATTCTGGTCCTTGTTTTGCGGGCTCGAAGCGTTGGTCACCGGTAGTATGGCGTAGACCTACTGAGGCACACTCAACCCCACGACCCCAGTACTGGGAGGGTTGTAGCCACTCCCCTTCAGTTAGATGCCACTCCAGCAAAAGCCTCCATCAAGACTCTCAGTACCAGTCACTGGCCGACCAACATAGGTTGCTGTACCAGCATCGATGCTCAACATCGCAGCATCAGTCACGCTCTTGCTCCTGCTCCATGGATCAGCACCTGTCAGGAAGCGTTCGGCAAAGATCACAGGGGTACCATTTCAGATCTGCCAGACATCGGAATCTCGGTGTGGTGAGTCATTGCCCGCGTACAGATCCCACTCGAAGCATGGCAATGGACACTGCTGGGACCGCAACACCTGGTCAACCTCAATACGGTCCTGGTATCCAGAGCAGGGCCCTTCATCCTAGAGCTTGGAATCGGACCAAGAGCCCCTGCAGGTGGGTCAAGGTCCTCCATTGGCGGCACTGGTCCTTCCCGCCGCACCGACAGGACTATCATGGCCTCAGGGTCAATGGCCCATGCCAAGGCACCCTTGGAACCCGTGGGCATCAGTTGGTGTCGGGAGTCTCCAAAAAGCCCTCTGCCATGGTCTCCCGCCTGTGTGAGATGGAGGCCATGCTGCTTGGGACCCCCCATGTACAACAGATGGGGGAAGAAGGTCCTGCTGAGCAGGTCATAGAGGTGGCGGCACCTGCTGCAGCCACATCCTCTTCCTCATCCCCTGATGAGGCCAACATGGGGCCCCCACCTGCGGTCTCCCTGGACGATGCCAAAGCTCATCAGGAACTTTTGAGGAGAGTAGCCTCGAACTTGGGGCTAGAAACTGAGAGCTGGAGGAGCTCTCTGACACCCTCTTCGACATCCTCAGGTCGGCAGCTCCCTCTAGAGTCATGCTGCCAGTTCATGAGGGGGTGGCCAAAATTACCAAAGCCCTTTGGCAGACCCCTCATTGCTACCCCCAATTTCCAAGCAGGCGGAGCACAAGTACTATGTGCCTGCAAGAGGGTATGAGTACTTGTAAACCCACTCTGCCCTGAACTCGTTAGTAATGCATGCAGTCAACGAGCAGGAAAGTCAGGGACAACCTGGGGCTACTCTCAAAAATAAAGAGGTGAAGAAGCTGGACTCTTTTGGGAGAAAGGTTTATTTGTCATCAAGCCTACAGCTGAGAGTGGTGAACCATCAGGCCCTATTGGACTGTTATGATTTTAGTGTTTGGCAGTCGATGGCCAAATTTGTTGACTCCCTCCCAGAGGACCCCAGGAAAGGGTTCCAGGCCATCCTGGAAGAGGGGCAGGGAGTGGTGAGGGTGGCACTTCAGGCAGCTTCACACGCGGCTGATTCTGCAGCGCGGACCGTGGCCTCAGCCATAGTAATGAGGAGAGTGGCTTGGCTGCAGTCCTTGGGCTTGTCGGTTGAGGTCCAACAGTTCATCCAAGACCTCTCATTTGATGGCCAGGCCCTGTTTGCAGAGAAAACAGACAATAAGCTGCACTAACTAAAGGACTCGCGCACCACACTCAAGACCTTGGGCCTGTACACCCCAGGGCAGCAAAGAAACAGACTTAAGCTGCAGCCTCCCCATCAGTAGCACAGCCAGCCTAGACAGGAGCCCTTCCATAGGAAGGGCAAGGGTTACAAGTGCTGTCAGGGCCAGCAGCCATCTGCCTTGACACAGGCTGGCTTTTCCCGCTCCCAGCAGGGATCAAAGTAGACATTTTGAGGGTGTACCCGAGGGTGACATTCCAGCCACTGTCCTGAATCCTGCCCCCCTCCATTTCTCCAGCCGCCTTTCTTTTTTCCTCCCAGCCTGGGCGTCTATAACTTCAGACCGTTGGGTCCTCAATTCTGTGGTGCAGGGCTATACCCTCCATTTTGTTTCAAACCCCACATCCCACTCTCTCTCCCCATTCCTCTTCAGGGACCCCTCTCATAAGAGTCTACTGCATCAGGAAGTACAAGGCCTGCTGCCGGCAGGGGTTGTGGAAGAAGTCCTCCTAGACCTCTGGGGCAAGGGGTTCTACTCCCATTACTTTCTGATCCCAAAGGCTTATGGGGGCCTAAGGCCCATCCTGGACCTGCGACTCCTCAACAAGTTTCTCAAGAGGGTGAAGTTCCGCATGGTCTCCCTAGCCTCCATCATCACCTCCCTGGATCCAGGAGACTAATACGCCGCCCTTGACTTGAAGAATGCGTACTTTCATATAGCGATCTCTCAAGGACACAGTCGCTTCCTCCGCTTCCAGGTGGGATCTGCATACAACCAGTTTGCAGTGCTCCCCTTCGACCTGGCAATGGCACCAAGGGTGTTCACAAAGTGCATGCTGGTGGTGGCGGCTCACCTCAGGTGTCAGGGTATCCTGATCTACCCGTACCTTGATGACTGGCTGGTCAAGGGTCACTCCAGGTCCAGGACACCATCGCAATGCTGCTGACAACGTGCAGGAGGCTAGGCCTGTGGATAAATGAGGAAAAATCAATGTTTGTCCCTGTACAAAGGATAGAGTTTATCAGGGCGGTCCTCGACTCCACCAGGGAAAAGGCATTTCAGCTGCATGACAGGTTCCAGATGATGGGGGACCTCATCACTGGAGTCTCCGCATTTCCTTTCACAACAGCTAGGGTCTGTCTGCGGCCCCTGGGCCACATGGCAGTGTGCACATACATAGTCCACCATGCGAAGCTCCAGATGCGACCCCTCCAGCAGTGGTTGGCTACGGTCTATGTCCCATCCACGGATCACCTTGACAAGGTAGTCACCATCCTACCAAAGGTACTCACCATGTTGCAGTGGTGGACTGACCGTGGAACTGTCCTCGTCGGGGTCCCGTTCGACAGTCCACTACCTTTGGTGTAGCTGATATCGGATGCCTTGCCCCTTGGCTGGGGAGTGCACCTCGGTGTGACTTGGATGCAAAGTACATGGTCCGCAGAGGAGATGACGTTGCATATAAACATCAAAGTACTCAGGGTGGTTCGCCTAGCCTGAGGGGTTTTCCTCCTGCAGTTATCCGGCTGAGTGGTTCGAGTGCTTACGGAAAACACAGCCTTGATGTTTTACATCAACAGGCAAGGGGGAGCGTGCTCATCGGCACTCTGTCAAGAAGCTCCCCGCCTAAGGGATTTCTGCATCCAGCATGCAATCCATCTGGAGGCCTGTCACCTTCCCTGTGTCAAGAACATTCTGGCAGATCGCCTCAGCAGGTCCTTCTTTTCTGACCACCAGTGGTCGCACCACTCAGAAGCGGTCCAGATGCTCTTCCAGAGGTGGGGAACTCCCCAAGTAGACCTGTTCACTACCAGACAGAACAGGAAATGTCATCAGTTTTGCTCCTTGTAAGGCCTCGGCAAGGCTCTCTGACACATTTCCCCTGTCCTGGTCGGGAGATCTGATGTATGCATTCCCACCCATCCCACTCGTCAGCAGACTCCCGTCAAAAATCAAGAGTGATAAGGCTTGAGTCTTTATGATTGCCCTGGCGTGGCTGTGCCAGCATTGCTTTTGCATGCTGTTGGATCTGGCAGTAGCCCTGCCATGGCCATTGCCCGACCTCCCAGACCTTCTCTCGCAAGACCACGGTCGCCTCCTGCATCCCAACCTCACCTCCCTCTACCTCATGGCATGAATGCTACAAGATTGAACACGGAGAGCAAGCCTGCCCCAGGGAGGTGAAGCAGGTCTTTTTGGGAAGTAGAAAACCCTCCACTAAAGCGACTTACCTGGCCAAGTAGACAAGGTTCTCCCACTGGGCATTTGAGTGTAGCATCTCCCCAACACATTCTTCCCTGCAGTCAATCTTGGAATACCTGCTTCTCTCAAAGAATCAGGGCCTGGCCCTCTCTTCTATCAAGGTTCATCTAGCTGCCATCTTGGCTTTTCATCCACCAATCTGGTGTTCTCACACAAGATGTCCATCAGGTTCCTGAAAGGCCTTGAAAGGCTCTTCCTGCCCGTTAGGGATCCTGTCCCACAATGGGACGTCAATCTGGTTCTCTCCAGACTCACGGGTATGCCCTTTGAACTCTTCGGCTCTTGTTTCCTTTCCCACCTATTGTGGAAGGTCGCCTTCCTTGTGGCAGTGACGTCGACTAGGTGAGTGTCAAAGATTAAAGCCCTGACCTTGGAACCACCATATACGGTCTTCAACAAAGATAAAGTACAGTTGCTACCACATCCGGCCTTCCTGCCGAAGGTGGTGTCTTCCTTCCATATCAACCAGGACATCTTTCTCCCAGTGTTCTGTCCTAAGCTGCACAAGATCAATGAGGAGAGGCAGCTGCACGCCTTGGACATGCAACCTGCCTTGGTGTTTTACCTGGATCGTACCAAGCCCTTTCACAGGTCGACACAGCTCTTCATTGCAACAGTGAACAGGATGAAGGGTCTTCCACTGACCTCTCAGAGGATCTCCAACTGGATCACTTCCTGGATCACAGACCTGTTATGAGCTGGCGCAGGTCCAACCACCGCCTCTGGTGAAGCCCGTCCAACAAGAGTGCAGGTGTCCTCGGCAGCCTTCCTGGCACACGTCCCCATCCAGGACATTTGCAGAGTCGCGACGTGGTCCTCGGTTCACATGTTCACAGCACACTAGGCCATCACACAACAGGCCAGAGACAATGCTGGATTCAGCAGAGCTGTGTTACAAGCTACACGTCCGTGAACTTCTACCCGCCTCCATTGGTATTGCTTGGGGGTCAGCAAACATGGAATGGATATGAACAAGCACTCGAATAAGAAAAGACAGTTACCTTTTTCTATAACTGGTGTTCTTCAAGATGTGTTGCTCATGTACATTCCATGACCCACTCTCCTTCCCCACTGTTGGAGTTCCAGCAAGAAGGAACTAAGAGTGGGGGGGACCGACGGTGCCCCTTATACCGCGGCATACACACGCTGCTCCAGAGATAACTGTCTTTTCTGTTCTTAAAGAAGGAAAAAATGGTTACTTTCTGTGGTTCTCCAGGATGACTGCCTACACAACGTCCATACTTCTGCCAAGTCTTGAGTTAAAGATTCCTGAATTAATGGCAGAACTGAAAGGAGTTATGGGGAACCCTTCAGATGGTAGGAGGGGTGAGTGTACCCATCTGACACCGTTTTCTTCAAGGCTACAAGTTTCTATGCCAGGGCATAGACAGTGTGGTCCCTATGAGTTGTCATCTCAGAGAACCGCTGTTGAAACCAACAGTTTTATACATCCCTTGTGTATACCAGGTGGTTGTTCTCTCCCTCTGCTTTCTTGTTTATTTTTTAGCTTGGTATAACTTTACTAGTTAACTCGGTTAAGCATTATGGGATATATTATATGTGAAAGATATTATAGAAAATGTAGTTGTAACATATTGTGCTCATTAGAATGTGGGAGGCACATGCCCTTCCCTTTAATAAAACTCCAGGAATGTTCTACCTTCCCCAGTGGAACATACGTTGAGAAAAAACGGAAAAATCAGAAAGGTTCCCCACTCACACCTTCTTTGTTGAAGCCAACACATTGATTCTATCATAGTCTAGTCCATTCGATTCTGTTCTATATAGGTTCTTGTACTATACTCATCACCACAGGATCTGAGCACTTTCCAGTAGTTCCGTAAGTAACTTTCACTCTAATCCAGACACTCAAGATCTAGCTCCTTACAAAGGTAGCCTGGGACAGTAGCAAATGGAATACTCTGCTGAATGAAAGAGCTTACCCTGGCATGAACTCTGCTGTCCCTCCTGATCTTTGTAACCCTAATCCATTTAAATCAAGATACTGACTACTGCTGGCTGGACAGTCTTTCTGCCCAGTAGGACAGCCTTCTGCTAAACCAAGATCTGGAAGCTGGAAGCTGTTGTCTAAATAAAGCAGATAAATTGCAATAGTGTGTACTTGAATCACCCTTTTTGCGATTTTTATTTATTTATTCTAATTTGTGCCTACACATTTTTTTTCCAATTTCTTTCTGCTCCAATTTTCCTTATTTTCATAACATAGCTTTTCATTTCCATATATTCTCTAGGGGAAATAGTCAATGTGTTCATTTGGTTAAAACCTAAAGCTTAATGTAGATGAGTCTCCTCAATGTAAAAAATACAATTTACATGCAGATAGCCATTCAAGTGATAACTTGACAGCTCTGCAGTAAAAAAATGGAGAGCAGACTTGTGTATAAAACAAGAATTGGTTATTTTTCCCAATTCAGGTAACCAATGAGCCTCCAAAAGGACTTCGTGCAAACATCAGGCGAGCATTCACAGAGATGACGACTACGTTTTTTGAAGACAATATCCTTGGCGTAAATTGGAGGAGAATGATTTTTGGCATTTGCTTCTTCCATGCTATCATTCAGGTATACCTGATGCTGTTAATTCAGATAGCAGAGGTACTAAGATGCCATTACAAAATTAGTTCAATAAATCTGATATATTCAGAATACATCTGATGTAATCATAACTGAAATAGCAGTATATAGAATGTAGCAGAATACAAAGTGCACAGTGCTCACTTTATATTATTTTTTTTACAAATATATGCATGGTAGAAATGATAAAAGAAATAGTATTTTTCAGTTCACCTCATACAAGTACTGAAGTGCAATCTCTTTATCATGAAAGTGTAACTTGCAAATGCAGATTTTTTGGTTACATAACTGCACTCAAAAACAAAACAATGTAAAACTTTAGAGCCTACAAGTCCACTCAGTCTTACTTCTTTTTCTGCCAATTGCTAAGACAAACAAGTTTGTTTACATTAACGGGAGATACTGCTGCCTGCTTCTTATTTACAATGTCACCTGAAAGTGAGAACAGGCATTCGTATGACACTTTTGTAGCTGGCATTGCAAGGTATTTACATGCCAGATCTGCTGAACATTCATATGCCCCTTCATTCTTTGGCCACCATTCCAGAGGACATGCTTCCATGCTGATGATGCTCATTAAAAACATAATACATCAATTAAATTTGTGACTGTACTCCTTGGGGTAAGAATTGTATGTCTTCTGCTCTGTTTTACCCGCATTCTGCATATATTTCATGTTATAGCAGTCTCGGATGATGACCAAGCACATGTTCATTTTAATAACACTTTCACAGCAGATTTGACAAAACGCAAAGAGATACTGATGTGAGATTTCTAAAAATAGCTACAAGCACTCGACCCAAGATTTAAAAATCTGACGTGCCATCCAAAAGCTGAGAGGGACAAGGCGTGGAGCATGCTTTTAGAAGTCTTAAAAGAGCAACACTCTGATGCGGAAACTATAGAACCGAAACCACCAAAAAGAAGATCTACTTTCTGCTGGTGGCATCTGACTCAGATGATGAAAATGAACATGCATCAGTCCACACTGTTTTGGATCGTTATCAAGCAGAACCCGTCATCAGAATGGAGGCATTTGCTCTAGAATGGTGGTTGAAGCATGAAGGGACATGTGAATCGTTAGCGCATCTGGCACGTAAATATATTGCAACGCCAGCTACAACAGTGCCATGCAAACATCTGTTCTCACTTTCAGGTGACAGTGCAAACAAGAAGCAGGTTGCAGTATCTCCTGCAAATTGTAACCAACCTTGTTTGTCTGAATGAATGGCTGACCAAGAAATAGGACTGCTTGGACTTGTAGGCTCTAAAGTTTTACACTGTTTTATTTTTGAATGCAGTTTTTTTTACATAATTCTACATTTGTAAGTTCAACTTTCATGATAAAGATATGACACTACAGTACTTGTATGAGGTGAATTGAAATATAATTTTTTTGTTTTTTACAGTGCAAATATTTGTAGTAAAAAATAAATATAAAGTGAGCACTGTTTAAAATAAATGGTATTCTATTGTTGTTTAACAGCACAATTAATCGTGATTAATTTTTTTAATTGCGCAATTAATCACAATTTATTCTTTTAATCTCTTGATAGCCTATTACTAATGCAAAGCATCTCTCATCAGCTAAGCTAATTATAATTTAAGAGGAAAGGTCCATACAAAGCACAAGACTTCTTTTCTCCTAAAAGATTACATTTAAATCCTGTGCCATATTAATTATATCAAATGTAAGTATGTCTCCTGAGATTTCTTATGGGTAAATATGATCAAACATTTCATTTAAGGGAAACTGTAGTTCCTCTTTACTGTGTTAGCAAACAATCCATCAAAACAATTCTGCATGTTTTAAATTAAATGAACTCCTAGATTACAGGGGGACACATGGCAGTAAGAGGAAGGGAACATGCTGCTTTAATTATTCTGTTTTCATGATGGTTATTGAAATACTAGACAATCCTTTGTTTAAATAGGTAGAGAACCAGTCCTTACTCAGTTTTCAATCAGTCCTTACTTGAGCACATTTCCATTAAAGTCAATAGATGTTTGCTTGAGAAAGGACTGATGAAAGCCTGAGTAAGGACTTCAGGGTTTGTCCCATAATGACAGGAATTTCTGATTGGATTAAACTCATAACTGAAACATTAGATTTCTTTATAGTTAATCCACTAGCTACCTGCAATTGAATTGGAGGTGGGAAGACAGAAAATGGAAATTCGCAAAATTTAGATACAGCTTAAATTTTGTTCCTCTTCCTAAACAGTTCAGTGTGTTTTTACTCACTCTCTACTAAAACCTCTTGGAAGCATGAAGTGAAATCTGTTTACATAGAATCATAGAATATCAGGGTTGGAAGGGACCTCAGGAGGTCATCTAGTCCAATCCCCTGCTCAAAGCAGAACCAATCCCCAACAAAATCATCCCAGCCAGGGCTTTATCAAGCCTGACCTTAAAAACTTCAAAGGAAGGAGATTCCACCACCTCTCTAGGTAACCCATTCCATTGCTTCACCACCCTCCTAGTGAAAAAGTTTTTCCTAATATCCAACCTAAACCTCCCCCACTGACACTTGAGACCATTACTCCTTGTTCTGTCATCTGCTACCACTGAGAACAGTCTAGGTTCATCCTCTTTGGAACCCGCTTTCAGGTAGCTGAAAGCAGCTATCAAATCCCCCCTCATTCTTCTTTTCCGCAGACTAAACAATCCCAGTTCCCTCAGCCTCTCCCCATAAGTCATGTGTTCCAGTCCCCTAATCATTTTTGTTGCCCTCTGCTGGACGTTTTCCAATTTTTCCACATCCTTCTTGTAGTGTGGGGCCCAAAACTAGACACAGTAGTCCAGATGAGGCATCACCAATGTCGAATAGAGGGGAACGATCACGTCCCTTGATCTGCTGGCAATGCCCCTACTTGTACAGCACAAAATGCCATTTGCCTTCTTGGCAACAAGGGCACACTGTTGACTCATATCCAGCTTCTCATCCACTGTAACCCCTAGGTCCTTTTCTGAAGAACTGCTGCCTAGCCATTTGGTCACTAGTCTGTAGCGGTGCATGGGATTCTTCCGTCCTAAGTGCAGGACTCTGCACTTGTCCTTGTTGAACCACATCGGATTTCTTTTGGCCCAATCCTCCAATTTGTCTAGGTCACTCTGGACCCTATCCCTACCCTCCAGCGTATCTACCTCTCCCCTCGGTTTAGTGTCATCTGTGAAGTTGCTGAGGGTGCAATCCACGCCATCCTCCAGATTATTAATGAAGATATTGAACAAAACTCACCCCAGGACAGACCCCTGGGACACTCTGCTTGATACCGGCTGCGAACTAGACATGGAGCCATTGATCACTACCCATTGAGCCCAACGATCTAACCAGCTTTCTATCCACCTTATAGTCCATTCATCCAGCTCATACTACTTTAACTTACTGGCAAGAATACTGTGGGAGACCGTGTCAAAAGCTTTGCTAAAGTCAAGGAACAACATGTCCACTGCTTTCCCCTCATCCACAGAGCCAGTTATCTCATCACAGAAGGCAGTTAGATTAGTCAGGCATAACTTGTCCTTGGTGAATCCATGCTGACTGTTCCTGATCACTTTCCTCTCCTTTAAGTGCTTCAGAATTGATTCCTTGAGGACCTGCTTCATGATTTTTCCAGGTACTGAGGTAAGGCTGACTGGCCTGTAGTTTCCAGGATCCTCCTTCTTCCCTTTTTTAAAGATGGGCACTACATTAGCCTTTTTCCAGTCGTCCGGGACCTCCCCCGATCACCGTGAGTTTTCAAAGATAATGGCCAATGGCTCTGCAATCCCATCCGCCAACTCCTTTAGCACTCTCGGATGCAGCACATCTGGCCCCATGGACTTGTGCTCATCCAGCTTTTCTAAATTGTCCCAAACCACTTCTTTCTTCACAGAGGGCTGGTCACCTCCTCCCCATGCTGTGCTGCCCAGTGAGTAGTCTGGGAGCTGACCTTGTTCATGAAGACAGAGGCAAAAAAGCATTGAGTACATTTCTGTATTCTTCCCTAGTCATTTGTCCAATCTTCCACTTCTTGTAAGCTTCTTTTTTTTTTGTTTAAGGTCAGCAAGGATTTCACTGTAAGCCAAGCTGGTCGCCTGCCATATTTACTATTCTTTCTACACATCGGGATGGTTTGTCCCTGTAACTTCAATAAGGGTTCTTTAAAATACAGCCAGCTCTCCTGGACTCCTTTCCCCCTCATGTTATTCTCCCAGGGGATCCTGCGCATCAGTTCTCTGAGGTTGTCAAAGTCTGCTTTTCTGAAGTCCAGGGTCCGTATTGTGCTGCTCTCCTTTCTTCCATGTGTCAAGATCCTGAACTCAACCATCTCATGGTCTCTGCCTCCCAGGTTCCCATCCACTTTTGCTTCCCCTACTAATTCTTCCCAGTTTGTGAGCAGCAGATCAAGAAGAGCTCTACCCCTAGTTGGTTCCTCCAGCACTTGCACCAGGAAATTGTCCCCTACACTTTCCAAAAACTTCCTGGATTGTCTGTTCACCGCTGTATTGCTCTTCCAGCAGATATCAGGGTGATTGAAGTCTTCCATAAGAACCAGGGCCTGCGACCTAGTAACTTCTGTTCGTTGCCGGAAGAAAGCCTCGTCCACCTCACCCCCCTGGTCCGGTGGTCTATAGCAGACTCCCAGCACGACATCACCCGTGTTGCTCACGCTTCTAAACTTAATCCAGAGACACTCGGGTTTTTCTGCAGTTTCATACCGGAGCTCTGAGCAGTCATACTGCTCTCTTACATACCATGCAACTCACCCACCTTTTCTGCCATGCCTGTCCTTCCTGAACAGTTTATATCCATCCATGAGAGTACTCCAGTCATGTGAGTTATCTCACCAAGTCTCTGTTATTCCAATCACATCATAATTCCTTGACTGTGCCAGGACTTCCAGTTCTCCCTGCTTGTTTCCCAGGCTTCTTGCATTTGTGTATAGGCGCTTAAGGTAACTTGCTGTTTGTCCTGCTTTCTTAGTATGAGGCAGGAGCCCTCCCCTTTCACGCTCTCCTTCTCGTGCTTCCTCCCGGTATTCCACATCCCCACTTATCTCAGGGCTTTGGTCTCCTTCCCCCGGTGAACCTAGTTTAAAGCCCTCCTCACTAGGTTAGCCAGCCTACTTATGAAGATGCTCTTCCTTCTCTTCGTTAGGTGGAGCCTGTCTCTGCCTAGCACTCCTCCTTCTTGGTACACAGTCCCATGGTCAAAGATTCCAAAGCCTTCTCTCCTACACCACCTGCGTAGCCATTCGACAGTCTCTACCCAGGCCTTTTCCTTCCACAGGGAGGATGGACGAGAACACCACTTGTGCCTCAAACTCCTTTATCCTTCTTCCCCGAGAAACGTAGTCTGCAGTGATCCACTCAAGGTCATTCTTGGCAGTATCATTGGTGCCCACATGGAGAAGCCGGAAGGGGTAGCGATCCGAGGGTTTGATGAGTCTCGGCAGTCTCTCCGTCACATCGTGAATCCTAGCTCCTGGCTAGCAGCAGACTTCTCGGGGTGGCATATAGATGACTCAATCCCCCTGAGGAGACAGTCCCCGACCAGCACCACCCGCCTCCTTCTCTTGGGAGCGGTGGTCATGGAACCCCCATCTCTAGGACAGTACATCTCATGCCTTCCAATCAGCGGAGTCTCCTTCTGTTCCCTTCCCTCAGATGTATCATCTAGTCCACTCTCCGCATTAGTACCTGTGGAGAGAACATGAAAACGGTTGCTTACCTGTATCTGCATTTCTGGTACATGGACGCTCCCCTTTCTTCTTCTGGAGGTCACATGCTGCCAAATTTCTTCACCGTCCTCCTGTCCCCGCTGCACAGCCTGCTCTGAATCTTCAGAACATTGTGTCCATAGAAGCATATCCTGACGTCTGTCCAGGAAATCTTCAGTTTCTCTTATGCAACGCAGGGTCGATACTTGTTTCTCCAGAGCTTGAATCTTCTCTTCCAGTATGGACATCAGCTTGCACTTTGTACAGACAAAGTCGCTTCTGTCCTGTGGAAGAAAGACAAACATGGCACATCCAGTGCAGGTCACAACAGCTGAACGTTCACCATCCATATTACCTTCCTTCTATGAGCTTCCTCAGAGTTGTAGTGACTACTCAGAGAAGTCAGCAAGATGTAAGCCTCAGTGGGCCCTCCCCAGGTGAACTCCCTCTGTTGGCCTCTCTGCTGTTCATCGCTCAACTGGTTCGCAGCTGACTGGCTTTTTATAACAGGTCCACTCAAGGCTCTCCTGGAACAAAGCACTCCCAATTCACACTTTTCATACAACCAATCAAGCACACGGTCAAACTGTCCCCACAACAGACACTCAGATACTCACCAACACAGCCTCCTTAATGCAGCCCTTAGCATACCTCCTCTCAGGCAGATCCCAGGCAAACTCCCTCTGTTAGCTTCTCTGCTGTTCGCCGCTCAGTTGGTTCGCAATGTTATCCTTGCTTAGCGTACTAGGTTGCTGTTGTCAGATTATTCATGAATGTTGCATCATTTGCATTCATCTCACTTCAAGAAAAAATCACAGAATTATTTATTTTGAAAAATAATGCAATATTTCAAATTAAATGAATTAGGCAGATGGAGAGCTGTAAGATTAGACATGTAAGATTAGAAAATAGGTTGAATTCTGAAACAACCTTTCCCATCTGTAATAGGGAGATTTATCTCCTAAGTGACCAAAAGCTAATACTTTGCTTTTAATCGTACAGTAAGGGTTGGGGAATAGATAGAACTAAAGTTCAGCTGATCCGTTGCTGGGGGGGTTGCAATGTGCTCATGGCATAAGACAACTGGAAATTACTACCCTCTCCTGTCCCAAGAGCCAGGAGGAAAATATGACTTGGGGGGAGCGTCCCTGAGGACCAGTGCCTTCAGGTGCTATTCATGGGTAAGGCTGCGATTTAGTCACGGAGGTCACGGAAGTCACAGAATCTGTGACTTCCAAAGATCTCTGTGACTTCAGCCAGCGCCGGCTGGGAGCTGCAGGGTCCCCGACTGCCGCGGGAGGTAGGGAGGACCCCCGCAGCTCAGAGCTGTCAGCAGAAGGGGGCCCTGGAGTTCCGAGACCCCCTGGGTGGTGCGGGCCCCTGAAGTTCCCAGCCCACCGGCAGCTACCCAGGCTCCCCATTTTGTCAGGGATATTTTTAATAAAAATCAGGGGTAGGTCACGGGTTTCTGTGAATTTTTCATTGTTGCCTGTTACCTGTCTGTGACTTTTACTAAAAATATCCTTGACCAAATCTTAGCCTTAGTCATGGAGCAAAAAGCTTACACATTGCCCCTTTCTAAGGTCTGTGCTAATCTATCACTTTATCATTTCTCTTACAAAATTTGAAATTGCTATCAAAAGACAACCCCACATTAAGATATGATTGCTCTCTATAAATATATCAGAGGGATAAATAACAGAGAGGGAGAGGAATTATTTAAGATCAGTACCAATGTGGACACAAGAACAAGTGGATATAAACTGGTCATTGGGAAGTTTAGACTTTAAATTAGATGAAGGTTTCTAACCATCAGAGGAGTAAAGTTTTGGAATAGCCTTCCAAGGGAAGCAGTGGGGGCAAAAGACCTATCTGGCTTTAAGATTAGACTCGATAAGTTTATGTAGGAGATGGTATGATGGGATAACATGATTTTGGCAATTAATTGATCTTTAAATATTCATGGTAAATAGGCCCAATGGCCTGTGATGGGATGTTAGATGGGGTGGGATCTGAGTTATTACAGAAAATTCTTTCCTGGGTATCTGGCTGGTGAATCTTACCCATATGCTCAGGGCTGATTGCCATATTTGGGGTCGGGGAAGGAATTTTCCTTCAGGACAGATTGGAAGAGGCCCTGGATGTTTTTCGCCTTCCTCTGTAGCATGGGGCACGGGTCACTTGATGGAGGATTCTCTGCTCCTTGAAGTCTTTAAACCATGATTTGAGGACTTCAATAGCTCAGACATAGGTGAGAGATTTTTCGCAGGAGTGGGTGCTTGAGATTCTGTGGCCTGCGTTGTGCAGGAGGTCGGACTAGATGATCATAATGGTCCCTTTTGACCTTAATATCTATGAATTAACAGTACAATTGTTCTGAGTATCCTGAACAAACTAATCTTACTCAGTTTTGCTTTTAATTTAATATTCAAGGAGAGGAAAAAGTTTGGACCTCTTGGGTGGAATATCTGCTATGAATTTAATGACAGCGATAGAGAATGTGCTTTACTGAACCTAAATCTTTACTGCCAAGAAGGAAAGATACCCTGGGATGCCCTAACTTACATAACAGGTACAGTGCTCAGATATTTTATTTTAACTGCTCCGGTATTAGTAGTTATCTACTTCTAGCATTCCTCAATAAACACAAGATATTACTAAGCTATATAGCTACGTGCAACAACTTAGCAGGTCTAAGTTGATTATTTGTATAGGGTCATATTATGCTTTTACTTATAACTGTGGAATCCTACTGAAATCAATACAATTATATGGGTTCTGTAATCAATCTTCACCTTTTGT
The DNA here is from genome assembly GCF_009764565.3 of Dermochelys coriacea. Classification (NCBI taxonomy): domain Eukaryota; kingdom Metazoa; phylum Chordata; order Testudines; family Dermochelyidae; genus Dermochelys; species Dermochelys coriacea. The sequence goes on from NC_050072.1 coordinate 131,067,198, forward strand.
GGCATTTTAAAGTTGGAGTCAGGGTAAGGAAGTAGCTAAGTGCATGTCTACACTGGAATGGGTGGTGTAATTTCTGTCTTGGGTGGTCATAGCCACGCTAACTCTGATTGAGTTAGTGCACTAAAAATAGAAGTGTAGACACAACAGTGTGAGCAGTGGCATAGGCTAGCTGTCCTGCATATGGTCTAGTCTAAAATCCTAGGTACCCTCGCCCATCCCACTGCTTGTTCTGCTACATCCACACTTCTATTTTTAGCATACCAGCTCGATCAGCATGGGTATGTCTCCCTGAGGTGGAAATTACACCTCCAGCTCCAGGTTAGACATACCCATTCAAATGCTATCTAACACACTGGCATCAAGGGCATGGGCCAAACAGCAAAGACCTGTATGGTTTTGAAAAGTCCTAAACTATGTCCATCCTGCAAAGTTTCTGTTTGGAAGGATCTCCTGACGGGAGAAAATTAGCAACCTTCTAACTTGATGACCCGAGCATATAAGTCTCAGCATTCAGAGCTATTGTGGACACGTAGGAGCATCAAGTTATGACCCCTGCAATGGAAACCTGCTATCAAAGAGGCAATATCCAAACAGCTGCTTCATTACCAATAGCAACAAGATAATCATCCTGCAGATTATATCTAGTTTACTCCTTGGGCAAGAAGAAAAGAAAAGCTCTCACTTTACAGAGTCAAATACAAGTGATTTAAAAATTCTTCAGCAACTGTGGAGAGACTGATAAATCTAATCTAACCATTAGTAATCACGATTGTATAGGATAGCAAACCAAAGCCTTTGTTCAAAAGCAGTTTTTTATACTTTAATAAATCTTTTCAGGAACACACAGGGGCCTGATTCATCACAGTGTAACTCCAGCTTTTGAGTGTAACTACATTGATTTCAGTGCAGTAACAACAGTGTAAAACTGGAGTAAAATAGTAATGGGTAGGCACTTCCTTCTGAAAGTAAAACAGCTTGGAACGCCGAGCTCATTGCATTCTGTACTGGTACCATGCAGTCAGCACTGACCCAAGAATAGAGATTATTATAATTTCTGGGTTTTGACAGCAAGAATTTAAGGTAATTTTTCTTCACAATTTCAGTAATGTTCCTCTTTGCTTTGCTGCTTAGCTGTGCTAAGTAGATTTTAGTTTGCATAATTAGTTAGTCAGGAAACAAAAATGGGAGTTTTATGATAAAAGTAATTAAAGTGACTTATGAAGGAATAAAAACCATCTTCCAAAGAGTACAGTAAAAGAAATAGAAACACATTCACAGTGGTTTAGGCAAAACGTATCTGATCCCTTATTCTAAGATGTCCTTCTAAATTATCCCTGAAATGTGAAAATGCTTTTCACATATCTATTTCATGGTGGTTTATAATTTTTTACTTAATATTGCCTTTATCACAAACCCTGTAATTCGGTTATAGTATTCCACAGTGTTAGAATTGCTTTTATAGTAGTTACTTCACAAGATAGGTATGTGAATATAACAGTTAAGCGTCTCTCTTTGCCTAGTTTCAGAGTGGTAGCCATGTTAGTCTGTATCAGCAAAAACAACGAGGAGTCCTTGTGGAACCTTAGAGACTAACAAATTTATTTCGGTTTAACCCATGAAAGCTTATGCCCAAATAAATTTGTTAGTCTGTAAAGTACCACAAGGACTCCTTGTTCTCTTTTCCTAGTTTTACATTTTTCCCATTAGTTACCTGTACTATACAGCAAAAAATCCTTTTCCAATGTAAATGAAAAATAGGCCCCATTATTCTGTTCTGTGTTTTGTCAAACTGAAGATTAAAACTACTATAAATTCTCTAAAAATGAAAAGGAGTACTTGTGGCACCTTAGAGATTAACAAATTTATTTGAGCATAAGCTTTCATGGGCTACAGATCTCTTCATCCACTAAATGATCATCATAACGAAAGCTTATGCTCAAATAGTTTTGCTACAGTCTCTAAGGTGCCACAAGTACTCCTTTTCTTTTTGCAAATACAGACTAACACAGCTGCTACTCTGAAACCTGTAAATTCTCTGAGATGAATACAAGAGCTTTCAAGCTTGCCTGCTAAGTGAAGCCCTTTCTGTGGCACAAATTGCATCTGAAAGTATTCTATCAGTTTGCGTTGTAAAGATTTGTTCATTCATCCTTGTATATTAAATGCTTGTTTACAGCTAATTGATTTTACTTCAGCATCAGCCTCATTGACGTTACTTCAAAGTTGTATTGGACCCAATTCCCATTATCTTAAAATTACCTTTGGTTCAGTTTGTGAACATTTATTTAGTATGTTTTTAAGGAGGATATATGCAGTGTAGTTGTAGCTGTGTCAGTCCCAGGATATTAGAGGGACAAGGTAGGTTAGGTAATATCGTTTATTGGACCAACTTCTGTTTAAGGAGGATGGATATTTGAACTCTGGTTCTTCTGTTTTTTGTTTGTTTGTTTCCTTGTTTCCTGCATGAAGAATGAAATGCTGCCGGAGTTCAAGTTTCAGACCTATGAGTAAAGTCTCTCCTACTCCATTTCTCCTCCCCCTTACTCTGCCCCTTCCTTTTTCTTTTTTTTTTATCAAGCATAACTTAACTTTAAATGGCCAGGTTTCCTAGTACTTCTGTGTTATTTTTTTTTTAAAGCCCGTCTCCTAAAACGCCTGAAGAAAAAGCATGGTACATGCTGTTAAATGTCTGAAGAGCTGTTCAGATTTGTTTTAGGAGAACTGATCAATTCAGAAACACATCATCCCTCTTTATCTCCCTTCACCATAACTGTCTGGTTCTGGAAGCCTCAAATTCAACTATTGCTAGGGGAATCAAATGAATTGCCAGTGCATATACAGCTGTGGATAACTGACTGCACAAGGTATTCTGAGCAGAAAAGGCCTAGGACACTGAAAATAAAGTCTGCAAAGCTGCCTCTTGCTCATTCATCAACACCCCTATAAAGCTCTCCATGCTTGGTCTTCATTCCTTTGCAGCACAGTCCTTCAGCAGGAAGCTGCTCCAAGCACTGCTCCTAAAATAGATTAATTCTATCAAATTTCTGAAAGGGGAACCTTCTTTTTGTCCTCCTTATCTCTTCCTCCCTGAGAACTTTTCCTTATTTCTTGCTGTGTCTCCAGTGTCTCAATTTAAGGTAAAGGCCAGGTTGCAGGATGGAATATTGTTTACAGTGCCAATGCAAGCCCATACGGGGCCATAAGCAGGAATATTTTCGTGGGCCCTTCACCCATGCTCAACACATACTAATAATTAATAGGAGCTGCTCAGGGCCCTAAGCAATTGCTTAGTCTGCTTATGCCTAGCGCCAGCTCTGCCTGATGACTCCTCCCCTAATTTGCCCCACAACATGAAAGTTCTTCCGATCTCCCTATGATGGCCTCTTTTCAGATCCCTGTATGTAGTTAGATCCTGTTGAATATATTATTCTTATGAGATTATATATAGAAGGCAGTGTTTATGTATAGCTTTGAAAGTACTAAGATGGTGTGAGTGTAGTGTCCCAGCTGTCTAGCTCCATGGACAAGTCTGAGCTGCCATTCAAATGTCTGAGATTAGGGCAGAAGTCAGTCCCAGAAAGGAGATCGTCAGACAACACATTTTCTGTTACCACATTAAGGGCCAGAGTTTCCTGGTTCAAAATGGATCATGAAAATTGTGACAGGTTTCATAGTAGCAGCTGTGTTAGTCTGTATTCGCAAAAAGAAAAGGAGTACTTGTGGCACCTTAGAGACTAACAAATTTATTTGAGCATAAGCTTTCGTGAGCTACATCCAGGCATCCGATGAAGTGAGCTGTAGCTCACGAAAGCTTATGCTCATGAAAATTGTGTGTACCATTGTATGTGTATTTTGCATATGTAGTTACTCCAGTTACACAGCAAATTGAGTGACTATGCATGCAGATGGCATTAGGCACATGAGATGCAGCTACCCAGTTTACATAGAATCATAGAACTAGAAGGGACCTCAAGAGGTCATCTCATGGCAGGATTAAGTATTATCTAGACCATTCCTGACAGGTGTTTGTCTAACCTGCTCTTAAAAATCTCCAGTTATGGAGATTCTACAACCTCCCTAGGCAATTTATTCCAGTGCTTAACCACCCTGACAGTTAGGAAGTTTTTCCTAATGTCCAACCTAAGTCTCCCTTGCTGCAATTAAAGCACATTTGCTTCTTGTCCTATCCTCAGAGGTTAAGAAAAATAATTTTTCTTCCTCCTCCTTGTAACAACCTTTTACATACCTGAAAACTGTTTTCATGACCCCTTCAGTCTTCTCCTTTTCAGACTAAACAAACCCAACTTTTTTAATCTTCCCTCATAGGTCATGTTTTCCAAACCTTTAATCATTTTTGTCGCTTTTTTCTGGACTCTCTGCAATTTGTCAACATCCTTCCTGAAATATGATGCCCAGAACTGGTCACAATTTTCCAGTTGAGTCCAAATCAGTTCGGAGTAGAGAGGAAGAATTACTTCTCATGTCTTGCTTACAACACTCCTGCTAATACATCTCAGAAGGATGTTTGCTTTTTTTGCAACAGCATTATTGTTGACTCTTATTAGCTTGTGGTCCACTATGACCCCCAGATCCCTTTCCGCAGTATTCCTTCCTAGGCAGTCATTTCCCATTTTGTATGTGTGCAACTGATTGTTCCTTCCTAAATGGAGTACTTTGCATTTGTCGTTATTGAATTTCATCCTGTATACTTAAGACCATTTCTCCAGTTTTTCCAGATCATTTTCATTGTAATCCTATCCTCCAAAGCACTTGCAACCCCTCCCAGCTTGGTATTGTCTGCAAACTTTGTAAGTGTACTCTCTATGCCATTATCTAAATCATTGATGAAGATATTGAGCAGAACTGATCCCTGCAGGACCCCATTCATTATGCCCTTCCAGCATGACTGTGAACCACAGATAACTACTCTCTGGGAATGGTTTTCCAACCAGTTTTTCACCCACCTTATAGTAGCTGCATCTAGGTTGCATTTCCCTAGTTTGTTTATGAGATGATCATGAGAGACAGTATCAAAAGCTTTACTAAAGTCAAGATATACCACGTCTACTGCTTCCCCCCATCCACAAGGCTTGTTACCCTGTCAAAGAAAGCTATCAGATTGGTTTGACATGATTTATTCTTGACAAACCCATGTTGACTGTTACTTATCACCTTATTATCTTCTAGATGTTTGCAAATTGATTGCTTAATTATTTGCTCCATTATCTTTCTGGGTACAGAAGCTAAGCTGACTGGTCTGGCTCAGATATCTCAGATATCTCCTCAGTCAGGTCCTTTAGTATTCTAGGATGCATTTCATCAGGCCCTGGTGACTTGAAGACATCTAATTTTTCCAAGTAATTTTTAACTTGTTCTTTCCCTATTTTAGTCTCTTCTGATCCTAAGTCATTTTCACTGGCATTCACTGTGTTAGACGTCCAATCACCACCAACCTTCTTGGTGAAAACCGAAACAAAGAAGTCATTATGCACCTTTCCGATGTCCACATTTTCTGTTGTTATTCCCCTTCCCCCCCAATTGAGTAACGGGCCTACCCTGTCCTTGGTCTTCCTCTTGCTTCTAATGTATTTGTAGAATGTTTTCTTGTTACCCTTTATATCTCTCGCTAGTTTACATATACAGCTGCAGTAATTACATGCTCAAATTAGGCACATAATTGTGTGTGCAACTTGTTTGAAAATCTGATTTTTTTTATTAGTTGACTTAGATGTATTGCAGTGTCAGATTTTATCAGTTATCACTTTAATGAGTAAAAAAAAATGAAGAAAAGAAGATGAAAGTTAAAATTTTAAAAAGTAAAAGCTTTTTTATATGTGAATTGTTATATGAAATTGGAATCTGTAAAAATCAAACACTGTTTCAGGTGAAATTACTTACGGAGGGCGAGTTACAGACACCTGGGATCAGAGATGCCTGCGTACAGTCTTAAAGAGGTTTTTTTCTCCTGAAACATTAGAATATGATTACAAATATTCCGAATCAGGTAAATACAATTAGAATTGTAGAGGATTTACATTTAGGTTAATTCAAACTGTTTGTCTATCACATTTTTTATGATTTTGTATATTTAATTCTGTATTTGTGTTGTAGAAAAACTCTGGTCTTTCTGTGATGGATCTTGCATCAGTCAATGGGGTCTGGTTCACTCTGTGTGTCTAAGAACTGGATAACAAGCTTAGTCAAAGTCTCCCTAGTTTTTTATTGGTTTCAGAGTAGCAGCCGTGTTAGTCTGTATTCGCAAACAGAAAAGGAGTACTTGTGGCACCTTAGAGACTAACAAATTTATTAGAGCATAAGCTTTCGTGAGCGACAGCTCACTTCATCAGATGCATTTGGTGGAAAAAACAGAGGGGCGATTTATATACACACACAGAGAACATGAAACAATGGGTTTATCATACACACTGTAAGGAGAGTGATCACTTAAGATAAGCCATCACCAGCAGCAGGGGGGGGAAAGGAGGAAAATCTTTCATGGTGACAAGCAAGGTAGGCTAATTCCAGCAGTTAACAAGAATATCTGAGGAACAGTGGGGGGTGGGGTGGGGGGGAGAAATAACAAGGTCTCTGTGTGTGTCTATATAAATCTCTCCTCTGTTTTTTCCACCAAATGTATCCGATGAAGTGAGCTGTATCTCACGAAAGCTTATGCTCTAATAAATTTGTTAGTCTCTAAGGTGCCACCAGTACTCCTTTTCTTTTTGATATATTCCTGTCACTCATCATTAAAAATGTTACCATCCAAATGTATTTTAAAGCATATTCATATAGATGTTTTGTTGCTTACGTGGTGAATTCCTTTACTTCTTTGAATGTGCTTTCAATAATTTAAGTTTTTCACTAATAATATACAATATATACATTTTGACATTTCCATATATTTTTGTTCATTTATTTCACAATAAAACATTTTAACGTGGAGTCTGTATGTGCATTTCTGTAACAGGTATATATTTTGCCCCTATGGCTGATAGTTTGCAAGATTATAAAGACTATATTGAAAATTTTCCATTGATTGACGACCCAGAAATATTTGGAATGCATGAGAACGCCAATTTGGCTTTCGAGGTTTGTAGGCTTTTCTTAAATACATGTTCTAAATTAATGATATTAAATGAATTATACTATGTAGCTTAAAGGGAGAATTTGATTTAATAATTATAGTTTGTTAAGCAGAAATAACAAGTAGGAATTGCTAGGCAATCCACCCTAATCATTAGATTTATTTTTTCCCATATGTAACTCCCGAATGTTTTCTTTAACCTGTTTCCTGTCAAGCTGCGTTTTAATGAAGTGCACCATGATTTATGCTGGACAGTTGTTTATTGACATTGATTCTATCCTTAGTTTTACACAAATCAGCCTCTTCTCATGGGACATTTTAATTCCCGATTAGACTGATGAGAAATGTGAAGGAATACTGACAACCTGTTCAGAACACACACATTTATATTTATTAAAATGTATGCATTTTCCCTGGAGGGACCCAAACAATCTTCCAGAATCCTTAAATACCACCCTCATAGTAGTCTAGGAAAAACAGCATTACACACATACAAACACTCATTTAAAAATAGCTAGATAATGTGGTTGAGATTTTGAAAGCAGACTAGGGGGTTTAGACACAGATGGGTGGGACTCAAGTGATCTGGGTTCAGTTTCTGGCTCCACCAAAGAATTGGTGGCTTTAGCAAGTCACTTAAACTCCGTGTGTCTTTGTTCCCTATCTGTAAAATGGGGATAGTGATACTTCCTTTCTCCCACCCTTAGAATTATCTATTTAATTTAAGAGCTGTCCAGGAGAGAGACTGTCTCTTACGATACCTTAGAGACTAACAAATTTATTAGCGCATAAGCTTTCGTGAGCTACAGCTCACTTCATCGGATGCATTTGGTGGAAAAAACAGAGGAGAGATTTATATACACACACACAGAGAACATGAAACAATGGGTTTATCATACACACTGTAAGGAGAGTGATCACTTAAGATAAGTCATCACCAACAGCGGGGGGGGGGGAAGGAGGAAAACCTTTCATGGTGACAAGCAGGTAGGCTAATTCCAGCAGTTAACAAGAATATCAGAGGAACAGTGGGGGGTGGGGTGGGAGGGAGAAATACCATGGGGAAATAGTTTTACTTTGTGTAATGACTCATCCATTCCCAGTCTCTATTCAAGCCTAAGTTAATTGTATCCAGTTTGCAAATTAATTCCAATTCAGCAGTCTCTCGTTGGAGTCTGTTTTTGAAGCTTTTTTGTTGAAGTATAGCCACTCTTAGGTCTGTGATCGAGTGACCAGAGAGATTGAAGTGTTCTCCAACTGGTTTTTGAATGTTATAATTCTTGACGTCTCATTTGTGTCCATTCATTCTTTTACGTAGAGACTGTCCAGTTTGGCCAATGTACATGGCAGAGGGGCATTGCTGGCACATGATGGCATGTATCACATTGGTAGATGCGCAGGTGAACGAGCCTCTGATAGTGTGGCTGATGTGATTAGGCCCTATGATGGTATCCCCTGAATAGATGTGTGGACAGAGTTGGCAACGGGCTTTGTTGCAAGGATAGGTTCCTGGGTTAGTGGTTCTGTTGTGTGGTGTGTGGTTGCTGGTGAGTATTTGCTTCAGATTGGGGGGCTGTCTGTAAGCAAGGACTGGTCTGTCTCCCAAGATCTGAGAGAGCGATGGCTCGTCCTTCAGGATAGGTTGTAGATCCTTGATGATGCGTTGGAGAGGTTTTAGTTGGGGGCTGAAGGTGATGGCTAGTGGCGTTCTGTTGTTTTCTTTGTTGGGCCTGTCCTGTAGTAGGTGACTTCTGGGTACTCTTCTGGCTCTGTCAATCTGTTTCTTCACTTCAGCAGGTGGGTATTGTAGTTGTAGGAATGCATGATAGAGATCTTGTAGGTGTTTGTCTCTGTCTGAGGGGTTGGAGCAAATGCGGTTATATCGTAGCGCTTGGCTGTAGACAATGGATCGAGTGGTATGATCTGGATGAAAGCTAGAGGCATGTAGGTAGGAATAGCGGTCAGTAGGTTTCCGATATAGGGTGGTGTTTATGTGACCATCGCTTATTAGCACTGTAGTGTCCAGGAAGTGGATCTCTTGTGTGGACTGGTCCAGGCTGAGGTTGATGGTGGGATGGAAATTGTTGAAATCATGGTGGAATTCCTCAAGAGCTTCTTTTCCATGGGTCCAGATGATGAAGATGTCATCAATGTAGCGCAAGTAGAGTAGGGGCATTAGGGGACGAGAGCTGAGGAAGCGTTGTTCTAAGTCAGCCATAAAAATGTTGGCATACTGTGGGGCCATGCGGGTACCCATCGCAGTGCCGCTGATTTGAAGGTATACATTGTCACCAAATGTGAAATAGTTATGGGTCAGGACAAAGTCACAAAGTTCTGCCACCAGGTTAGCCGTGACAGTAATCGGGGATACTGTTCCTGACGGCTTGTAGTCCATCTTTGTGTGGAATGTTGGTGTAGAGGGCTTCTACATCCATAGTGGCTAGGATGGTGTTTTTAGGAAGATCACCAATGGACTGTAGTTTCCTCAGGAAATCGGTGGTGTCTCGAAGATAGCTGGGAGTGCTGGTAACGAAGGGCCTGAGGAGGGAGTCTACATAGCCAGACAATCCTGCTGTCAGGGTGCCAATGCCTGAGATGATGGGGCGTCCAGGATTTCCAGGTTTATGGATCTTGGGTAGCAGATAGATACAATGGTTCCCGTTACCCACCCAGCAATATTGTTAATCTATCCAACTATACTGTTAGCCCAGTGGAAGAATCTGTCCTATCTCGGGGCCTCTCCTTTTGCCCCTCCACCCCCACGAACATGATATAGTTCTGTGGTGACCTAGAATCCTATTTTCGACGTCTCAGACTCAAGGAATATTTCCAACACACCTCTGACCAACATATTAACCCACAGAGACCTTCCTGCCAACACTACAAAAAGAAGGATTCTGGGTGGACTCCTCCTGAAGGTCGAAACAGCAGCCTGGATTTCTAGATAGACTGCTTCCGCCGACGTGCACGAGCTGAAATTGTGGAAAAGCAGCATCGCTTACCCCATAACCTCAGCCATGCAGAACACAGTGCCATCCACAGCCTCAGAAACAACTCTGACATCATAATCAAAAAGGCTGACAAAGGAGATGCTATCGTCATCATGAATAGGTCGGAGTATGAACAAGAGGCTACTAGGCAGCTCTCCAACACCACTTTCTACAAGCCATTACCCTCTGATCCCACTGAGAGTTACCAAAAGAAACTACAGCATTTGCTCAAGAAACTCCCTGAAAAAGCACAAGAACAAATCCGCACAGACACACCCCTGGAGCCCCGACCTGGGGTATTCTATCTGCTACCCAAGATCCATAAACCTGGAAATCCTGGACGCCCCATCATCTCAGGCATTGGCACCCTGACAGCAGGATTGTCTGGCTATGTAGACTCCCTCCTCAGGCCCTTCGTTACCAGCACTCCCAGCTATCTTCGAGACACCACCGATTTCCTGAGGAAACTACAGTCCATTGGTGATCTTCCTAAAAACACCATCCTAGCCACTATGGATGTAGAAGCCCTCTACACCAACATTCCACACAAAGATGGACTACAAGCCGTCAGGAACAGTATCCCCGATTACTGTCACGGCTAACCTGGTGGCAGAACTTTGTGACTTTGTCCTGACCCATAACTATTTCACATTTGGTGACAATGTATACCTTCAAATCAGCGGCACTGCGATGGGTACCCGCATGGCCCCACAGTATGCCAACATTTTTATGGCTGACTTAGAACAACGCTTCCTCAGCTCTCGTCCCCTAATGCCCCTACTCTACTTGCGCTACATTGATGACATCTTCATCATCTGGACCCATGGAAAAGAAGCTCTTGAGGAATTCCACCATGATTTCAACAATTTCCATCCCACCATCAACCTCAGCCTGGACCAGTCCACACAAGAGATCCACTTCCTGGACACTACAGTGCTAATAAGCGATGGTCACATAAACACCACCCTATATCGGAAACCTACTGACCGCTATTCCTACCTACATGCCTCTAGCTTTCATCCAGATCATACCACTCGATCCATTGTCTACAGCCAAGCGCTACGATATAACCGCATTTGCTCCAACCCCTCAGACAGAGACAAACACCTACAAGATCTCTATCATGCATTCCTACAACTACAATACCCACCTGCTGAAGTGAAGAAACAGATTGACAGAGCCAGAAGAGTACCCAGAAGTCACCTACTACAGGACAGGCCCAACAAAGAAAACAACAGAACGCCACTAGCCATCACCTTCAGCCCCCAACTAAAACCTCTCCAACGCATCATCAAGGATCTACAACCTATCCTGAAGGACGAGCCATCGCTCTCTCAGATCTTGGGAGACAGACCAGTCCTTGCTTACAGACAGCCCCCCAATCTGAAGCAAATACTCACCAGCAACCACACACCACACAACAGAACCACTAACCCAGGAACCTATCCTTGCAACAAAGCCCGTTGCCAACTCTGTCCACACATCTATTCAGGGGATACCATCATAGGGCCTAATCACATCAGCCACACTATCAGAGGCTCGTTCACCTGCGCATCTACCAATGTGATATATGCCATCATGTGCCAGCAATGCCCCTCTGCCATGTACATTGGCCAAACTGGACAGTCTCTACGTAAAAGAATGAATGGACACAAATCAGACGTCAAGAATTATAACATTCAAAAACCAGTTGGAGAACACTTCAATCTCTCTGGTCACTCGATCACAGACCTAAGAGTGGCTATACTTCAACAAAAAAGCTTCAAAAACAGACTCCAACGAGAGACTGCTGAATTGGAATTAATTTGCAAACTGGATACAATTAACTTAGGCTTGAATAGAGACTGGGAATGGATGAGTCATTACACAAAGTAAAACTATTTCCCCATGGTATTTCTCCCTCCCACCCCACCCCCCACTGTTCCTCTGATATTCTTGTTAACTGCTGGAATTAGCCTACCTGCTTGTCACCATGAAAGGTTTTCCTCCTTCCCCCCCCCCCCCCCCCCCCGCTGTTGGTGATGACTTATCTTAAGTGATCACTCTCCTTACAGTGTGTATGATAAACCCATTGTTTCATGTTCTCTGTGTGTGTGTATATAAATCTCTCCTCTGTTTTTTCCACCAAATGCATCCGATGAAGTGAGCTGTAGCTCACGAAAGCTTATGCTCTAATAAATTTGTTAGTCTCTAAGGTGCCACAAGTACTCCTTTTCTTTTTGCAAATGCAGACTAACACGGCTGCTACTCTGAAACCTGTCTCTTACGATGTGTATGTACAGCACCTACCACAATAGGGCTTTGATCTTGATGGGTAACTTCAAGATGCTACTATAACATAATGATCTTTCATTAATTTAGTGGAAGTTAAGTGTCTAAGTCCCCTAGACTGCTTTGAAAATCTCAACTATGCACTCTCTCTTCCACACACAATACACCATTGAAAAGCAATATCTTTTGTCTGTCATAAGCACTGAATTAGAAAAACATCCACTTTTGCTTGTAGTATAATATTAATTCTAAAAACTAGACTAATGTACGACCCAGCACCATAAAAGCAAAAGACTGTCATACCACCTAAAAAACCAGAAGATAAACTGCACATTATCTAATAAACTTTGGTCCTAGGGGTTTGAAGCAGGGATTTTAAAACTTCCAATACTAAGTTAATTAAAAACATTAAAATTTTAACTCAACTCCCTTAACTTTATAGTCTCGTTCAGTATATACTGCAGTAAGTTTAATGAACTAAGTTAGAAACGTACTGAGAAAAAAATGCCCATTTCACACTTTTCTGTAGAAAGCAGCAAAAATTAATGTTACTTTTAGATAAGTCAGTGGGGAAAATATTAACCAATCTTTTTTATCTAATTTTAAATGTTTATACTGAATTCCAGCAGCATCAAGGGTCTGGAATTCAGTGCAGTGGAATGGATGCATTTTATAAGAGAGAGGTTGAGAAAAATGATACCCATTATGATAAATATATAACACACTCAATGATCATGGGGACTTATTCCTTATGGTAACAATAGCTGGTCAAAAAAGCCACCTAAAAACAGAGCAAGGTTCAATTACTTTTTCAAGTAAATTCAAGAATGAAAATATCATGAACAAATTTATAAAATTTTCCTTGGAAGTAATTGGTTCTGAATATAAACACCTAAAAAAAGAGAGAGAGATTAAAATATTTAAATAATAACTTGTGATGGCAAACTTTTAAAGGTACACGGCTTTTTTGTTTTTCTCTTTGCAGCGTAAAGAGACTAGCACTTTAATCACAACAATACTTGAAGTTCAGCCAAGATCAACTGCACAAGGATCAGGAAAAAGCAATGATGAAATTGTTCAAGAGCTTGCTAGCACTATCTTGACAAAACTGTCTGGTAGGATAGTGTTGTTAATGTGTTTTTGTCAATATTACTGCATATATATATATATATATATATATAATGGTATTTGGGAAAAATGTTTGTTTGTTGATGAAGAACCTTTCACTTAATTCCTTATCTAGGAAAAGTGTTATCACTGGAGGTATATGGTGGTATCAGACATGAATGTATCTCCACACTGAAACAATAAACATACATGTAACTACATGTAAACAGAACTTGTTAAAATGAATCAAAAATATACTGTACTTTAAATGATAAAAGGGGAAAAAACCAACAATTCATAATTAACCTATAGCACTTGCTTCATGTGGGGGAGATTTTCACAGGGTCAAGGCATGGTTAGGCACCTAATAATCATTTGTGCCTTTGAAAATCGTGCCCCAAAGTGTTTACTGAGACAGAAAACATACTAGAATTCAAAACATTTTGTATGGATAATCAAAATATCCAGATTTACACTAGCTAGAATATACATTTATAGAGGATAACTTTTATGCTTCAGAATGTAAAACGATCAACAGCTGTGTGGGGTTAAGACTACACTGTCATCATAGCTATGTTATTGCACAGTGATAATGGTTTATGCCTTCCTTTAAAGCATCTGATACTATCCATTATTGGAGACAGGATATTTGACTAGATAGATCAGATGAGAGAGACCAGTGGTCTGATCCAGTATGGCATAACCTGCTAGTTGTGTGTGGCATATAGACACAGTGGGGAAGACATCCCCAGAGAAGGGTGGTGATTCAGGTGCTTAAATCCTGTAAAAGTCAATGGAATTTAAGTACGTGCTTTAAAGTAAAGCACACGCTTACTTTTTTTCCTGATTTTTCTTAGTCAAAAAGATCTCTTCCTTAATGTCTATTTGTGAGTGTGAGAGGGCGGCCTATAAAATGAGAACAGAAACAGAAAATATTCTCAGCTTGGGGCTAAACCCAGTGCTGTATGGCCTGGCTGTGGAGACCTGCCTTCCCAAAGGCATTCTCCCTTTTCCATCTTCTAAACAGCCACTCTTAAATGTTTTCCCTCCGGCACCTATTCAAGAAGAGGGGCAAGCTTAACTGGCGCTAACAACCTGTGCAGTGGAGAACAAAGGGGAGCCTTTGCACATTGGGACAGGAAGTTTTAAGATGTGCAACTAAAGGCACCAGTCCAGCAATCAAACCTGCACAGGGAGTCATCATTTACCCTCACAGAAAATCCTGCGCAAGTCAATGGGAGTCCATGCTGCCAGGCTCTTATGCATACACAGAACCCCATTAACTGCAGTGGGATTCCAAGCAGGCAGAAGGGTCCACCCATGTGGTTCTGACTGCAGTGTTAGGGCATAAATTATGTTGTGAAATTTAGCTATTTCATATAAATGCAGTGTTAAGAGATCCTTCCATAAAATAATGTGCCTAAGAGCTGGGGAAATGTGTCATTAAAACTGTTCACCAGAAAACAATGAAGATTCCTGTAGCAGAACAAAGGCTGAATCTTGTTGCTATGATATCCTGTTAGACCAATTAGTTTGTCAGAACATAAGATTTTCTAAACAGTTGTGACTGTTAAATCCTTGTACAATAATTACAGTTTTTTTAAATTATGCACCACTGTGCTGTTAATATGCAAACACGTCAGGTGCAATTATCTGCATGTTGTGTTTTTTTCTAAACTCTTGCCCCAGCTAGCAAAATATCACTGAAATTCTCTGCTCCGTAATCATTATGAAGATGTTTAATTTGTTCCCATTTTAAAAAAAATGTGTTTCAAGATGTTTTTAATGTCAAATGGTTTAATGGTTTCTCTTTGGAGAGAGGTGGAACTTCTTGATTTTCAAACATACATTTTGGAAATTTTTCTCACTAAAGTGTACATTTTATTTTCAAGGGAAAATTTTGTTTGTAGACTATGTATTTGGTGAACTGTTTTCATGCTCACAGTTCTGCATGTTAAACAGCAGCACCATGAGAAGAATCAAATTTAATCTAACAACAAGAGGCCAGATCTTCAACTGGGGGAAACTGGCACCACTCCATTGACTTCAGTTCAGCTGATTTGTACCAGCTGAGTCTCTGGGCTTTCTTGTCCAAATATGTATATCGTTAGGGACAAATTCTGCCCCTCCTGTGAGGGTACAGAGGACACTGGGTCCTGCTGCCTCTCTGCTACATGGAAGATTTTGCATCCCTGTGGGACACAGATCATAGCTCTACCCAGGCTTCCCTGCACATCGTTACCCAGAAGGGATTCAGAAGAGGAGTGGGACTGGTGGGTGCACCACTCAATGATCCATCACTAAGGCTAAGATTTTGTCCTGGATATTTTTAGTAAAAGTCATGGACAGATCACGTGCAATAAAGAAAAATTCACAGAAGCCCGTGACCTGTCCCTGACTTTTACTAAAAATACCCATGACAAAGTGGATGGGACTGGGCAGCTACGGGGTGGCTGGGAGCTCTGGGGACCCCACCACCTGTGGGACCTCAGAGCTCCAGGGTCCCCCTGCCCCCTCACCAGTGGCGGGGAGCACTGTGGGAATCCCCCTGCCACCACCACAATGGGGAGCTGCCGGGGTCCCCCTGCCCCGCAGCAGCGGCCGGGGAGCTGTGGGGTTCCCCCTTCCCTGCGGCAGCAGTGGGGAGCAACAGGGGTCCCCCATCCTGTGGCGGTGGCTGGGGACCTGCGGGGCTCCCCCTGCCCTGTGGCAGTAGCAGGGACCTGTGGGGATCCCCCGTCCCACTGCAGCAGCCGGGAGCTGCAGGGTACCCCCTCTGTCTGCAGCAGCTGGGAGCTGCGGGATATCTCCACTGCCCATGGCCGTTGAGAGCTTGGGGGCCCACTGCCTCAGGCAGCGGGGGTACCTTACAGCTCCCTGCCGCTCCAGGGCTGAAGTCACGGGGGTCTTTGGAAGTCATGGATTCCGTATCTTCCGCGACCTCCATGAGAAAACCACAGCCTTATCCATTGCTCAGTCTCCCTGTGTGGGGGAAGGTGGGCATGGTGGAGGCGATTCCAGATCCGAGGCTGCTGTAGCAAACACAGAGCAATTCTGCAGCTACTCCAAAAATTGGGTGGGAGCAAGCAGGGGGGTTATTTCCCACCAGTCCCTGAGGAGCTCCCCAGCAAAAGTGAACTTGGAGATAGCTCATCAGGAAGGAAACTGGCAGTTTTCTGATCGAAGGATAACATTGTTCCTCTCCTTCTTCCCTCGCTGTAGTGACACCAGATCTTCCTGAGTGATAAACAAGGGTTTCTATTGCAGGAAAACTGGAGATAGACACTGCTTCAGAAAGCCTTTTTGTCAAGGATGACAAAGGATGTGTGGACTCTTTAACTACTGTACTTGGACAAGAAGTGGATCGGTTCAACAATCTGCTTGACTTGTTAAGAGTATGACACTCAATTGAATCATTTTACATTGGGTGGCAGTGTTACTGGAAGATCTATAGCTAGATTGTACTCCTGCCCTGTGCTCTGTGGGGATGTAAGGGCTCCCTCCCCTTCATGGTGCAGTGCCTCTAAGGGTTACCCACAATCACAACTCCTGCAGGGGCTCTTCCTGAGATGTTCTTCCCATGGCAGATGAAGGAGCAGACAAAGCTGGCTGTCTGCAAGAGGGCAAGTATTCTACACCCCTTAAAGAGGAGTAGTAAATTACTCCCTTCCTCCCTAGTGAAACTGACTAGACGTCGCTGGATATAGAGTCATAGTGTTTAAGGCCAGAGGGAACCACTAGCTCATCACGGGCCACCAGCAACTGAAATGAGACCAAAGCATGTCAGCCCACAGGAGACTAGGCTGTTAT
Organism: Dermochelys coriacea; assembly: GCF_009764565.3. Lineage (NCBI taxonomy): Eukaryota > Metazoa > Chordata > Testudines > Dermochelyidae > Dermochelys > Dermochelys coriacea. Next base: position 131,084,460 of record NC_050072.1, read on the forward strand.
GTGCCACAGGCAGAGAAGAGGAGGGACCAAGGTGTGTGTAATGAATAATCTAGCCCTAAATAGCTGTTTCAGTTATGGTGTGGGATCACTTGTTTAAATGTTTGCAACCATTGCATACTTCTCCACATTGTAGTTTTGCTAGGTGGATTTCATCATTAGCATCTGGAGAAATTATTTAAACTCCTTACCTAAGAAGGGCTGCACAGATTGTTATGGGTGCAAGGAATTATGCTTACTCTTGCTGTCAAAATGTTGTAGAAGAGAGTATGCTTTCAACAGTACTAATGTTGGGTGGAAAAACATTTGACCAGAATACAAGGAAAATAAAAGGCTCAGGCTAGTGGTTTGTGACCGTAAATCATATGAAAATCCACAATCTGATTATGTGAGTAGGGAAGCGTACAGTGCGAAAAGTCACTGTATACATTATTTTAATCAAAATATCCTTTATTTTTGCAGTAAAACCTATCTAAAATTATTTAAAAATATTCCAGCCAGTTAAAATAACCATTGCTTCCATTCCTCAGCAGCCAGAGTTCAGGAAGGTGGGTTGAGGAGAGAGATACTGTCTCTTCTTCTGCACTGCTTTCCTGTCTCTGACAGTTCTGTAAACTCAGTGATCCCAGAGAAAACACAGAATCTGAGACCCACCCACAAGGGTCATGTGACAGGCCACTATATCCAATGAGGAGACTTCCTGTTCTCTCAATGGCCAACTCTGACTGGGACTTGAGAATGTTCATGGCTATGCAGGAGGTGGTCATGATCAGGCACTTAGCTTCTCATGCAGCCCCAGATTTTAACTTGGCCGTTCTCAGTGTTCCGTGAAATTGGTTCAAATGTTTATTATCGTGTCCACACAGCTGCATTTAAAAGCCGTGAGTGTTATTTTAGATGAAGTTCATGAGATCCACAACTCCTGTAACAGCCATTGCAAAAATGCAGCTTCAGTAAAGGTGTTTATGGTTTGGTACACTATAACATTTTTTATTTTTCAGAGCTCTTTAGAAACCCTCACTAAAGCTATTGCTGGTTTTGTGGTGATGTCAGAAGAGATGGAGAAAGTATACAACAGTTTTCTTAACAACCAAGTTCCCACACTCTGGGCCAATGCAGCATACCCTTCTCTGAAGCCATTAGGAGGATGGGTAAAAGACCTTGTACTAAGGACAACCTTTGTAGATGTAAGTAAATTGCCTTATGATGAGGTAGTGTGCTAGGTCCTTGCTCAAGGACTGAATTTGGTCATGCCAGAAGCTTGAAAGAGGTGCTCGGCCCAAACCCAACGTACCCAAACTTCCCACCTAATCCTCTCCCCAGAATTTTAAAATGAAACCTGTACAACATGTAGCCCTCTCGGAAATCCTGGATAAAGGGGCAAGAGTAACCCAGATCCAAATACTGGCCTTATCCATTTCTGGAGACATGGTTTCAATCTGCCTTCGGTCACAAATGCCATTGTGCTTCATAGGAAAGGCATAATGCCATCGGGGCACTGGGAGGAGTGAACTGGGGAGCTGCTCTTGCTATTCTCTTGAAAAGGAGCTACTTGCACTCCCCACAACTCAGCTATCTCCGCATTTTCCTGTGTGCCACGGTGGGTGAGATCATGCCCCATCTGGGACTGGTAGCCATGCCAGTCATGGTAGGTTTTCCTTTTTCCTTCCCCTTCAGTAAGACACGTACTGATATTTATTAATGGTTTCCGGATCTCCACCATAAGTTTGTTGCTGTTACTAGTACCAGCATGGACTCACTGGTACTGTAGGCATTACCAGTGCCTGTAGGTTCATAGAATATCAGGGTTGGAATGGACCTCAGGAGGTCATATAGTCCAACCCCTGCTCAAAGCAGCACCAATCCCCAATTTTTGTCCCAGATCCCTAGATGGCCCCCTCAAGGATTGAACCACAGCCCTGGGTTTAGCAGGCCAGTGCTCAAACCACTGAACTATCCCTCCCCCCTCACAGCCCTTAGCTTTCCCTTCCCACAACTCCTTCCACCTTCAAACATCCCATTTTCAAAGTCTCTTTGGGGTGATCAGTGGGCCGTGAGAGGATTACATGATGGATTTTCAAAAGGTTTGGCTAGGAACTGGACAAGCATTTGAGATTGTGGTTGCTTCGCAGACCTAACCTCCGGAGTTTTTCCTTTTGAGATGTGCCCCTCCCTGCCATTAATGTAGAAATATCACTTTTTCCACTTTAGTGTTCACCATGCTCATTGTAGTGTGCCCACGCCCACTAGAATGTAGCATGCCTATTGGCCGTGTTCTGTATGGCTGCCTAGCATTCTGTAATTACCACTTTGGGAGCTTTGAGATCTGAATCCAAATGTTTTGGCTTAGGCTTATCTCTGATTCGACTGCAAAGTCAAGGGGTGTTAGGATCAGGGGACTTGGGGCAACCTGCTATGGAGATACATTGGTCACTGTCCATTTTGCCCTAGATAAACAGATGTGGTTAACTCAGTGTTTGCAGTGTTCCCTGTATTTCTCTCTGTTTGCCACAGGGAATATCTAAGGAACAGTACAAATACTATGATACATTATTTCTTAAGGCAGTTTGACAAGATTTTAATGATAACCTGGATAGCCAGCTGTAGCATGCGTACTTTATAAATGTAAAGTACTGGTAAAATGGACGTGTCTGTTATATAAGATCCTTTTTTCTATACTACAATGAAGTATAAAATCAACCGTACATGACTTGAATTTTGAGTGGGGTTTCGATCTTGGGACTAAACTCAGCTCTCCTGTATGTGGGTGCAGTTGAAGTCAGTGAGGTTGTGCCAATTTACAGCAAGTTGAATATGGCCCTTAATTTAATGAGACTATGCAGTAAAATAGGAAATGTGAAACTTCATAAATAACATCCACTAAAATGTTCTGGTTTTAGTCCTGGCTCAGAAGGGGTCAACCGAAGTCGTTCTGGATCTCTGGTTTCTTTTTTCCACAAGGATTTCTGACAGGTAAAAAAAAGTCAATAAAAATAATCATAGAATATCAGGGTTGGAAGGGACCCCAGAAGGTCATCTAGTCCAACCCCCTGCTCAAAGCAGGACCAAGTCCCAGTTAAATCATCAGTTAAATGTACATGCATAAAAGCTTGTCTTTCCTGTTGCCTGCTCTACAAAACAAAATGTCCTGGGACACAAAGTTGCCAGGTCCATGGGGCTCTGAAGCCCTGCATATGTTTTCCACGACTTTTGGGGCTTTCTTCTTTGCACATAGCTGAAAATGGCCTGGGTTTTGAGCAAACAGTAGCTCTTTTTGGCTGCCATCTGCTGAGCTCTAATCAGGATTGCCAGTCCTTGTAGTACACCCTCCCTAGTGAGACATGCAGAGTGTCCTGTTTTGCCCCATCCCACCAAAGAAGAAGAGAAATAGAGAGAATTTCCTACAGCCCAGTAACTCCCACTAAAGGCAAGTAGAGCCTTTGTATGAAAAATAGAAGCAGAAGAGTGTGCAGCCCTCTCTGGTTCTGTCCTTTCACTTCTACACCTATACGGAGAAACTGGAGGGGATGGTCTTTCCAAGCCTTAGCCCTGCAAGAAAAGTATGTATAGGAGGAAAGCCTTTGCTAATTCTCTCCTCGCTGAAGCAGAAACCAAAGGTTGGAGACAGCATCACTCAACCTGATTCTTTTCCTCTCCTGAAAGAGAGAGGTCTCATAGCGCTGTCTCCAGCCGAATCCCAGAAAGCTGAAAGACTAGTATTTCATCAGAATACAAGTAAAGAAAGAACATGTAAATGAACACAGTTTGATTTGTTGTAGATAGACTGTATTCAAGTAGGCAGAAAAGCATCCAGATCGTTGTCACATACTATAAATAGTTATTACTGAGTGCTCTGCTTCCTTGATTGCAGAGTAGAGTTAATAATTGCAATACTTAGATTATAAAACTCCCACTTGTCTGTTACTAAGATATAGGGTTCCATGTGTCTGTGTGCAAGTTTGTATGTTTCCAACATTTTTCATGCATTAGTCATAGCTTGAGGAATGTTCTCTTAGCTTGCAGTTTTCCAGTTCAGGTGCAGAGTAGAGCCGAGTAAAAATCGGAATTTCCATCCCAGGGGAAATTCAGATGTTTCAACATTTGTTTTCATCACAAATCAGGATGAAAAGTTAAAATATCATTGTCACAGAACAAGGTGTTCCAAAAACTTTCTATGCAGCTATGGCAAAACATTCTGATATTTCCAAATGCAAATGTTTCGTTTTGATTTCTTGCATGCTCAAAACATTTGGTCTTGGGTCAGTTCAACATTAAATTACGTCTCCTTATGCTAGGTTTCATAGAAGCAGCCGTGTTAGTCTGTATTCGCAAAAAGAAAAAAGAAAAGAAGTACTTGTGGCACCTTAGAGACTAACAAATTTGTTTGAGCATAAGCTTGTGAGCTACAGATCACTTCATCGGATGCATGCAGTGGAAAATACAGTGGGGAGATTTTATATACACAGAGAACATGAAACAATGGGCGTTACCATACACACTGTAACGAGTGATCAGGTAAGATGAGCTATTACCAGCAGGAAAGAAAAAAAAAACACCTTTTGTAGTGATAATCAAGGTAGGCCATTTCCAGCAGTTGACAAGAACCAGTGAGGAAATGGGGGGGAAATAAACATGGGGAAATTGTTTTACTTTGTGTAATGACACATCCACTCCCAGTCTTTATTCAAGCCTAATGTAATGGTGTCCGGTTTGCAAATTAATTCCAATTCAGCAGTCTCTCGTTGGAGTCCGTTTCTGAAGTTTTTTTGTTGAAGGATTGTGACTTTTAGGTCTGTAATCGAGTGACCAGAGAAATTGAAGTGTTCTCCGACTAGTTTTTGAATGTTATAATTCTTGACATCGGATTTGGGTCCTTTTATTCTTTTACGTAGAGACTGTAGAGACTGTGCAGTTTGGCCAATCATGGTGGAATTGTTGAAATTATGGTGGAATTTCAACAATTTCCATCCCACCATCAACCTCAGCCTGGACCAGTCCACACAAGAGATCCACTTCCTGGACACTACAGTGCTAATAAGCGATGGTCACATAAACACAACCCTATACTGGAAACCTGCCAACCACTATGCCTACCTACATGCCTCCAGCTTTTATCCAGACCACACCACACGATCCACTGTCTACAGCCAAGCTATATGATAGAACTGCATTTGCTCCAACCCCTCAGACAGAGGCAAACACCTACAAGATCTCTATCAAGCATTCTTACAACTTCAATACCCACCTGCTGAAGTGAAAAAACAGATTGACAGAGCCAGAAGAGTACCCAGAAGTCACCTACTACAGGACAGACCCAACAAAGAAAATAGCAGAACGCCACTAGCCATCACCTTCAGCCCCCAACTAAAACCTCTCCAGCGCATCATCAAGGATCTACAACCTATCCTGAAGGACGACCAGTCACTCTCACAGATCTTGGGAGACAGGCCAGTCCTTGCTTACAGACAGCCCCCCAATCTGAAGCAAATACTCACCAGCAACCACACCACACAACAAAAATACTAACCCAGGAACCTATCCTTGCAACAAAGCCCATTACCAACTGTGTCCGCATATCTATTCAGGGGACACCATCATAGGGCCTAATCACATCAGCCACACTATCAGAGGCTCATTCACCTGCGCATCATGTGCCAGCAATGCCCCTCTGCCATGTACATTGGCCAAACTGGACAGTCTCTATGTAAAAAAATAAATGGACACAAATCAGATGTCAAGAATTATAACATTCAAAAACCAGTCGGAGAACACTTCAATCTCTCTGGTCACTTGATTAGACCTAAAAGTGGCAATTCTTCAACAAAAAAACTTCAAAAACAGACTCCAATGAGAGACTGCTGAATTGGAATTAATTTGCAAACTGGACACCATTACATTAGGCTTGAATAAAGACTGGGAGTGGATGGGTCATTACACAAAGTAAAACTATTTCCCCATGTTTATTCCCTCCTCTACAGTTCCTCACACATTCTTGTCAACTGCTGGAAATGGCCCACCTTGATTATCACTACAAAAGGGTTTTTTTTTTCCTTTTTTCTTTTTTTTTTTTCCTATCCTGCTGGTAATAGCTCACCTGACCTGATCACTCTCATTACAGTGTGTATGGGAACATCCATTGTTTCATGTTCTCTGTGTATATAAATCTCCCCACTGTACTTTCCACTGCATGCATCCGATGAAGTGATCTTAGCTCACGAAAGCTTACGCTCAAATGAATTTGTTAGTCTCTAAGGTGCCACGAGTACTCCTTTTCTTTTTGCGGATACAGACCAACACGGCCGCTACTCTGAAACCTATCTTTTGTTTAGATTTTCCAAATGAAAATTTGAAAAGTTTCAGCAAAATAAAAATATTCCTACAAAACATTTCAGTTTTGCAGAAACTACATTTTCCACCAAAGAGTGATTTTGATTGAAAATTCCCAATCATTTCTAATGGATATCAAGATAGTAGCTTTTAGCATTTTTATTCTCAGTAATAAACGTGCAGGCAGCTCTGCTGCATGGGTGAAATGTCTTGTTCCCATTTACAGTAGGTCAAGTGAGCAACTGACCCCTCTCCCAATTTTATTTAAAAAATACTTTTTTTTCAATTTGCCAGGCACTCTTCAAAATCATGCTCGTAAATATAATTTACCAATAGATGAGCTTAGTTTCAGCTATAATGTCATCCCTGTTTATCGAGATCAAGCACAAGTTACAGAAGCATTAAAAGTGTGCCAATTTGGACAAGAATTACCTATGGATATGCAGGTATTTTGGATGTTTATTATCAGTACCGAAGTAAAAATAAAAATCCTTCCTATCATCTCTTTTGAGCAAAAATCGACATTGACTCTGCATAATCTAAGATTAATACTGTTGTTCAATAACACATAAAGCTTTGAACGTCAGGACTTTATGTTGTGTTTTCCTTGTGTTTTGTCACAAAAAAATTTCATCCAAAATTTGAAAATTAGATAATTTTCAGGCAGCTGTAGTGGTAGAGGTTTCTAGGTACTGTGACAAAGCTCTGTCCTTGTCTCCATGGGTCCTGCATTTCCTGGCGGATTTCGCTAACCTCAGAGGCTTACTGTGACCCTCCATGTAACTCTTCTCTCTCTAGAGCCAAGGGTCACAGTCTACTGAGCCATTTTCATCATAAGCCAGCGAGGGAGGTGAGGAGAAGTTATCCTTCCTTGCACAGTCTCTGTTGTCTCCCGGTCTCAGTGATTAATCAGGGGGCAAAGGTGTGGGGGGGGAGCCCGGGCCCACCCTCTACTCCGGGCTCCTGCCCAGGGACCCTAATAGTATCAACTATGGTAGCTGACCTTTTAGAAACATGACATGTACAATTCCCTGGGCTACTTCCCCCACAGCAGCCCTCACTTCCTCAAGCTCCACTTCACCCTTACCTCAGGGCCTCCTTCCTTGTGCCTGATATGGTGTGTACTACTCAGTCTCTCCAACAGCGCAACTTCCTCCCGCAGCTCCTGAAATGCACACCCACCTGACTAACTGGGAGGCTTTTAACTAGTTTCAGCCAGCCCCTGATTGGCTTCAGGTGTCCCAATCACCTAGCCTTTTCCCTGCCTTCTGGAAAGTTCTTAATTGGCCCCAGGTGTCTTAATTGACCTGGAACAGCTGCCATTTCACTTATCCTGATACCAGGGATTTGTTGAGTCTAGAGCTAATATATCTATCTCCCACTACTCTTCCATAGCCATCTGGCCTTGCCCCGTCACAGTACGTGTTCTGTCCTCTTCCCCCAGGAATCTAGAACTTCTTGTGGTGATGTGAACATGTCATCCAACTTTGATCATTCCGTTCATTTTTGTTTGTTCATAAACTTGGGAGATTTTGCTTTCTTGTCATTTGCTGTTTATTTCAGTTACCCTCTCCAGAAGATGGTGTATTGGTACATGGGATGTTCATGGATGCCAGTCGTTGGGATGATGAAGAGATGGTTATAGAAGATGCCTTACATAGACAAATGAATCCAATGTTGCCAGTGGTGCATTTTGAGCCCCATCGAAATTATGAACCAAATCCCTCTTTGTATCAGTCACCACTTTATAAAACTGGAGCCAGAGCTGGGACACTCTCTACCACAGGTTTCTTTAAAATCATAGTTCTTATCAAAATCAGAAATGTATAATGTGGAGATTCTGAATAGGAGAGTACTCAGACATCTGAACTTTTAAATGAAAGTCTTGTGTATAAGTCATTCAAAAGGAATTTTTCCTAAGTTTGCAATAAGAGCTCAAATTTGGCCTTTGGACTCTTTGTCTAAACAATTCCACCTTTTTCTGTATGTTATTTATTTGCTGTGTAATAATCTAAGAAGACTGAGAAGGAAGAGAGACACAGGTTCTGCGGGAATGGCTGAGAGCTATTGAGGCTTTCCTGGCTCTGAGGGAACGCTCTCAGGTTAAGCCTTAGAGAAAGACAAGCAAGCATGTAGACTGTTGATTGTTTTCATCTCTGTTGTCTCTGAAAAGCTTTTGTTCTAAATAAATAATACTTAGCTTTTTGAAAAAGCTATTGCAATATGGAGTTATTAATGCAATAGTATAACTCTGCAAAAAATAACTCTCCAAATACAAGTAGATTTTATTAGCTCCACATTGCTAAGTTTCAGCTTCAGATGCGAGATTCAGAAGCTGACTAGTCAGCTAAAAGAACTTAGTAATATCAGGAGATACAGATGTCACATGAAATAAGTGTGCCTTCTGAAAACCACAACCACTGACAATTCCTTTTCCCTGTACGTGCAGCTCTTTCACAGTTTCCCCTTAGAGATATTGCCTGATTTTCCTTCCTATTGTTTGTATCTTCCATGTACAGTGTGATTTTATTTCTATTGTCTTTGTTTAGACAGTGTTGTTCTCAACACTTGCAGAGAGAATGTCCAGCCTCTTTTATAAAATGACAGTTAGCAAGGCCTTCATTCACTTCTTACTTGTAATGGAAAATGTGCAGGAGCAGAATGCTGGGAATCTGCTCCAAGGAATCAGGTGCCTCTGTTCACAACAGCAATAAAGGGAGGGGTGATGAGGCACCATGAAAACTTGGCTGCTAATTGTTTGCTCAGACGTTGTCAAGGTGCTAGAGATGCTAAAGTGACTGTGTGACATGATGCTAATGAGATTTTGCATATGTCATGATGATCATGGTTGTGTCAGTGCAGAAGTATGTCATTGAGCTGATGTTGATTAAGCTAATGATGCTGAAGCTTAATGTCTTTTCATTAAAAAGGTGTGGTTAAGTGTTTTTGAATCTACTGCCATCATTCACATGCCAGAGATGCAGAAGGAGCAGTAGTACATGGATGGCACTGATGCATTTCACAGTCTTAACCAAAGGTGTCAAGATCACTTGAACAGTGCATGAGCATATTTGTAATAAAGCCTGTCTTCAAAAGATAGCAAACCAGGAGTAGCTAAAAATCAGTGAAGTAACAGCTGCGTATGTGAGATCCAAAGTATCCTGTGTTCTGTTCAAGAGCAGAGACAGCCTGGTTCCTTGACAGATGCCTTCCTATTAACTTGAAGTCAGGGATTCTTTTGTATGTTTCCTGCTCTCCCTCTTGTTCCTTATGCAATCAGCAAGGTAAACAGGAGAGAGCCCATTTTTTTCTAGTAGCTCCTGACTGGGCTTGTTGCTTATGGGCTTTCCTGAGCAGGTCATTGGAACCTCTGTTTCCATTGCTGCTCGTTCCAGACCTCTTAACCCAGATTCATGGTCAGATTTCATCAAAACCAGACATCTCCTCTTAGATCTAGACACTGAATGTTCCACAGAGATGGAAAAGGTCCTTCTACAGACTCACTAGATGTCACCAAGAAGGATATGTCTCAGAATGGAAGAGAGAGATTATTTGGGCTTCAAGCAAAACTTTTTATTGCCTTTTTTTACTTTGACTCAATATTTTGAACTGTCTCTTTCCCATATCAAGAAATCGGGACTAGTCCTGGACTTGATCAGAGTGCTTCTGGTAGCTATGTATACATACTGTCCTCAATCTGTAGCTCACAAAAGCTTATGCTCTTATAAATTTGTTAGTCTCTAAGGTGCCACAAGTACTCCTTTTCTTTTTGCGAATACAGACTAACACGGCTGCTACTCTGAAACATATCTATTTGTGAAAGGCAGAACAGTAGAATTTTGAAAGAGACTACTGGAGTCCTGATAAAATTAATGGATTAAATTCCTCCAAATGTATGTTGATATTGCAATTAAGATAACAAAAATAATACTTAAAACCCCAGCAATCCATCGGGCCATGTTGAGGTTGTTATTGTTTTGATGAAATCTACATTTCTTTATATTTGAGAAAACAAATGGGACAGATTCTGATATGCTTACATTGAATAGCACCTTACCTGAAATCAATGGGACCACTTGTGGAGTAGGTGCTACTCAGCGTGACTAAGGATATCAGAATCTGGCCCAGTGTACTTGCTTATTATGTGGATAGAGTGAGATTTCTGAGGCCCTTGACTATTCATTTATTTGTTTTTAGTGCTTAGGTTTTGTAAATGTTGTTATAGGTAAGTACCCTGATGTCATTTAGCAATTTTGAAAGTAATCGGTTTGCTTGTGAAATTATGTAATGCTTTGCCTGATAGTATTTGACGCTGATAGTGATGCTGCCCACTGATATGTGATGAGAGATGTATTGTAATGCAATAGGCATGGGATGTTGTAGCAATCTTGATTCTGAATGTGCTTATTGTGGAGGTTAAATTCTCCACCATAATGTTGCGTTGACATACTGATTTGCATTGCTTAGGTAAATGGTAATAGTTTTTCTCTTTGCTTTTTTAACTAGGTCATTCTACCAATTTTGTGGTAACAGTCTTATTACCCTCCAAAAGACCAAGTGACTACTGGATATCGAAAGGATCGGCCTTGCTCTGCCAGCTGAATGAGTAAGCAGGGTGCTGTTACATTCCAGCAGTATGTGTAAATCACATTCACAATGTATACCAGCAGAATGGTTTTAGCATTATCACAATCCTAGACTCCTGAGAGTATAATAATACTGACTACTAATTTATAGTTTACTTTTTCATTTGTATTAGATTTTATAAAATAAAATGTTGCCTGATATTCATTTTCCATTGTTATTTTTAGGCTAGTTCTTATCCTGTTACTGCTCCTAAGATTTATGCACCAGGGTGCTCCAGTTAAAAATACTTTTCCACAGTATCTGTATGTTTCATGTAAAGAAACATGCTTTGCATGGGGATGCTAAATTACTATGTCTGCTGTGCTTTACTTTCAGCTTTTATGCCTTGTTTTCTGTCTCTGGAGATTGCTTATGACAAAAGGCTTTAAGCAAAAATATGAAGAGTTCTTGATTGACTGATTCTAAAGGTCATTCACTGTCCTGCCTGCTATATTTTTGCCAGAAAAGCTGCAGAAAGAAATTGATATATAACTATTTTAGAAATACTCCGTCTCCATCACTGAAGCAACTGGGTAACTCACAAGAATTAAAAGAATCCATTACAATTATAAACTATAAGCCTTTCAACTTAGTATCAGTAGCAGGGCCCACTGGTCACTAACACCAAGCCCCATTCCACTTTATTTCTGCAAATTAGCCAAAGACTTGTGCAAGACAAATAGCTCTTGCACTGTGGCCTGCAGGTCACCAAGCTGAAGCTCCAAAGGAGCAGTAGCAAAGGGCACTGAGAACTTCATGCTGCTGGCTCAGGAATGTTCAGAAAATTCAGCTCTGGAGCGTATGATGGAACAGTAGAATCTCTCAGAGCTTTATATAGTATAGGTCGTGATCAACACCTTGAACTACACCTAGAAGTGCAACTAGTCCAGATCATGGAGCACTGCTGTTATAGCAGATAGAAGATCTTCTTACACAAGTCAAACCACTGTCATCAGCCACTTCTGGGTGCTTCTCCAGCATAGTCCCAGGTAGAGCACATGGCTATAATGATCTGGCCTTCAGGGTACAAAGGTATGGAACAGTGTGTATCCTAGGGGAGAGGTAACTTTCCTAGCCAATCATAGATGTTAAAAGGCACTATATACTATAGTCACATGCAAATCCAGGGGAGCAAAGAATCCCTATGACCCAAAAACTATGGGTGAGGTTGAACATACACCTGCAGCGAAAGGTGCACTAATGACTCCAAGCTGTTCTTTTAGATATTTCAGTTTTATGTCCATTTATCTAGGAGGAACTTAAGCCAGTTTAGTCCCATCCACTTGCCTGCCTCTTTTAATACTAGGAGATCAGACACCATAATATATGGGATAACAATGATAAGATATAGATCTGAGTGTCATCCTCACATTTATGGTACTGCGGGGAAAAACTTCTTGTTGCCCTATCAGCGATGCATAGACACACAAGAGGAGAGGTGACAACTTTGTCACACCTCACATATAAAGGCCTGCACAGAGGATGAGTGAATGTTCTCTGCCATCATTTGGGACCTCTCAAAGAATAAGGAGAGAATCCACAAAAGGCCTTCCTGTTAACTCCTGCAAGATTTAAAAGGTATTCAGCAAAGGTTCATGGTCAAATCAGCATGGACCCTTTACCCATGTCCATTCTCAAAAGCAAACCATCAGCAATAGCTAGTGTGACATTACACTCCATATTCTTTATGAAAATATGCTTATGATATGGATATGACATAACTGAGATGTACTTTATGCAAGATGGCTCATGTAAGATATCATTGGAAGGTTATGATTTACTGAATGTGATTATCCAATTTGTATGCCTGTATCATTTCTATATCTGAAGTTAGGAATATTGACCATGTATCTGTATTTCAAATGGGTTACTTTGGGTGTCACCCACAACTAACCCTTCAGGTACAACCATGAGAAAGCCAGACAGTGCTAATGGCCCATAAACTAAGACAATGGACTGTAAGAAAGCTTAGTCTTCCTCTGGATGCTCGAGACAACTTACAAGCAATGGCTGCCACAGCCATGCAAGAGACATGGGTCCAAGTCACCTGTTACTGGATATCCTTCTTCCCCTTTTGGAATGCCAGACAAAGGGTTCCCGCCTTACACAAGAGCTATATAAGGCAGGGGAGTGACATCATCATGATTCTCCTCTGTCTCCCCACCCAAAGAGACACTGAAAAACACCTTGAAGCAAGAACTGAACTGGAGGGAGAAGGGTTGAGCCTAAGCTGGAAGGACATCTAGCTTGTGAGTAATAATACCTGAGGTCTCAAGCTGCAGACCAGTGCAGGTGCCTTTCAAGACTTTCTGCAATCTGCCTTTAACGATATCTAGCATGAGAAATTACTATTTGTAACCAACTTCTTTAGTGAAACAAGCTTGGTTTGCGTATTTTGTTATATTTGCTTAGTAATCTGCTTTGTTCTGTTTGCTCTCTCTTTAACCGCTTAAAATTCACCTTTTGTAGTTAATAAACATATGTCTCGTTTATAATATAATCCTATTTGTACAATTTGTAATTGGGGATGGTGAAGAAGCTGTCCATACATTCCTTCACACTGAGGGAGGAGGCAGATTTCATAATGTGTCTTTGGATCTGCACTCCAAGGGAGGTGGACATCTGAGTGCTGGGGCAAGTCCCTTAAGCTGAGTTTTCCCAGAGCTGATTTCAGTGTCTGTGTCATTCTGCAGTTGGGTGTGGCCCTGCCTGTGTGTGTGCCGGCAGAGGATTAATAGCCTGGTTCAAAAAGACAGGTGAAAAGGGTGCCCAAGATGGCAGAACAGGTGGGCTCAGTGGTATCCCGGCAGAACAGCTGGCATCTTAAAAGGGGGCAACCCATGACAGATAGTAATACCTTTCTCTACTAAAAACATGCCCAAAAGCAGCCCACTAGAGATCAAGGACACTGAAATATACAGAAACCACAGGAACTGCTTCAGCTTTACTTTACCAGTTATCTTCTCCAAAAACAACTGGTTATATACTGAATAGGAATAAGTAAAGCTTTAAGGTCAAAAGATGGTTCCTTTGGCAAGCAGCCTCACCATTATTTGATTGGAAGTATTTGAAGTTCTTCTTCAGTAATGGGCCCAAGATCTCCCTGTTGCTCCAGCAGCAATTATGGGAAAGGGCTCACCATTGTGGGAAACAACTCTTGTCAAATCCTCTAAAACCTCTTTTGAGCAAAACAGGTTAGAAATCAGCCAGGGAAGGAACTCTGTTATCATTGATCAAATACCCAAGAATGTGCTAGGTTCCTCGCAGACATACAAAGAGTTTGTAACACCGCAGTAGAAGTTTTACTCATATTGTGAAGACTACATCTTCTGGTAAACACTTTGGGGATAGGGGCCCCCTGTTAGCCCAGATGGCCAGTTATAATCTGCTGGCAGATTAAAATCACACCAGAAGAGATGGGCAAGTATTCTGATGAGGGGTTCATTTTACAGTGGACAGAAGACACCTATGATAAGGAGGCTTTTTTACCATCATCTTCCAACTGAGTGACATAAGAGTTATTGTTTATTGATATTTAAGCACTACAGTAGTTAACAGCAGCAACATGGTTACAAGTAAAGACAAAAGTCTTCCATGTTAAACTTTAGCTAAACAAAAATAAGTTGTCTTTAATCAACATAATTCCTTAAACAAGACCACATTGGCCAAGTTTGAAAGTAGATCACACCAACAGAGCCCAACAAAGAAGACTAGACCGTGACATCTAACATCTGACTTAGATGGGGCCAGGAATCCTCCGAAAAATTTTGGGATTAGCAGGTATTAGATTGGCAGTTGTGATTCAAGATGTATTCAAATTAAGCACATAGACGACAGTAGCAACACAACAGTGTCATTGAGAATCTGTACAGTTCTCTGAATGCTGACTGAGTTTTCTGTTCCCTTTCAACAAACAACATTTCCTCCATTTAAAAAAAATATTTCTGTAAAGTTTTAGCAAAAATACATTCTGTTAACATCTTGATTGGAAAAATGTTTCAGATAATCACAGCAATAGTACAAGCGAACACCAGTAATTTGTTTAGCTAATTGCAGTATAAACAGTGCAGAGTGATACGTTGTCAAAAATGAGAAATGTATGTCACAGCCATACTAATATAATAATATAATAAGATATATATAATATATAATATAATATAATAAGATACTGAATGATAAAGATATTGAAAATGACAATATACTAAAGAACATGTTAGTCAGAATGACTTATCAATCTAGCTTTTACTTATTAAACAATAGCTAATTGTTCACTAGTGCTTTCTCAGTAGTACACATACACTAGTGCTTACTTGTAACAAAGATTTGAATTCTTGCCTACCACTTGTCACAGACCATAACATCATTACAGGCAGACACAATCTAAGAAATAAATAACAGGGTCCGGTATTTATATTATTCAGTCATTACAATCACTAACACTGAAGATAATCAGCTCTCAAAACTAATTTCAGCTCCTTCATTCTATGTAAGATTTAAATTACATTATTTAGCAAAGTTAATGGCGACATTTTTTATTTTGAAATGACATTTTTCGTACTGAGTGCTCCTCTTTGAGAGCCTTATGCAAAATCCTTTGAAACAGCTTCTATAAAATTTGGAGCAGACATCAGTATTGTAAACGTACAGATAATTGCAAAGAGTGAAAATGCAACCAGGCATAATCTGTCTATGACAGCTGCTGCAAACTTCCACTCACTACAAACTTCTTCACCCTCATCTTGTTTTCTGAAACGCATTGCAATGAACTGAACTTCTTCCAGGATTTTAACAATCACTGGGATAGTATCCATTATAGCTTTCTTTTGAACTAGCTCAATATCTTCTGTAGAGGCGCAAGTGACCTTTCCACACTTACCACCTGAGTCACTGTTTTGTGGGCAGCATGGGTTTTCCATGGCATGGTAGCTATAGATCACGTTCCCATTGCTAGATTGGTATCCAGGTAACACATTCATTTCAACGCTACTGATGCTTGAATGGTGCTTGGGATAGTTGTATTTGCAAGAAAGGGGCCTTATGTTCTCTCCAGGCTTTTTCAATCTTAAAAACCAAGCACACCAATTCAGCAGGAAAACACGGACCTGAAAAACAGGAGGAAGTGATCAAAATATTTTAGAGACCTTTATCTTATTTTCACTGGTTGAACGGTGCACCTAGAAATCTTTGCAGGATCTGTATTTCACAAAGTGATTTTGCCATCTCCATGTGAACAGCTGTAAACTATTGTAAGGGAAAACTGTTTCATTATCACTAATTTATATTGGCTTGTGATGGGGTGTACCAGGCCCTTTGAGGACCTCCGGAAGGCCCTGTGGTCCTACCACATGCCGCTTTGTGAGAAAGAACCCTGAGAGAACAGGGCAGAGACTATTACAGACTCTCCAGGCAAGGAGGCCTGGGAGAGACTCTGCTTAAACAGGGAACAGGCTGAGGACCCTAGAAACAGACTGGACAGGTGGGAAGCAGCCCAGGAAATGCAACAATAGACACTAGTGATGGAAGCGGCAGTTGGCTGCTAGTACTAGGGTCCATGGGTTGAGACCCGGACTCATGGGCAGGCCTGGGTCCCCCCACTGGTCACAGACAGAGTGGCCAAGGGCCAAGGAGGCAAAAAGTTTTGTTTGGAAACCAAGAAGGGGGGTGCTTAAACAAGCCCAGAGACAGGACTGAGAACCTAAAGGAGGGGCCAACTGTTTGATTGTGTTACTCCGGTAGGGGTTTGTTTTCCATCCATTTCACATACAGACTGTGTGTGACTCAGTTGCAGGGCTGAGTCACTGAAAACCCATCTGAAAAGAGAAACTACCAGCAGAAAGTACCGCAAAAGCAGAGAGTGTAGGCCCATTCCCAGCCAGCAGGAGGTGCTTGCGGGAGGTGAGTAGCCACACTTTTACTCAGCTCTATTTAGTGAAAAACAGAAACAGGAAAATGGACTTTTCTTCTGTTTCAGGCTCTGCCATGTAACTGCTCCATGTCTTTGTTTGCCCATCTGTAAAATGGGAATAAGGCTACCACACAAGCTGGTTATATGGCTTATTTCTAAGGGGATCAGTTGTAAGGTAGAACTTTACTCCACACATGGTCCCAATGCATTATTGGATAGCTGAATCATGTGGTGACAGCAAGAGTTAAGATTGCCTTAGCATTACATTAAAAGAGCCTTGTGGTGGGGTATTTACCCCACTCTGACATTAAAGGGGCTAACTAGAGCAAGGGAGCTCAATTAACGCACCTGGCTGCAGCTGGAGGGTTGCCAGTCCAAATTAAAGATGAATCCCAGCTGTGGGGAGGAGCTGAGTGGTTTGTATCAGGAGAGGAAGGCTGAGTGGAAAGAAGCTGCAGAGAGGGAAGAACTCAGCAGCAACTCTCTTGGTGGTAGAGGCAAAGAGAGCGGAGCAGCAGGAGCTGTCAGAGAAGTTTGTGATGTGGCTGGGCAGAGCTAGGGAACCCTGCAGGGTAGAAGACTCATGTGGGTCCCTGAGATAACAAGGGAAGAACCAGCTCAAGAGACTGAACCAGAGAGCAGAAGTAGGGTGTTTGGGAACAGTGCAGGGAGCTCTGACGTGAGGGACATGGTAGGATGTGAACACAGACCAGGGGAGGAATCCAACCTCCAGTGAGAAGACGTGAGCAGTGTTGCTCATTACAAGAACCCAGGAAGGCGCTAAGGAAAAAGACTATGGTAGGAAGGAGGCAGCTAGGTGGAGCATGCCTTATAGAAGGGTGTGAGGATCACTAGGCCCAGAGTCATGAGCCGGAGACCTGACGAGGACTTGGAATTATTATTTGGACTCTGTTATCGCAAAAGCAGTGGGAACAAATTGTGGCCGGGCTGGAAAGCCATGTGAGAAGAGGCTGACCACCGTGAGACCAGAATGGCCATCGGCAAGGAGTGCAAGACAGAGAGCTGCTACCCTGCGCCTTGCCAGGAGGGGGCACCCCAGAGGTGAGTGCACCCTTCCACAGGCCATTTTTCAGTTGCTTGTTACTTTCTCAGACTTCCCCTTTCAAAGTGAAATTTTCCCAAGCCAGGTCTCGTCCCACATATGACTTCTTTAGGGTAGTCTGAGCAAAAAGTTCAGTCAGTTTTGAGACCACAAGAAGTGAAGAAAATGTACTTTTCACATTACAAAGCAATTCTTGCGCCCTTTTGTTTGTAAACGTTCCAGGGTCTCTGTTAAGAGGAGAAAGCTGATGGTAGTGCCTTTCCATAGATTTCATGACTTGGTTATACCTGAAAGATTTGAGGTGATTGTTCTGATTCTGTTGTAGCAGGATTATGAGTCAGAGTGCTGAGAGTTTGTTTCGGAGCGGTAATTTTTCCACTATTGTTTAAATTTCAATAAATAAACTTAACTGAAAGTCATTTTCAATCTATTGCGAGGAGCTCAGCAAAACTGCAGAGCAGGCCTTTTAAAAAATGGTCAATCAGTTCAATGGTTCAAAGTCTGAACCTTTTTGCAGAGGGAATGGCTCAAACACACCTGTTGTTTCCTCATTCTTTGGTGTGTAAACTCCTCCTCTGGTCTAGCCTGCCTATGGAAGCCTATTGGACAAATGCTTCTTGTCAAGGCTATTGAGTGAGGTAATTGCATGAGGGTGCATCCTGCTTTTCCTTCTCTAGTTGACGTTTAGAGCTCTTCTCTGAACTCCTGGCAGGCTGGGATTCTGTGTGTTTGTATAGATTGCTAGGAAAGGAGAAGAGCAACAACAGGAAACTAAATTAACTTATGTATTTGTCAAATTGTGTGTGTGTGTGTGTGTGTGTTCAAGAATGAATTGACTTTTGCAGGTAACCTGTGAGCCACTCTTAAAAGATAAGAGCCTATTTGCATTTTTATTATAGCTGCAGACAACCAGTCCTCAAATGACAGACAACTTAACTCTCACAGCCCTACCTGAATTTACACAATTCTCAGGATATGAGAGGTTACAATATTTGTTACAATCGCATGAAATAGAAGTGTCAGAAGTCAGCAGTGATGTAGGTTTCCCCCTTTGTTTTATTTTAATAAGAGGAAAAGCTTATAAAGTTTATGGGTTTCTTGATCTGACTGCTCCCTCCCATGAAGCTGATGAATGGTAACCATGGACCCCAATCCTGGAAACACCTACACACAAGTCATCTTGTAGAACTCAGTGGGGTTACTCACACATCTAAGAGCATGTGTAACTTGGGGCTCATCCATTTAGACATTTCCGCAAAGAAACCCCTTAGAGTTGTGTTATCGTCTCCACTGCTATCACTTTCAAAGTGTTGCTAAGCCATTTGTCCAGTGAAAGGACTTTTGGACTGCATCAGTTGTTAGCCTTCCAGCTAATAATTGGAGACTTTAAAGTTGCCAATATTTACATTGACACTGATTTTACTAGGAACTGCTGAGTGATCAGCATATTTGAAATTCAGGTACTTATTTAGCGACCTAAATATGGACTTAGGTGATGAACTTTAGGTCCCCATTTGAAAATCTTGTCCCACCTTTGTAAGGATGTTTGCTGTCTTCTAGGGAGGCACTAAAGGTCCGTGGCTATTAAAGCTATCTTGTCAGACTTCAGTGTGGGTGGATTTGGAGACTGACTGGCCTCGCTTGCACAATGCTCAGTTCTGTGGCAATGCCACTCCAAGGCCATGTCTTCCCTGGAAAAACAGCTGGGTTCTTAACTCACATTAGTTAACCTGAGTTAACATCCTAGTGAGAAAAGAGTTCGTAGTTTTCACATTAGTTAGCAGGTTGAGTTAGTCTAACTCCACTGCTTCCTCAAGCACTCCTTCCCCTGCCCAAACGTGGAGAACTGCACAGAGCAGGTTCGGGTGTGTCTGTGATTAGCGAGTGGGTAGAAGGGGACAGGGCATGGATGGATCGCAGCAGCAGAGGAAGGGAGCAAGCTGCTTCTTCCATCCTCTACCTTGGTCTTCTGCTGGGTTGTAAAGACTTGAGGACTTGTCGGCTATCCAAAGGACTCTTGTCCTATGCTGCTGAAACCTGCAGAAAGGGGAATCCATATGATGCCATCTGTACTGAGCATGGAACTTCATGAAGGAAAGCACCTCTCTTTAAAAGACTGAAGCACTTTTATATATGAAAAAGTGCAAGTGACATTGAAAAAGAAATAGAAAGGACACAGTCTGTGGTTACATAAGCCTCATTTCTGAATGATGACGATGTCAGACTTTTATTAACCTGGATGTCCATCAACCCTACTAGTAAGAGAAGGAGGTAAGGCACTGGAGTGGGACGCAGGAAAGCTGGGTTCATAGAATCATAGAATCATAGAATATCAGGGTTGGAAGGGACCCCAGAAGGTCATCTAGTCCAACCCCCTGCTCAAAGCAGGACCAAGTCCCAGTTAAATCATCCCAGCTAGGGCTTTGTCAAGCCTGACCTTAAAAACCTCTAAGGAAGGAGATTCTACCACCTCCCTAGGTAACGCATTCCAGTGTTTCACCACCCTCTTAGTGAAAAAGTTTTTCCTAATATCCAATCTAAACCTCCCCCATTGCAACTTGAGACCATTACTCCTCGTTCTGTCATCTGCTACCATTGAGAACAGTCTAGAGCCATCCTCTTTGAAACCCCCTTTCAGGTAGTTGAAAGCAGCTATCAAATCCCCCCTCATTCTTCTCTTCTGCAGACTAAACAATCCCAGCTCCCTCAGCCTCTCCTCATAAGTCATGTGCTCTAGACCCCTAATCATTTTCGTTGCCCTTCGTTGTACTCTTTCCAATTTATCCACATCCTTCCTGTAGTGTGGGGCCCAAAACTGGACACAGTACTCCAGATGAGGCCTCACCAGTGTCGAATAGAGGGGAACGATCACGTCCCTCGATCTGCTCGCTATGCCCCTACTTATACAACCCAAAATGCCATTGGCCTTCTTGGCAACAAGGGCACACTGCTGACTCATATCCAGCTTCTCGTCCACTGTCACCCCTAGGTCCTTTTCCGCAGAACTGCTGCCGAGCCATTCGGTCCCTAGTCTGTAGCGGTGCATTGGATTCTTCCATCCTAAGTGCAGGACCCTGCATTTATCCTTATTGAACCTCATTAGATTTCTTTTGGCCCAATCCTCCAATTTGTCTAGGTCCTTCTGTATCCCATCCCTCCCCTCCAGCGTATCTACCACTCCTCCCAGTTTAGTATCATCCGCAAATTTGCTGAGAGTGCAATCCACACCATCCTCCAGATCATTTATGAAGATATTGAACAAAACGGGCCCCAGGACCGACCCCTGGGGCACTCCACTTGACACCGGCTGCCAACTAGACATGGAGCCATTGATCACTACCCGTTGAGCCCGACAATCTAGCCAGCTTTCTACCCACCTTATAGTGCATTCATCCAGCCCATACTTCCTTAACTTGCTGACAAGAATGCTGTGGGAGACCGTGTCAAAAGCTTTGCTAAAGTCAAGAAACAATACATCCACTGCTTTCCCTTCATCCACAGAACCAGTAATCTCATCATAAAAGGCGATTAGATTAGTCAGGCATGACCTTCCCTTGGTGAATCCATGCTGACTGTTCCTGATCACTTTCCTCTCCTCTAAGTGCTTCAGGATTGATTCTTTGAGGACCTGCTCCATGATTTTTCCAGGGACTGAGGTTAGGCTGACCGGCCTGTAGTTCCCAGGATCCTCCTTCTTCCCTTTTTTAAAGATGGGCACTACATTAGCCTTTTTCCAGTCATCCGGGACTTCCCCCGTTCGCCACGAGTTTTCAAAGATAATGGCCAAGGGCTCTGCAATCACAGCCGCCAATTCCTTCAGCACTCTCGGATGCAATTCGTCCGGCCCCATGGACTTGTGCACGTCCAGCTTTTCTAAATAGTCCCTAACCACCTCTATCTCTACAGAGGGCTGGCCATCTCTTCCCCATTTTGTGTTGCCCAGCACAGCAGTCTGGGAGCTGACCTTGTTAGTGAAAACAGAGGCAAAAAAAGCATTGAGTACATTAGCTTTTTCCACATCCTCTGTCACTAGCTTGCCTCCCTCATTCAGTAAGGGGCCCACACTTTCCTTGGCTTTCTTCTTGTTGCCAACATACCTGAAGAAACCCTTCTTGTTACTCTTGACATCTCTTGCTAGCTGCAGCTCCAGGTGCGATTTGGCCCTCCTGATATCTTTCCTACATGCCCGAGCAATATTTTTATACTCTTCCCTGGTCATATGTCCAAGCTTCCACTTCTTGTAAGCTTCTTTTTTATGTTTAAGATCCGCTAGGATTTCACCATTAAGCCAAGCTGGTCGCCTGCCATATTTACTATTCTTTCGACTCATCGGGATGGTTTGTCCCTGTAACCTCAACAGGGATTCCTTGAAATACAGCCAGCTCTCCTGGACTCCCTTCCCTTTCATGTTAGTCCCCCAGGGGATCCTGGCCATCTGTTCCCTGAGGGAGTCAAAGTCTGCTTTCCTGAAGTCCAGGGTCCGTATCCTGCTGCTTACCTTTCTTCCCTGCGTCAGGATCCTGAACTCAACCAACTCATGGTCACTGCCTCCCAGATTCCCATCCACTTTTGCTTCCCCCACTAATTCTACCCGGTTTGTGAGCAGCAGGTCAAGAAAAGCGCTCCCCCTAGTTGGCTCCCCTAGCACTTGCACCAGGAAATTGTCCCCTACGCTTTCCAAAAACTTCCTGGATTGTCTATGCACCGCTGTATTGCTCTCCCAGCAGATATCAGGAAAATTAAAGTCACCCATGAGAATCAGGGCATGCGATCTAGTAGCTTCCGTGAGTTGCCGGAAGAAAGCCTCATCCACCTCATCCCCCTGGTCCGGTGGTCTATAGCAGACTCCCACCATGACATCACTCTTGTTGCACACACTTCTAAACACTTCAGTTCCTGGCTGTGCCACAAATTTCCGGTGTGACCTTTGGCGATCACGTAATCTCTCTGTGCCTCAATTCTCCCTCTGAACAATGGGGACACCAACCCTTCCTTTCTCCTCCATGTGTCTGTCTTGTCTGTTTAGATCACAAGTTTTTTCCCAATGTGTTTGGGACCCCATTGTGCTAAGTGCTTGATGATCTTAGCTGAGACCTCTAGATGCTACTTGAATGCTACTACTAATAATGATAACTTTAAGGCCGCTAACTCCAAAGGGGAATAATCCCCAAGAGACAAGAAGAAAATGGTTGTCACTGAATCCATTTTGTGTCTTGCAATCAGGGTCGCCTCAGTCACCCCTCCACAGGGCCCTTCCAACCCACTTCTTCTAAAGGATATTTTAATCCTCTAACTGGAAACTTCCTTAGGGCTCAAACTATGCTAATTTCATGTATGGTTTTAAATAGCCAATTATTTCCTTCATACTCGCCAGGGAAGAAAACAACAACCTAGTGAAAAGGACAATCCCTCCTTCGTTTCACTGAACTGTTTCCTCTGACTAATTATTGACACTGACTTTAAAGAGCCACAAGACCAAATGAATGCCTTCAATTGCTAAAAATATTTCAACAAGGTCATTGAGAGAGAGTCACTCTTGAGCAATGTGAAATATGACATATTATACTGGGCTTCTAGTTTGAAGATGTTAATAGATCTTGGATAGGCTAAGAGACATCAGGTCAATACCTTTGTTCCGTGAAAACGATGCTTTTCCTTCAAGCCAAAGTGCTGACTGCGTGGAGAATCTGCATCTGTAACTTCTGCGACAGGGAAGCCTATTTGGGGGCATTTCTAGTGCATGAATAAATGCACCAGAAATGGGGGGGTGGCTCTTGTTTTTTTCAGTCTACTGCCATTAGCCTGAAAAAACACATTGAAATCCAGTAATTAATCCATTCTCACATCACTGTTAATTGGGATGACACCTGTGACAGTGTGGCAGGCTGTAAGCAGTCTCGGCATAAAAGTTCTAGGTTCTTGTGTACCCGTGTATGCTTTTTTTAACATCGCTGGCTTGCCCAAGGGCAATCTGCTGGCACAGCAGTCTGCTCCAGGCAACAGACTTTCCCAGCAGTGTAACAGACCATCCACACAGTAGGCTGCTGCTCTCAGTCAGAGTCCCACATAACTACTTGGGGCTAGATCCACAAAGGGATTTAGCCACCTTAACTGGCACTTTAAATCCTCAAACCCCATGCTCAGCTGCCACCTAACCCTGTAAGGCCCTAAATTCCCACCAGTCATGTCACTTAAGCACCTACGTTTCTGCCAGGGGGCATGTACAAAGCCACTTAAGTTCTGATGCCTGGTGCCTAGCTCATGCCTATGCCCTGCTGGAGTTCTCAAGCTAGGTGTTCCCCCACCTGTCTCCGGCAGGTTCTCAGAAGCTGCCTCTACCTGCTCCTCCGTTCTTTGCAAGGAAGTGCTGACCTGGCTTAGGTGCCCAGCTCCAGGAGCAGGGGCACAGTTGTGACTCCCGAGTGATGATAGGCACCTCCCTCCAGCCCCGCTCTCACTGAGGAATGGAGCATAGGCGCCTCTCGTCTCCTCGGCATTTCTTATTGGCTTCTGTGAATCCCATTCTTAGGTGTCCAACTCTCCCCACACATTGTATCTGGAGCCTGGATGCTGCCTAACTTAGGGCTTTGGATTGCCCTGGGTCGTGGAGCGCTAAGGTTAGGTGCTAGGCTCAGTTTTGTATGTTCTCTTTGTGGCTTTAGTCTGAGGTGGCTTCTCACCAAGAGCAGGAATGTTCCTGAGTCCTACAAACTCAGCCTCCCCTCACTGGTGCAGTTCCATCCCTAGCCCTCTTGCTGCCCAGTCAGTAGTGCAGGGCTTGCCTGTCACATCTGGGTAGTTGGGAACCCTGTCCCAGGTGATTAACCCTTGTAGCAGGAGTTACACAAGGGCTTTTGCATGTCAGATCAGTGGTCAGCTTTCAAAGATGCTAAGCACCCAACAGCCCCTGCTTTTTAATCACCTGAATACCAGCTGAGGAGCCTGACTTTAGGCTCCCACATTTGAAAATCTTGGCCTTGGCAAAAACCCTCGGTTCAGTGGCCATATAGCACCCTGCAGTCCAGTGGAAGAGAGAGAGCACCAGTTGTTCTAGGCTCTATTGCATGCTTGGTGCTTATAGAACCCACCACCTTATCAGGCTAGATTCAGTACTAACCCTCAGGCCCTCTCCTCTTCTGTCTCCTAATGAAACACACAGGAGTACTATGGATGGAGTGATCACTTTCAGGAGAGGATAGGAATTTGCACAATTGTGAAAGTTAATTATTGGCTCAGGAAAGCAGGGAGCTAGTGACATTACTGCAGCTAATTAAGCCATGTGTCTTTTGTGCTGCCCCTATGCAGGTCATTAGCCTGCCACTGGTTCACCAGCTGTCAAGGAGGTGACAGAAGACAAGAAGCAAAAGGTGGAAATAACCCCACAATGAACAGAGAGGAGTTAAAATATGCAGAATCCTCGATGCAGTGGGGAGGAAGATGAATGAGCAGTAGGGAATCCAATGAGATTCGCCTTGCAGAGAACAACAGTTTCAGGTAAGCAATTTCCTCTTCTCTGCAGAAAACCATCTTAATAGATTCACATTCTTACTGAGAAAAAAGGCTGCAGGGCTATCTCTGGAAGAAAAATGTAACACAGACTGCAACAGGCATGGAGAAAAAACAGGCCAGGAATCACAATGGCCAAAACTTTTGTATTTGTATGCAGAGAGTTAAACTCCTATTCATTCTCCTAGTAACATCCTCCTCAGGACAACTGCAGCACTCCTGCCTTTTCACTCTAGGTCTAGCCCTGTCCCTCCCACCCTATTTCTTATTACGTGGGTCTCCCTCTTTCCTGGCCTGGCACATATCCATTCAAATGATATTTTCTGCAATAGTCACGTAGGCTCTACTGCAAGGCAAATAATCATTACGGGCCTTAGTTTGCTAGGTGCTGTACATAGACAGAGACAGTGCCTGTCCTAAAGAACTTAGTCTAAATAGATAAAACAGAGAGGTGACATGACTTGCTCAAGGGCACACAGCAGAGCAGTGGCAGAGCTGGGAGCAGAACCCAGACTTGCCGGGTCTCCAGCTAGTGCCCAATCCACAAGCCAGTCTCTCACTTTATGAATAGCCGACCCAGGAACCTCAGTCACACACACCTTCCTAGTACACTGCTGGAAGGAAACAGATTCTTCATGCACTGCTCCAGCAGGGGGCGAGGAGCACTGCCTCCTTAGATGTGGGAGGAGGGGCTTGCTCCAGGTATCCTGAAAGCTCTGCCCTTAGCATATTCCTAGGCTGTCTTCAAATCAAAAGGGGTCTGTTACAGGGTTGGGACTCACCACCGCAGCGCCCCCTGCTGACTCGTCAGGGAATTAGCTCAGTCCAGTGTGGAGCGCCCTCCACTGGTGGTATCCCATCTGTCTCTCACCCTCTCTTGGCACCTGGACCCATGTTGCTCCCTTCTTGCGGCGTCCTCTTCAAGACGCTGCCCTCCGGCAGTGCCCCCTAGTCCTTGTTCACCCCCTTACAGGGGAGGGGGAGTGGTTATCAGCAGTCTTTCACTTTGCCCAGCCCCACCGGCCAACTACATCCCAAAGTCTAACCCCTTTTGCCAGGGGTCTGGTGCAGTCCACTATCGCAGCGTCAAACGGCTGGGTGTATGTGCACCCAGGGACCCTTTGGCGGCAGCCTTCCTGCCCTCTTTCTCTCCCCTTGTCCGCCTCTCTCTCTGGGTCGCTTCTCCTTCATCCCCTTTGCACTGGCCCGGCCCTTCCCTTCCCTCGGGGCCTGCAGCCTGGCAGATACCAGGCTGGAGTTCCTTCTGTTCCCCTCGCCTGCGCTGCGCTGCGCTGCGCTGTCCCTGGTGCTAGTCCTCTCACACAGGAGACAGACCTTCACCCTCTGAAGGCCTGGGAGAGACTCCTGCTCCCTTCCTGGGCAGCCTTTATATAGGGCTGAGCCTGGCCCTGATTGGCTATCTCTTACTCAGCCTCTGATTGGCTCCCTAGCAGGCCTTCTCTGATTGGCCACCCACCCGCACAGCCCCTCTGGCCTGCTGGGAGCCCCCTCTAGTATAGGAGTGGGGAAGCCACCCCACTACACACCCTCCCCCTTAAGAATACTCGGGGGGGGGGAGAAATTCCCTATCGCCCTTGTGCTCCTCGCAGCTGGGCCCTCAGGGAATCTCTTTGCTATCACAGGCTCTCCTCCAACTGGAGCAATCTGCTTCCCTCTTCCATGGTCTAGATCCCCACTGTAGACTGCTCCAGGCCTACGTGGGTTTCCTCCTCAGTTTGGGCCCCCCCCCATGGCCCTCCTGTCATTAGGTGGGTTCCCTGGTTAAGGTGGGGCCTCTCTGCCCCAGCCCCCTTCTCTCTGGGGCCTCGGGCTGCAGTACCCCTTTCTGTCGGCTAGTCCCAGACTGAGCCAGTTTTTCTGGCACTCCCTCTTTCTACCTCAGGGGGGCCATGTCTCCTTAATGTGGCCCCTGGTGTGGCAGGGGAAGCACTCATGGTGCCTTCCTGCTGCCCCAGCCCTAAGACTGCTTGTTTTCGGCCTAGTCCTTCATTAAGGGTTAACCCAGGCCATGTGAGCCTTATCAGGGCACTCCCTCTAAATCTTCTTCCCCTTATAGGATAGATGAACTCCGGCCACTGGGCCGCACTTCATCTATCTCCTTTGAGGTAAGAGAGGGGTCAGTGAACTATGCCATCACAAAAAAAAAAAAAAAGGGGGGGGGTGGTTAGAGACCCCTGGTAGGGGAGCCCGGACCCACCCTCCTTCACCGGGTTCCAACCCAGGGCCCTGTCATTGAGGGCGTGATCCACCCCTGGTCAGTGGGGAATCCTCCCGCAACATGCTGCCCTCAGAGTGGTGGCAGATACCACTCCCTTCCCTTTCCTGGGTCACTTCCTACCAGTTCTCCCGACATAGCACTCCCTGTGGCATCAGGGCCATAAGGTTCCTCAGTCCCTGGGGCTCCCCAGGGTTCCCACAGCTGCCAGTCTCTAGTCCCACTTCCTGGCCCATCAGCTCCCTCCTGTACAAGTTGCCACTGCTCCTGGGCTGGAGCCTCCGCTGGGTGTCCTCCTTCCTCAGCCGCGCACCCTGACTGAGCAGCTCTGTAGGCTTTTGTACTTGACTCTCTGTTGGAGCATGCCCAGCAGAGCCTCAGGGGGCATGGATTCTTCTGCCAGCAGGGAAGGGTTGACTGTCTCCTTCCCAGTGCTGGGCCTGTCCGCCTCGTCACACACCCTCCCCCTGAGAATGATGGTAGGGGTTTCCCCTGCCCTGTCCCCTTCCTCGTCCTTCTCTTCTCCCATCCAGGAGGGAAAGTCTGCATTTTTGTGGGCCTTACCTAGCCTGTGTAGTACTTGAAAGGAATAGGGCTGGAGGCACAAATACCACCTCATAATTCGGTCATTCATTTCTTTCATGCTGTTGATCCAGTGGAGTGGGGCGTGATCAGTCACTAAGAAGAAGTGGTTCCCCAGCAAGTAGTACCGCAGTGCGTTGACTGACCACTTAACTGCAAGGGCCTCTCACTCTATGGTAGAGTAGTGCGTCTCACGTGGAAAGAGCTTCCGACTGAGGTATAAAATGGGGTGGTCTTCCCCCTCTATCTCTTGCAACAGTACAGCTCCTATCCTTACTCCAGACACATCCGTCTGGAGAATGAAAGGCTTTGTAAAGTCAGGTTGGGTTAACACAGGCTCCCTGGTTAATTGTTCTTGGAGCGCGTGGAAGGAGTTCTCGCCTTCCTCCATCCATTGGATCTTCTAGGGCTGGGTTTTCTTTGTTAGGTCCATCAAGGGGGCAGCCAGTGTTGAGAAATTAGGGACAAACCGCTGATAATACCCCACCAACCCTAAGAATTGTTGTACCTGTTTTTTGGATTGACGGGTGGGGTAGTCCCTCAAAGCCCGTACCTTATCTACCATGGGGTGTAATTTCCCTTACCCTACCATATAGCCTAAATAAGTCACCTCCCGCTGTCCTAAATGGCATTTGGCCGGATTCGCCGTGAGGCCTGCATCACCCAGGGCTTGTAGTACCTTGGCTAGGTGCTGAATATGGTCTCACCAGTTGGAGCTATAAACGACAATATCATCAATGTATGCTGTGGCGTACGAACTGTGGGGGCTCAGTACCTAGTTTAGGAGCTGCTGGAAGGTAGCCGTGGCACCATGCAACCCGAAGAGCATCACTGTAAACTGAAAAAGGCCGAATGGCATAGGAAAGGCTTTGCTTGTGAGGTAGGAGTCAGAGGGATCTGCCAATACCCCTTGGTTAAATCCAGGGTGGAGATAAATTCTGCCTATCCTAGTCTCTCCAGTAACTCGTCCACCTGTGACATGGGGTAGGCGTCAAAGTGAGAGATGGCTACGGCCCGTGGTCTGGCCCCAGATGGATATTTCTCTTGACGCAACCTCTGTCGGTACGTCTCCGGACTGATGCCCGTCTGGTCTAGGATGGCAGCCTTAACCTTCTCATATTGCAGTGCCTCCTGTGGGTCTAGATTGTGGTAAGAGGCCTGCGCGGGTCCAGTTAAATACGGGGCGAGAATAGTGGCCCAGTGCTCGAGGGGCCACTGAGTGGCCATAGCTACCCGTTCAAAAGTTACTAAGAAGGCTTCAGGGTCATCTCCCAGCCCCAATCTTTATCAGCTGCACTGGTAGTCCCCCGCAGCCCTCCCCTGGCCCTCCTCCGGCTGGGTTGGGGGAAGGACTGGCTGCCGTTTTCAACAAGGTCGCCACCCGTTGAAAGAGTCCATCTTGACTCACTTGCTGCTGGGTGGCTAACTCCTGAACCAGCTGTTGCTGGGATTCTTGTTGCTTTGCTCCCTGCAGTTGCTGCTGCGCTGCCAGTTGCTGTAACAGCTGTGTCTGCTGTTGCTGCTGGTTTACCAGCAGCCATTTTTTGAGCCTGATCATCTCCATCTTGTACATGTGGCTCCTTCTAGCAGGCCCTGGTCATTGCCCACATTCTCCACCACTTGTGACAGGTTGGAACTCACCACCACAGCGCCTCCTGCTGACTTGTCAGGGAATTAGCTCAGTCCAGTGTGAAGCGCCCTCCACTGGTGGTGTCCTATCCGTCTCTCGCCCTCTCTTGGCGCCTGGACCCATGTTGCTCCCTTCTTGTGACGTCCTCTTCAAGATACTGCCCTCTGGCAGTGCCCCCTCGTCCTTGTTCACACCCTCATTTCACCCAGCCCCAGCAGCCAATCACACCCCAAAGTCTAACCCCTTTTGCCAGGGGTCTGGTACAGTCTACTATCACCACGTCCAAAGGCTGGGTGTATGTGCAAAGGGGAAGTGGGGGGGACCTAGGCTCGCCCTCTACTCTGGGTCCCGACCCAGGGACCCTTTGGCGGCAGCCTTCCTGCCCTCCTTCTCTCCCCTTGCCCGCCTCTCTCCCTGGGTCACTTCTCCTTCATCCCCTTTGCACCGGCCCAGCCCTTCCCTCGGGGCCTGCAGCTTGGCAGATACCACGCTGGAGTTCCTTCTGCTGCCCTGCCCTGCCCTGCCCTGCCCTGCATGCTAGTCCCCTCACACAGGAGACAGACCTTCACCCTCTGAAGGCCTGGGAGAGACTCCTGCTCCCTTCCTGGGCAGCCTTTATATATGGCTGAGCCTGGCCCTGATTAGCTATCTCTTACTCAGCCTCTGATTGGCTCCCTAGCAGGCCTTCTCTGATTGGCTGCCCACCCACACAGCCCCTCTGGCCTGCTGGAGCCCCCTCTAGTATAGAAATGGGGCAGCCACCCCTCTACAGGGTCTTTTAACACCCTTCTAATAACTGGGAAAAGGTCGGTCATCTCAGGGGGATGGGAGGGGGTTCAGATGGTTTGTTCATTTTTTCCATATCCCTTATAAGTAGTTGACTTTCCTGTAACTAGGTAGGGCCTTCATTGCAACCAGCACTGCTGTGTCAATGGGTGACTGCACTGGTGTGAGCACTGGAAGTGTCAGTGCTGCTAGAACAAGCCTAAATGCAGGTTGCCCTGAGATACTGGTGCAAGGTCAGCCCTGTGTCTATTGGAAGCTCTGCAGCAGAGGGGGTGGGTCCCAGCTCTGATTTACCCAGAACTTTCACGATGCTGAGAGTTCTGATTAGCTCTGGCTGGGGCTTCGTTGCTCCAAGGCCGATGCAGGGATAGAAGATTCCAACACAGCAATCTGCTGGAAGGAGAACCTCATTCTATGATGTCCTGCAGCCTCCAAATATTCCCTCTCTGCACTTTGGGTGTGGGACTCCCAGAGCTGAGTGACCAGAAGCCATGTCTGATCACTTCCACTGAGGGAAGAGTTCTCCATGAGTTGCCTGGTCCCCACAAAGATAATGCCTCAGTTGAGAGGCTGGTTTCATGCACCACTAGTTAAGGCTTATGATAAGGCTTGCTAAGTTATTAAAGCTTCACAGTGTGCCAACCATGCCAACACAGGAAATTTAGCTAACCAAAATAGGGTTTCCACTCTGGCTCCTCAGTGGCTAAAACTGCTGTAGCTTTGCTGGGTAGCTTCATCCCACACTTAGCAGAATGATCAGAGGGTGTCTTGATGGGACTGATGAGTGATTAGAACCCCTGGAGGGTCAGGAGGGTCCAGAGACTGGTGAGCACATTCAACAAGGCACCCATCCAAAGTTTTTATTAAGGCAGAATATGCAGGAGTCACACCTGGGCTGCTAGGGCCATGGTACAACTGCTCTCGGCACATGGATTCATGGGTGGGATGGTTATTTTTAAAGCTCTCTTAGAGCATTGTGACTGGATGATGATGATCATTCAGAATTCATTGGCTGTGCTTTCTGGAAGGTAAAACAATGATTTTAAATGTCATGAAAGTTGCACTAAGAAGTCATTACTAGCATGCCCAGCTACTGGATTTTTCATTGTTTGTTTTAAACTTGCATTAACACCCTGGAATATTTTTAGAGCATATGATGGATGGCCATCTTGGCCAATGCCAGGAGGAGGTTGCAAGGGACTGGTCTTAAGACTGTGACATGCCTGCAGGCTTAAATCCTTCATATAGCCACAAAACAAACCCAGGAAACCAGCCATACAATCACCAAGCCCTGACCTGCTCTAGCAGTGGGGGCGGGGAAGAGGTAGCTCAGGCTTCCGCATCCATTCAGTGCAGAGAGGCATCACCAGAGACGTCACAATGCTGATGAGCTCATCTCTCCAGCATGCTGTGTCAGGACTACCCTCAATCCCAAGCTGCGGCAGGGAGAGCGTTCCTCAACTGCGCCAGGGCAGTTCTCACGCTACGCACAACATGGGGCCTGCCTCCGCAGCTCAGACCAGGATTTAGGCTCCCAGCTACTAAAGAAGCTCTCCCGATGAAGACTGGCTGAGTTGAACCTGAGGCATTGGGTTGGTCCAGGACAGATCTCCCAGCAGGTGAGTCTAGGAGTGTCCTGAATGTACTTAGATGGTGTCAATGGAAGTGGCTTTTCTGGTTGTAGGTCTCCTCTGCTCTCTCACCCTATTGGGTGAGTGGGGGTGGGCTGAGAGAAATATGATCATGGTCGAGCTGGGCTCACTCCAACTGCCGTGTCCGAATAAGAGAGTAATGGGGGTTCCAGTTGGTAAGCTGGCCCAGTTCATACCGTGCCAGAAACCAACGGGAAAATTCAGGAGGCAGATCCAGGTTCAGATTCGGAACCTCTGCACTGCCACTTGCTGTGTGCTCTGTGCTGACTGAAATGGGGCTCCTGGAGAGTAAACACCTCAAAAAAAGGATCCGTGGTGGCTGAGACATGTTTGTGTTTTGTGCTTTGAAAATCATAAAGCTTTTCTGTGCCAGTGTGTAAGAGACCAGTATGGGTCCTTGGGGCTGGCAATAGCAAAGTGGGCACCATTAAGAAGAGCAAGATTGGTTTGCCAGGCTGTTTGACTTTCCCATGTTATCAGAACAGTAAATGGTACGAACTCCAACGGGAAGCCTAATAACCAGGGTGCCTTTTTGCCTTTTGTGGGGGGGTTTTCTACGTGAGACGGCCAGCGTGGCGATATCACACCTGTTTTGTTCAATCACAATTATTTAGCTGATTACAACAAGTTGTGGTCCCATCAGTTCAATATCAAGAAGAATCATTTATTTCCTGTTACTGAATATGTCCATGTGGAAGCCACTTACCCAGTGGGGCATTTTTCCCGCTTGTGGATCATGATGATGAAACTGAAGAACCAGGACCGTTACCACCACCGAGACACCAACAATGACCATGATACTAGCGAAATATTGAGCTGCAATTAAAAAATAACAAAGGAGAGGTGGGTTTGATTAGAAATGACAGGGTGAAATCTGCAGTCCTGATTGTGGTCCTGTGCTGCCCCCCGTGTGAGAGAGTGAGCTTCCCCTCCAGACTGAAAAACACTGTCAAGCCCCTGCAAAGAAATGCCAGGCATGGCCTAAGTTAGCAACTCATCGTCAGAAAAAGGGGCCCTCTGAATGCAGGCATTCCTGCACCCCCGTCTAATTAAATTGTAATGGCACTTATGCAAAGGACAAGGGCTATACATTTCTAGAATTCTATCAAATACAGTATGTCTTTGCATAAGAAAACTATATTAAGGGCTAGATTTGCAACAAGCCCTGAAACGAGGCAGCATGTAGTTGCACTGCTACAGGAGCAGGGGCCAGGTTGTGCCTGAGATGTCATCTGGTCTCCCCCCAGCCCTCTCTCCACTGGCAGCTGCGAGCTCCCTTTCCCTCATGGCAGCATTGCCCAATGCTTTGGGGGAGGAGCCAAGATTCTGCCCAGCTGTGCAGGAGGGGGGGTGGCAGCCCTGTGGTACAGGAAGTCTATGCAGGGGAATAATAATGAGACACCTTGTGCCCACTCATTCCTCTACACTGGTCATTAAGCAGGTCACAGTCAAGCCCTAAAATAAGCAAAGTACCTGACTCCAGCAAAGTACCTGGAGGAACTTCAGCTTTGAGGCTCTCTGTCCACTGCTGTCTGTGTCAGGGTATTGCAAACCAGCTCAGCAATGTATGAATGCTTTGATATCCTATGCACTAACCCATGATAGATGGGAGCTGGGGAGTTTATGGATGGGTGAAACTTGTGCCAGTCAGGACTTCAGAGAGTTAATGTTGTTTCATACACTGGGCTGGAAAGTGAGCAATATGATTGTGCATAAAGCAGACTAGTTGACTGGTAAAAGGAGATATGCACAGCCTACTCACGCTGCACTCTGAATGCATAGCTTTTGTCTTTGTATATGATCAAAAGGACACAGACCAACAGCCTTCTCAGTAGGGTTACCATACATCCGTATTTTCCTGCACATGTCCGGCTTTTTGGTTCTTAAATCACCGTCCAGGAAAAATTTTTAAATATCTAAAAACATCCGGGATTTTGTCATTATTATTTTTCCCCAAAGAAGAATTAATCATTCAAGAAAGAAAGTGAACGTTGATTACTCGAGAGAGTGCCAGCTTTTTCCCCCCAGCTCTCAGTGCTTGTGCCATGAAACAGCTATTTTGCACGGCTGGGAGGGAGTGGGGAAGAGGGGGAATGCGGCGCACTAAGGGGAGGAGGGGGGGCCGGGGTGGGGATTTGGGGAAGGAGTCCAATGGGGCAGGGAGGGGGAGGAGTTGGGGCGGGGATTTTAGGAAAGGGGTTGGAATTGGGGTGGGGAAGGGGTGGAAGGGGTGGAGTTGGGGCGGGGCCAGGGGTGCGAGCAAATTCCCCCTGCTCCATGGAGTGTCCTCTTTTTTGAATGTTCAAATATGGTAACCCTATTCTCAGCAGTGTAGTCATTGTCAATGCAAGATAACAGCCAATAGGGATGCCTGATTTGGCAGCCATTAGTAGTGGAGGAAGTATGACTCATTCAGTCATGTCGAGCATAGTGCTGAAAGCAGAAACTGCATGCCAACCCTGCTGCACACCATGATCATTTCTGTGCAGCTTTCACCTCAGAATCAAGCTCCCATGTCCACTGATTAAAGGAGGTCTCTGGTGTCTCTCCATAACCAACACACTAGCCAGATAGGAAACATATAACAAAGAAGCAAGGTGACAAGAGAGGAAGGATGATACAGTAGTTAGGGTAACAGAGTAGGACTAGAGACTCTGGTTCAATTCTTTGCTCCACCACTGACCCCTGTGGGAAATTGAGCCTAAGTTCCCCATCTGTAAAATGGGGATAATAGCACTGTCCCACCTGACAGGTATGTTGTTAGGATAAATATATTAAAGACTGTGTGGCATTCAGATACAACAGTAATGGAGGCCTTATTAAAGGTGGAAGAACTCGATGGAATATTTTGTGATATTGGACTTTTGAAAGGAGATCCAATACAACTAACCTTAAGAGACAATGCTGCGGCTAGCCAAGGGAAAATGCATTTTCCGCCTACCCCAAATCAAGTTTTAGGGCAGACAATAAACAGAGATGGAATTAGTCCTAGCTCTGAGAAAGCCAAAGCAATTCGAGAAGACCTGGATCAAGTACCACTAAGGCCTGGTCTACAGTATGTGGTTATTTCGGAAATAGCCAAGTTATCTTTAAATAAAACTGGTTCCATCCACACGACCAAACCAGTTTTTTCAATTTAAAGGGCTCTTTACTCCAATTTCTGTACTCCACCTTGGCAAGTGGAGTAGCGCTAAAATCGAGATCGCAGTTCCGGTTACAGGTACTGTGGACGCAATTCAACGATATTGGCTTCCGGGAGCTATCCTAGAATGCTCCCTTGTGACCACTCTGGACAACGCTCTGAACTCCAATGCACTAGCCAGGTAGGCAGTGAAAGCCCCGGGAACTTTTGAATTTCCTGTTTGATCACCATCAGCACAGGTGACCATCAGCACAGTCCACCATCACAGGCAATCATGCAGAGTCCACCATCGCAAGAGACCACACAGTCCCGGATTCACAGACGAGCTCCAGCATGGTCTGAACAGGAGGTACTGGATCTCATTGCATGTTGGGAAGATGAATCTGTTATGGCAGAACTACGTTCCAGCAGAACTACATTCCAGCAAATACATACGTAGAAGTCTCCAGGGCCATGATGGAAAGAGGCTACTCCAGGGACACAGAACAGTGTCGTACAAAAATCAAGGAGCTCAGGCAAGTGTACCAAACTGCAAGGGAGGCAAACAGGTGCTCTGGGTCACAGCCCCATACATGCTGTTTCTACCATGAGCTGCATGCAATTATGGGGGGTGACGACACTGCTACCCCACCACTGTCCATGGACACCTGCAAGGGGGGAGTAGCATGGAGCGAGGAGGATGAGTTTTTGGAGGACGAAGAGGAGGAGGAGAAGGAGGACAGTGTACAAGCGGCAAGTGGGGAATCTGTTTTCCCCCCCCAGCCAAGAACTATTCTTAATGCTGGAGCCAATAGCCTCCCCCTACTTCCAAAGCATGCTCCCGGACCATGACCCTGGAGAAGGCACTTCTGGTGAGTGAGAGTTTGATCGGAGCCACGCGGTGAGGGGTGGGGGGAACCGAGCCATGCTGGGCTGTTCACGTTTAGTTTAAAGGGCTCATCACTGCTCCGAGCCTCATCAAAGCCCCGCGGTGTTTGTGTGTGGGGGGGCACAGGGGAGGGTGTTTTGTGAAGCGATCATCCCAGAGAGCCCACAGGCTGCCTGCAAGCTGAATTCTGTTGCCTGGCCGCGTGTGATGACTTACTCACACCAAAGTGGCAGGCACTTCAGTATAAGAGGCAAAATGAGACCTTGGACAGAAAAAACATGTGCTGTGTACTATGAATTGCCTGTTTCACTGAGAAACAGTGTCCCCTTTGTTCTCTAAAATATATCTTTTAAAATACTAACCTCCCTTTTTCTCTTCCCAATGCAGGTGCAAATGTTTCAACGCGGCCCCTATCTACTCCATCCCAGAGGCTGGTCCAGATTAGAAGGTGGAAAAAACAAATTCGGGACGACATGTTCGCCGAGCTCATACAGTCCTCTCGCACTGATAGGGTCCAGCTGAATGTGTGGAGGCAAACAATTGCGGAGTCCCGTAAAATGTTAAATGAACATGAAGAGAGGAGGGACACGTGCAATGAGAGCAGGCAGGATGCTATGGTCAAGCTCATGGGGGAGCAAACTGACATGCTCCGCTGTATGGTGGATCTAATGCGGGAAAGACAGCAAGACCATAGACTGCTGCTGCAGCCCCTGTATAACTGCCCTCCCTCCTCCCCAAGTTCCATATCCTCCTCACCCAGATGCCCAAGAACATGGGGGAGGAGGAAGCTATGGGGACCCACACAGTCAACCCCAGAGGATTGCACAAGCAGCAGAAAGCTGGCATATCCAAAATTTTGATTTGGTTTCTGGACTTGTCCTTCCCTCCTCCTCCACTCCCCTAACCCAATACCCCCCCCTCCTCCATCTAGGTTCTGATTTCTCTCAGTGTTTTGTGCAACAAATAATAAAGAATGGTTTTTAAACAATTGTGATTTTATTTCCTTTCATATATATATAGGGTGCGGGTAACTTTAAGAGAAACAAACACAACTGTCATACCGTGCCCTGGCCAGTCATGAACCTGGCTTTCAAAGCTTCTCTGATGTGCAGTGCGCCCTGTTGCACTTTTCTAATCACCCTGTTGTCTGGCTGTGTGAAACTGGCCACCAGGTGAGTTGCCTCAACCTCCCATCCCACCATAAACATCTCCCCCTTACTCTCACAGATATTGTGGCGCACACAACAAGCAGCAATTACAGTTGGAATATTGGTTGTGCTGAGATCTAACCGAGTCAGTAAATTGCGCCAGCGCGCTTTCAAATGTCCAAATGCACATTCTACCACCATTCTGCACTTGCTCAGCCTATAGTTGAACTGCTCCTTACTACTGTCCAGGGTGCCTGTGTATGGCTTCATGAGCCAGGGCATTAAGGAGTAGGCTGGGTCCCAGAGGATAACTATAGGCATTTCAACATCCGCAACAGTAATTTTCTGGACTGGGAAGTAAGTTCCTTCCTGCAGCTGTTCAAACAGACCAGAGTTCCTGAAGATAAGAGTGTGATGCACTTTTCCTGGCCATCCCACGTTGATGTCGGTGAAACATCCCTTGTGATCTACCAATGCTTGCAGCACCATGGAAAAGTACCCCTTGTGGTTTATGTACTGGCCGCCCCAGTGTTCCAGGGCCAAGATAGGGATATGTGTTCCATCTATCGCCCCGACACAGTTAGGGAACACCAGTGCATTAAAGCCATCCACAATGGTCTGCACATTTCCCAAAGTCGCTACCGTTGATAGCAGCTGGTCAATGATTACATTGGCTACTTGCAGCACAGCAGCCCCCACAGTAGATTTGCCCACTCCAAACCGATTCCCGACTGACCGTAGCTGTCGGGCGTTGCAAGCTTCCACAGGACTATGGCCACTCGCTTCTCAGCTGTGAGGGCTGCTCTCATTTTGGTGTCTTTGCGCTTCAGGGCAGGGGACAGCAAGTCATAAAGTTCCATGAAAGTGGTCCTACGCATTTCTCAGCCACTGGGAATCATCCCATACCTGCAACACTATGCGGTCCCACCAGTCTGTGCTTGTTTCCTGGGCCCAGAATCGGCGTTCCATGGCATGAACCTGGCCCAACAGCACCATGATCTCCCAATCGCCACATGCCACGCCATCTGTGTCCATGTCCTCATCAGTATAGTAATGGCGCTGTCGTCGATTCCTCGCCCGGTTTTGCAGGTACTGCACATAATGCTGGATAATGCATGAGGTATTTACAATGGTCAAAACTGCAGCAGAGATCTGATTGGGCTTAGGAACATAGGAAACATAGGAAAGCAGAGTGGCAGCGGAAGCTGTGCTGTTTGGTTCACAGTAGTCAAACAAAGGCTGAAAA
Organism: Dermochelys coriacea; assembly: GCF_009764565.3. Taxonomy (NCBI): domain Eukaryota; kingdom Metazoa; phylum Chordata; order Testudines; family Dermochelyidae; genus Dermochelys; species Dermochelys coriacea. The sequence goes on from NC_050072.1 coordinate 131,123,174, forward strand.
TGGTTGTCTTCTGTAGCTTTCACTGAGGTGGGAGCCCAGGACAGACAACATGGAGAAGCTCGGAAGCAAGGCAATAGCGGGAGAGCAGAGTTGGTGGCAGAAGCTGTGCTGCTCAGTTCACGATGGCCGAGCACAGTTGAGTTGGAGAGGTGGATTCATAGTAGCAGGAGAGCAGCGGTGCACCATCTGCTGAAAGCAGTATGGTGTCTGCACACCAAAAAGGTGTGAAACGATTGTCTGACATAGCTTTCTGACGGCACACACCCAGAAACACCCTCGAGAATGTTTGTTTTTTCCCCATCATGTACTGGGAGCTTAACCCAGAATTCCAATGGGTGGCGGGGACTGCGGGAACTGTCGGATAGCTACCCACAGTGCACCGTTCCGACATTCGATGCTAGCCTTGGTACTGTGGACGCAATCCACCGAATTCACACGCTTTAGTGAGGACACAGAAGACCGAATGTATAAAATAGCTTCCGAAAATTCGAATAGAATAATTTTGAAATAATTTTGTACTGTAGAAGTACCCTAAGATGTCAATATCTATTGCTAAGGTTAATGTGATTTAACCCAATTACTAAATACATTCCTGAGAAAAATCTGGTAGTAGCAAACACTCTGTCACTGTGGCAGCCAGGGCTGGCTCTACAGTTTTTGCCATCCCAAGCAGTGAAAAAAACTGTCGCCGTGGCCAGCAAAGGCGAGAAGTTGCCGCCGATTTGCCGCCGCGGCCGGCAAAGGGGAGAAGTTGCTGCCAATTTACCGCCGCGGTGGGCGGAACAGAGAGGCTGCTACCGAATTGCCACTGTGGCCGGAGGAACTGCCGCCCCTTTCTACCTGCTGCCCCAGGCACGTGCTTGGAACACTGGTGCCTAGAGCCGGCCCTGGTGGCAGCATTGCACTCACATACCCATGAACTTGAAAATGATGTAAAGGAGCATGCAGATGCTGTGGACACATACAGACAAGTGTCAGAAAAGCTACAGAAAGCAATCTTGACAGAGACCGAACTTCCTGAAGTTTCAAGTGATTTTAGGGGTGGATGGCCCACATATCTAAGGACACTAAAGAAGTGACAAGAGACAACTTTGCGGGTACAATTAAGCAAGTCTAATGGACTCATGATTAAAGGCAGTTGCATCATAATTCCAAATGAAATGAGTGGCGATATCTAAACGTCTTCCTTGGAGGACATCAGGGATTAACTAAGTGATGTGACTGTGTCTATCTGGCTGGAAAGGAAACAGAATGAAGAGACTGACATTTCTCAGTGATGGGAACACCTTCTTCAATGGAAAGGTGCAGCTAGGCTCTACAACTACAGGAAGTCTTTGGGACAAAGCACTGGGCAGGGATTCATGAGCACCTGATTCAGTTCTTGATTTGCCACAGGCCAGCTATGGGACCCTGGACAAGGTACCTAAAGAAGAGAAGCATTCAACTTCTATGAAGTTTAAGGCAAGGAAGATGCCCAACTCCCTCAAACACCAGCCTTCATCTCTTTGGGTCTCAGTCCCTCATGTGTAAAATGGGGATCAAACCACATCCTGTCTGTCGAGTGTAAGCTCTTGAGTCAGCTCTGCCCGTGTGCTGCCATATACTGGCTGAGCAGAGCAGGTAGAAGGCACAACAGGATCATGCCATGGACCATTAACTGTAATAAAGACTAGCCTCCACACCAGCAATATCTGGTACTTAAATCCTTGCTAAGGGACAGATAAGCAGGCCTAGCAGTGTAAAAAAGACAAGGAATGTGGGAGTCTAGGTCTGTGTCCAGTGGTGCCAAAATGCCAGGGAGCATTATAGCTAAAGTTGCCACAGAGGGATGGGAAAGCATGTGCTGAAGCCAGAAATCCTGTTTTCCCCCACCACACACACACACACACACACACACACACACACACACACACACACCCCTCTCCCGAGCAGGAGCTTGGAGCAGTAGTCAAAATTTTAATAATCTCTCGGAGGCGTTTTGTCTCATACTCTCCTAATGCAACTTCCCATAGCCTCAGAGAAGAGCACGGCACTGATAAGGAGCCTCCAAGGTCTCCATTAAAACTATGGTATAGTTCTGTGAGGCAGTCCCAGTGTCCCAGGACAAAATGAATTATGCAGATAGGCTAATAGAATAATCTTGACAGCTAGAGGAATAGAAAAACCTCTCTATTACAGAGCAAAGAACTAGGGGAACTCATTGTGAGGGGAACAGGCAGGATTAACCACTGAAAGGAACTACCCAGCGAAGTAGTGGATTTTCCAGCTCTCCATGTGTTCACATCAAGACTGGTTGCTGGGAGGACAGGACTAGCTGCAATGCACCTCTCTGATCGCAGGCCTTGTCTCTTCACTGCTCTCGGGATGAAATGCTACCACTTCCCCACTCTCCGGACAGGCCTGGCTGCAGTACCCTGGGTACCAACCCTGCGTACCCTGTAGGCAGAACAGGCCCCAGCATGCCCAGTGAATTAGAAACATAATAGACATGTCACAAGAACCATCACTGCCCTGAAATACTATGCACTTTGGTGAATATTGCACATTTAAAGGGGCACTGTAAGGTTACTAAGCCTCACAGGAAATGACTTTAAAATGGTTTTAGACTGTGATGCAAAGGAACCCTAAGGAATTAGGTACCCATCAAATTTCAGTGGGATTTTGGGGACCTAACAATCCGAATGTTCGGGGTTAGGTTTTGGTTTGGGCTGACATGATGTGAGGGGAAAAAGTCATTGGAAGGCATAGGCCAGCAGGGACCTCTGTGATCATCTGTCTGACCTCCTGCATAACACCAGCACTACACTGCAATCCAGGGTGTGACTGCCACACTTGTAGACATACCCAGTCTAGCTGGCTGTACAGCCCCATCCGTGGTCTGCTAGCCCAAGCTGCTACAGTTTCACTGCCTTTGCTATTAAAGCAAAGTGCGATCAAAGATAGCTCTGTGTGTGCTGCAGTCCCACCTCTGGTGGCAGGGCAGACAGGCCCTAGGACAGTTAAGCTCACTGAAAGAAAACAACATGCCAACAATGGATACCTGTACAGGAATTAAAGCCACTCCCTCTTCCATTTACTGCAAATGGAGACCCCCAGCACCACGTGACCTGGCTACTTAGCCCCCTCCTCAACATGGCACATCCCACTGGCAAATGGAGCTGAACGGAATGACATACCCTTTGCATCTGACTTCTAGGATCTGCTCCTTTGACCTTTCCTGGGGTCCAGTCCTGCGCCCATGGAAACCATTGGTAGTAGGCTCAAGCTAAGACTCTGTGTCACTAAACAAAGCTTGCATGACCAGGCATGGGTAACGGGGTGGCCTGTGTTAGCAAGAGACACACGGATTTGCCTCTGTAACTCCTCGTGCAGCCTGCATTCTCATGGGCCTGGAGACTCTCAGGGCATGAGTGATGTCGAAGGCAATGCTGTTTGCGGTGGTGGTGACCATTTCTCTGCGTGTGCTGAGCTGTTCCCGGGGCCCAACGAGCTGGGGTGGTGCTAAAGTCTCCAGGCCATGGGGCTGAGCTCTGCACTGACCAGCAGCAGATGGAGCCCCCTTCAGGCAGCCTCAGTGGCACAAGTGCTTAATGAAATATGAAGTGAGCTTGATTCATGAAAGAAATTACATTCTTTTCACTGCCCCTCCCCTGGGTGGCTGCCATGGGACAGGAATGGGAAGGATGTCAGAGGAGCCAGGAGACCTTGCTTCAACCCCTGCTTCTATTGCTGACTTGCTCTGTGGCCTTTTGACTTTCCTGTGACTCATTCTGCACCTAAGTGTGGATGTGGGAAATGCTTTGAAATCTCTATAAAACATGAAGAGATCGATGGGATATTGGTGACTATTAGCCAGTCTTCCTATAGTCTCCAAACCATGCTGTTCCTTAGCATCTTTGTAACACTTGAATAAGTGTTTCCAAGGCACAGAAGCACAGGCAATCTCTTCCAGAGTGAAGTACTAGCTTTCCTAGGGCTGATTTATTTTTTTTTGGTCTTTTTATTGCTAGAAGAGGCATAATGTGTAGCGTAGTACCTAGGCAGCTGCTTCAGCATCTGGGGGTTGTAGGCATGAGTCCCTGGGCCTTTAGAAATGAATCACAGACTGAATTACCAGCAGACACCTAGCAAATATAGTGGCTGATGCTATCCAATGGGGAGGGGCTGTAAATAATCAGTAATACAGCTATTCATTCTTGCAGTGGTGCTTAACTTTGCTGATGACATTGCTTTCCCAAGGACGATGTGGAATGGAATGATTCATCAGAGAGACATCAGAAAGAGAGAGAGAGAACATCAGAGAGAGAACAGAAAGCAACAAAAATTGGATGAAAGCAAATGCAGAGAAGTCCAAGATTACAAAGGGAGGAAACTGGACAACAGATATGAAGGTGCACGTGGATGGAAAAGAAATCAAACAGGTAGAGTTCTGCCACTTGGGGAGTGTGATGACATTGGAAGGTGGCTGTGAGAGAGAGATTCATATGAGATTATGAAAAGAAACACTGCTTTTGGAAGGATGAACAACCTGTGGTCAAACAGGTCACCACACCAAACTACAGGTTAGGGTATACCATGTGATTATACAGAGCACTCAACTGTACCGAGCAGAGACTTGGCCAATGACAGTGGCTAACCAAAAGAGATTGGAGGCTGCTCATCGCAGATGGCTGAGGAAGATATTATACATTTCATAGAAAGACAAAGTAACTAAAGGGAGAGTCAGGGAGCCGACAGAGCAGGAGTTTAGAAAAGGTCATCACAGAGAGAAGGCTCAGGTGGTTGGACATATGCACTGTTTGGAAGATGGGCAACACGCTAAGCAAGCAGTGAATGGCGTACTCAAGGAGGAAAGAGAAAGTGTGGAAGGCCAAGGAAGAAGAGGCAGAAGACAGTGAAGAGGACTGAATGCACTGGCATCACCTGGGAAGAGGTCCCACACTAGCGAATGGACCTCAAATCAATAGAGGGTGTGTCAGCGGCCCAGGAGAAACTAAGCTCTAAGGTAAGGTGATGGTCCTCCTAGATGATGTGGGAAATTCTATAAAAGAGATGGAAATAGTTTGCAAATTAGAATAGCTGCTGTGGGGTGGGTATGGTAGTATAGTATGACATCCTGCCTCACTAAACGGGTTTGTTGCAGGACTACAGTAAAATATCAAGGTTTGTTTGGAGACGTCAGGGCATGTCCTCAGCTTCAGTGTAACTCTGCCAGTGCCCAGCAGTTGAGGATCTGCCCCATCATGTGTATTTAGGGCAGTGTAAGAAAAACTAAAACCACGCAGGGAGCAAGAGTGGGGGCTGGCTGTGCGGGAAATGGAGCAGAAATGAATTGGAGACTCTTTCTCTGTCATCTCTAGGACTTATTTCTCTTGAGTAATTTCACTCCATGCTGCAAGGAGGAAGGGAAGGCTCAAGGGGCATGAGGGAAGTAAAGAGGTCCCCATGGAAGTCTGGTCTAAGGCTCTCAACAAGACCAACAAACATGGCCAGGATGCTGAGGCAGAGTTGCAGTATCTGAGCTAGCCAATCACTGTCTGAAGATCCTGGATGAAATCCTGACCTCTCCCCCCCACCCCTACCCCCCCGTAAAGTCACAGGCAAAACACCTGTTGGCTTCAGTGGAGCCAGGATTACACCCTCTGCATTTTTTCCCTATAAAAGTCAGCAGGCTTTAGGGATGTCTCTGGGCAGCCCACTAACTGGTAAACCCTGGGTTTAGAATATAAGTTCTTCACTGGCAAAAGGGAAAACGGGCCCAAGGATCTTGGAGTCACTCAGAACACTTGCAGCATATGCAGAGAGCGCTCAATTCCACCTTGAAGTCACTAGGACCTTCAAAGGGCCCAATCCTGCTAGGTTTCCAGTGCGCTCTCAGCTCCTGCTGACTTCATTGGGAATGCAAAGCCACTCACACAAGTATGGGACTCAGCACTTTGCTGGACTGTGCCATTGGACCCAAGGGGGAATGGAAAGTCAAGGGGTCAGTCCTGCTTGTTCTGATCTATTGTGGGAAGATGAGATAGGGACAGCGAGGAGTCAAGAGAAGGGGTACTTGTAGGAAAGAAATGTCAGTCTACATTGTCCTGGCTGGAAACTCTTGCACTGTCCTTTGCCTCCATTTGGCTTCAGAACCAGAACTTTGCAGTGTTGCCAACCCCAAATGTTCCCAAACCATAAGATTGCCTTAAAAATCATGTGATTTTTAAAAAATAATTAAATTTAAAGTTCTTTTTATTTACCTGCTGGTTGCACTTGAGTCATGTTTTCAAACTTTTCCTGCAACCATAAGGAGTTGATTTTTTTACTTATTATTATTTATTAATTTATTATTGTATTTTATTATATGAACACTGAGATTCTGATAAAGAAAAGGAGTACTTGTGGCACCTTAGAGACTAACAAATTTATTAGAGCATAAGCTTTCGTGAGCTACAGCTCACTTCATCGGATGCATTTGGTGGAAAAAACAGAGGAGAGATTTATATACACACACAGAGAACATGAAACAATGGGTTTATCATACACACTGTAAGGAGAGTGATCACTTAAAATAAGCCATCACCAGCAGCGGAAAGGGGGGGAAAGGAGGAAAACCTTTCATGGTGACAAGCAAGGTAGGCTAATTCCAGCAGTTAACAAGAATATCAGTGATCACTCTCCTTACAGTGTGTATGATAAACCCATTGTTTCATGTTCTCTGTGTGTGTGTGTGTGTGTGTGTGTGTGTGTGTGTGTGTGTGTGTGTGGTGTGTGTGTGTGTGTGTGTATATAAATCTCTCCTCTGCTTTTTCCACCAAATGCATCCGATGAAGTGAGCTGTAGCTCACGAAGCTTATGCTCTAATAAATCTGTTAGTCTCTAAGGTGCCACAGGTACTCCTTTTCTTTTTAAGAATATCAGAGGAACAGTGGGGGGTGGGGTGGGGGGGAGAAATACCATGGGGAAATAGTTTTACTTTGTGTAATGACTCATCCATTCCCAGTCTCTATTCAAGCCTAGTTAATTGTATCCAGTTTGCAAATTAATTCCAATTCAGCAGTCTCTCGTTGGAGTCTGTTTTTGAAGCTTTTTTGTTGAAGGATAGCCACTCTTAGGTCTGTGATCGAGTGACCAGAGAGATTGAAGTGTTCTCCAACTGGTTTTTGAATGTTATAATTCTTGACGTCTGATTTGTGTCCATTCATTCTTTTACGTAGAGACTGTCCAGTTTGGCCAATGTACATGGCAGAGGGGCATTGCTGGCACATGATGGCATATATCACATTGGTAGATGCGCAGGTGAAGGAGCTTCTGATAGTGTGGCTGATGTGATTAGGCCCTATGATGGTATCCCCTGAATAGATATGTGGACAGAGTTGGCAACGGGCTTTGTTGCAAGGATAGGTTCCTGGGTTAGTGGTTCTGTTGTGTGGTTGCTGGTGAGTATTTGCTTCAGATTGGGGGGCTGTCTGTAAGCAAGGACTGGCCTGTCTCCCAAGATCTGTGAGAGTGATGGGTCGTCCTTCAGGATAGGTTGTAGATCCTTGATGATGCGTTGGAGAGGTTTTAGTTGGGGGCTGAAGGTGATGGCTAGTGGCGTTCTGTTATTTTCTTTGTTGGGCCTGTCCTGTAGTAGGTGACTTCTGGATACTCTTCTGGCTCTGTCAATCTGTTTCTTCACTTCAGCAGGTGGGTATTGTAGTTGTAAGAACGCTTGATAGAGATCTTGTAGGTGTTGTCTCTGTCTGAGGGGTTGGAGCAAATGCGGTTATATCGTAGAGCTTGGCTGTAGACAATGGATCGAGTGGTATGATTTGGATGAAAGCTAGAGGCATGTAGGTAAGAATAAAGCACAAGAACAAATCCGCCCAGACACACCCCTAGAACCCCGACCTGGGGTATTCTATCTGCTACCCAAGATCCATAAACCTGGAAATCCTGGACGCCCCATCATCTCAGGCATTGGCACCCTGACAGCAGGATTGTCTGGCTATGTAGACTCCCTCCTCAGGCCCTTCGTTACCAGCACTCCCAGCTATCTTCGAGACACCACTGACTTCCTGAGGAAACTACAGTCCATTGGTGATCTTCCTAAAAACACCATCCTAGCCACTATGGATGTAGAAGCCTCTACACCGACATTCCACACAAAGATGGACTACAAGCCGTCAGGAACAGTATCCCCGATAATGTCACGGCTAACCTGGTGGCTGAACTTTGTGACTTTGTCCTCACCCATAACTATTTCACATTTGGGGACAATGTATACCTTCAAATCAGCGGCACTGCGATGGGTACCCGCATGGCCCCACACTATGCCAATATTTTTATGGCTGACTTAGAACAACGCTTCCTCAGCTCTCGTCCCCTAATGCCCCTACTCTACTTGCGCTACATTGATGACATCTTCATCATCTGGACCCATGGAAAAGAAGCTCTTGAGGAATTCCACCATGATTTCAACAATTTCCATCCCACCATCAACCTCAGCCTGGACCAGTCCACACAAGAGATCCACTTCCTGGACACTACAGTGCTAATAAGCGATGGTCACATAAACACCACCCTATATCGGAAACCTACTGACCGCTATTCCTACCTATATGCCTCTAGCTTTCATCCAGATCATACCACTCGATCCATTGTCTACAGCCAAGCTCTACGATATAACCGCATTTGCTCCAACCCCTCAGACAGAGACAAATACCTACAAGATCTCTATCATGCATTCCTACAACTACAATACCCACCTGCTGAAATGAAGCAACAGATTGACAGAGCCAGAAGAGTACCCAGAAGTCACCTACTACAGGACAGGCCCAACAAAGAAAATAACAGAACGCCACTAGCCATCACCTTCAGCCCCCAACTAAAACCTCTCCAATGCATCATCAAGGATCTACAACCTATCCTGAAGGACGACCCATCACTCTCACAGATCTTGGGAGACAGGCCAGTCCTTGCTTACAGACAGCCCCCCAATCTGAAGCAAATACTCACCAGCAACCACACACCACACAACAGAACCACTAACCCAGGAACCTATCCTTGCAACAAAGCCCGTTGCCAACTCTGTCCACATATCTATTCAGGGGATACCATCATAGGGCCTAATCACATCAGCCACACTATCAGAGGCTCCTTCACCTGCGCATCTACCAATGTGATATATGCCATCATGTGTCAGCAATGCCCCTCTGCCATGTACATTGGCCAAACTGGACAGTCTCTACGTAAAAGAATGAATGGACACAAATCAGAAGTCAAGAATTATAACATTCAAAAACCAGTTGGAGACACTTCAATCTCTCTGGTCACTCGATTACAGACCTAAGAGTGGCTATCCTTCAACAAAAAAGCTTCAAAACAGACTCCAACGAGAGACTGCTGAATTGGAATTAATTTGCAAACTGGATACAATTAACTTAGGCTTGAATAGAGACTGGGAATGGATGAGTCATTACACAAAGTAAAACTATTTCCCCATGGTTTTTCTCCCCCCCACCCCACCCCCCCCCCACTGTTCCTCTGATATTCTTGTTAACTGCTGGAATTAGCCTACCTTGCTTGTTGCCATGAAAGGTTTTTCTCCTTTCCCCCTCCCGCTGCTGGTGATGGCTTATCTTAAGTGATCACTCTCCTTACAGTGTGTATGATAAACCCATTGTTTCTTGTTCTCTGTGTGTGTATATAAATCTCTCCTCTGTTTTTTCCACCAAATGCATCCGATGAAGTGAGCTGTAGCTCACGAAAGCTTATGCTCTAATAAATTTGTTAGTCTCTAAGGTGCCACAAGTACTCCTTTTCTTTTTGCGAATACAGACTAACACGGCTGCTACTCTGAAACCTGAGATTCTGAGGTAATCCCATGACTCCAGGAACTGGTGCATTAGGAAGAACACAAAATAGTGTGAGATTCATGATAAAATTGTGACAGCTGGCCACACTAGAGAAGTTTGGTTGTATCGAGGGAGAGTCGGGAGAGACCTGGGACAGGAATGTCAGGGACACTCCTCCCTATACAGATGCTTCCTCCTCACCGACCAAGGAGGAAATTGATCAAAAAAGAGACAGAAAGATGAAGGGGCAGATGCTAAAATGGCAGCAGCAGAAGGGATATGGGCTGAAGACCGCAGTGGTAATAGGATCCTAATCTCATTTTCCTCCCTCTAGCCAGAACCACTGGTGCCTTTTATGTTCTTATCTCTTAAAATCTATAATTCCAGTAGTCAGCAAGACACAGCTCTGTTTTCCCCCCCAATAATTTATAGCATTGTGTTCCAATGGTTGAATTGTAGAAATCACCCAAAGTGTCCACTGAGGTCATGTTTATCCACAGCTTTTAATTTCAATCCCTGGTAAAATAATGGTCCAAATGTTCAGGGAGCGGTGGGGGAGAGAACAAGCGACTAATGATAACAGAGCTGTGAGCACTAAGCACACATCACAGATTAGAAAAAGCAAGTGGTGCCAGATTAACTCTGTCGTAAGTGGAAGAGGGGAATGCTGTGGCTATAACATCTGGCTGCGATAATAGCTCTTGATTTTAGTGCAACATTCAACATCGTGTCTGACAATCTTTACTTTGCAAGTTTCAGAGCAGCAGCCGTGTTAGTCTGTATTCGCAAAAAGAAAAGGAGTACTTGTTGCACCTTAGAGACTAACAAATTTATTTGACCATAAGCTTTTGAGAGCTACAGCTCACTTCATCAGAATGCTCAAATAAATTTGTTAGTCTCTAAGGTGCCACAAGTACTCCTTTTCTTTTTACTTTGCAAGTAACTCTAACTGGTAAGGTTATAACTAGAATTACTAATTTACCATATAGTGAGCAGGCAGCAATTTATTATATTCCGATGAATGGGTTCCAACTTCCAGGTGAAACATTCCCCGCCACCCACACACACACTGTTTTAGATGCTTGTAACCGTAATAAAATGCCTTTTCAGAGTGAGATATTGACTCCCATCCCAAAAGCAACACTCTGATTTTGGAGAAAGTTGAGGGGGAAATAGTTAAGCTCTTTTGGAGTTATTTGAACATTAAAAACCCTTGGTTTGCCTGTACTCACTGTGAGTTGGATTACTGCAGGAGGAGAACTCCAAAAATGATTGAAGACTTGGTTTATTTAGTAGAACTCATGGAGATGTAAGGTTCAAAGCATGCTTGTGGGGAGGAGGAGAATCAGTGCAGCAATATCAAAGTTCTGATCATTTCAATTTGGTTCATGAGCAGACGGATTCCTATATCCAGTTTGCTGAAGTGCTCTGAAAGCAAGAGTGTCTCAGAACACTGGCTGGAGGTGAGAGGAAGCAGTCAGCTGAAAGCTTCATTTAGCAGCGTCCCTAAGCTGAAATCTTGTTTAATGGTGCTCTTAAGGTAAGTGTTCTGTTGTGTCACTACCGCTTTCTCCTCTATCTTAATACCCACAGGGGACTGATCCAAGGCCCCTTGCTGTCAATGGAGAGACTCCCATTGACTGACTGCAGTGGGCATTGGATCAGAGCCAGAGTGAAGGAGATGATCAGGCTGAGATGCAGAGGGCCTGATCCATCCAGTTTTACAGCAGTGTGCCTGCAATGAAGTGGATGGAGTCACAGCAGCATCAGTAGTGGAGCTAATGGGGGACGGGGTGGTGATCACCCCTCCTGGTGGTTTGTATGTGTACATGTGGCTCCCTGTCTCATGGCGTTGGAGATCAAGCCACATCAGTGTGGGATGGGCAGCAGCAGCTCCTGTCATTCCAGGCATTGTCACATGGCGTGCACGATTGGGTGGTGCTGCGACCTCATGTGCTATGCTACTCACACAAATTTGGTCTGGCTGTCCCCCCATCATGATGGAGGGGTGGCCGGGCCAAGCCTGAAAGGCACTGTGACCCCAGTGTTTGGAGTTGGTAGTCAGGTCCAGCCCTATGGGACAGGAGCTGCCACTGCCAGGTGAGGGCAGGGTAGGTTCGCTCTCCAGCCCACCATCAATGATCCATCACCCTTCCTGGTGTAGCTCCACCACTGAGCAACATTAAACTGGTTCAGCGGGGTGGAAGATCAAACCCAGGATCTGCATTACCCTACAGTGCAGAATGGTACATGTAGTCCAGTCTGTGACAAATAATTTAAAAACTAAGGGCCTAAAGTTAGCCTGTGTCATGTTCATATTTAGGGAACTAAATTACTTCCCTGATTTTCAAAAGTGCTGGCATTCATGACTTCAACGGGAGTTGCTGGTGATTCACAGTTCTGAAAATAAAGCCATATATTAATTGCCCAAATACAGATTTAGGAGCCTGACTTTTAAGGCATTGACTTTTTAAAATCTGTGTATAGTTGTGTCTGGATATCATATGCAATGTTTATGAAATTGCAGTTTGTATTCTATTCTAATTGTTATTCTGTGTCCATTTGGGAGGCTGAAACCTATGGAGAAAAGCCCACTGACATCAATTGTGCCTCTAGATACTAGATGTAAGCCAAATGATAAGCAATGTTTATAATTATGTAGGGCTTTATTTGCTTACCATGTTTTAATCAGGCAGTAGTTATTCATTTAAATCCTTTGTGCTTCACTATATACACAATATAGGAACATTTTCAGTTCTGAACTTATTTTTAAAGGAATAATGTACCTTGTTCTTTGAATAGCTGTATGATGCCACAAGTTTGGATGGAAGTACAACATCATGATTCAAAGTTATTTGTTTTTTCTTTATGCATTGTGTGTGTGTGTGTGTGTGTGTGTGTGTGTGTGTGTGGTCGTATTCCATAAGCAAAATCTTTGTTTAAAAGATACTGAGGTTAAGTCTGATATACCCCTGCCCCCAGGGCAAACTCTTATAAACAAGGAAGTAGTAAGTCAGAGGACACCTCTGAACTGTATAATTCTAATATAGCACAGTTTGACTGATGGTAGTAGGTTCCACATCGTCACTAAAAAGCCTTCCTTCTTCTGAAAGATCGGTTGCATAACACATTAATTGCCTTCCTAGTACAATGCAAAACCTCAGTTACATCCTCAGCAAATATTCAGGACTGATCTCTGTGCACAGGTTAGGTGTACCATGCATGATGTGTTTGTGGGGGGAAGTGTGACATCACCATTAAGTTTTTGCATTCTCTAGTGAGGAAGAGTTAATGTGTGCAAAAATTCATATCCATATAGTCTGGTCTCTTGCAGAGCACGGCCATAGGATGTCACCCAGTGATTATCCATCAAGCCCAATGATTTGTGTAGTGAGTTTGGAGTTTCTTGGCTTTATACATGCCCCCTACTCCCATGCACTGTTCTATCCATCTGTATAGATGGCATCATTTAAAAAAAAAGAAATTAAAAATAGGCCAAGTCACAAGTGCAGCCAGGAAGGCTGCCCTAGGGAGGAATCAGCTGTTCTAGGGATGGATAAGTTTAGGCCTCAGTGGTTGCTGTATAATCATGCTCCAAAGGTCTTGACAACGGTTGCACTCCACAGCTTTCAGGGCTTGCAGGGACTCCCAGGGCTCAGCAATAAAGCCTTGCTGTTATAGTTGACTGAGTTTGATTCTAACTCAGCTATTGTCTTTTATACACCATAGCGTTCAACTGCTTTTTATCCACGTCACTGGGTTTGTTGGCTCTGTTAAGATTTTAAATGTAAATCAATGCAATTAATCTCAGTGGTTCCCTGACTTCTCTGTTCCTTAGTTCAATGCCTCATGTGAGTCCTCAGAAACTCAGCCTTCATTTTTGTCAGTGAGCTTCAGGGCAGGCTTTGAATATACCACACTCCTGAAACTCAGACCCTCTGACAACTGTGGGGGTCTCTTGTGCTAACAGCAGAGCAGGACTCCTCCATAGCATGCTGCAAGGCACACAGCGAACAGCTAGCATGCTGACCTGTATGCTCTTTCCCTGGTGGGGTGCAAGCAAGGGCAGTCATCTGTGATACCAAGCAGTATACTCACCAGCAGAGGGAGGGTGTGGTCATTGCTTCTGCTTGGAGAAAAAACTGAAATGCAGCACCCCAGAAGTGCATTGGGGGGCAGTGTCATGTTTCTCTGTACCAGATATGGACTGGCTACAGAGCTTGCTTATACACACACCAATTGTGTTCATCATAAGATCCTTTAATGCTCTGCCACATATGGCTGAGGTTCTTTTAAATATGGTATTTGACACACAGTGCCAACAAGTGGCTGAACAGTATAATACAGTTTAGCATTCCATCATATCTCCCCCTTTATGTTCTGCATTCCTGACATTTACAGTATTTACATTATCACACTGTCTTTGAAGCTCTGAACATGTCAGTCTGTCTCTAAATTGTACTGGTTTTCTAAGTACATGACCCAAACGCATAACGACTTGTTCATCAGGCTGTCCACCAGTGGCAACATCTGACTGTGGTTGATTTGGAATCCTTGACTCATCATCTTGTTCTGCATCTGCTGTCTGTAGGGTTTGCTTTGTTGATCACTCTCGCTGAGGAATAAACTGTAGGTGTTGACAGTTTCTGTTAAACTCTCTACTGTCAGTCTCAATCACATCTGATTTGGGCACTGAATACTTTTTCTTCATGACAGCTGGAGTTGTCCATCCTTCCTTCTCCATTCAATCTGACATGAACACAGTCACCAGGTTCTAGACCCAGCCGTTCTCTAACTGAGCGTCTGTTGCAAAAGTGTTCATAAGCACCTTTAGCCTTTTATCCAATGTCACCACTCTCTCCATCTCTGGCCACCTTGGAAACAGGTTCTTTTCCAAAACTGGAACAGTAGTTCTGAGTTGTGCTGGACTAAATCCAATGGAACCACAGAAGATTAGGGTTGGAAGAGACCTCAGGCAGTCATCTAGTCCAACCCCCTGCTCAAAGCAGGACCAACCCCCAATTAAATCATCCCAGCCAGGGCTTTGTCAAGCCTGACCTTAAAAACATCAAAGGAAGGAGATTCCACCACCTCCCTTGGTAATGCATTCCAGTGCTTCACCACCCTCCTAGTGAAATAGTGTTTCCTAATATCCAGCCTAGACCTCCCGCACTGCAACTTGAGACCATTACTCCTTGTTCTGTTATCTGACACCACTGAGAACAGCCGAACACCATCCTCTTTGGAACCCCCTTCAGGTAGTTGAAGGCTACTATCAAATCCCCCCTCATCCTTCTCTTCCGCAGACTAAATAAACCCAGTTCCCTCAGCCTCTTCTCATAAGTCATGTGCTCCACCCCCTAATCATTTTCGTTGTCCTCTGCTGGACTCTCTCCAATTTGTCCACATCCTTCCTGTAGGGGGGGCCCAAAACTGGACACAATATTCCAGATGTGGCCTCACCAGTGCCGCATAGAGGGGAATAATCACTTCCCTCGATCTGCTGGCAATGCTCCTACTAATGCAGCCCAATATGCTGTTAGCCTTCTTGGCAACAAGGGCACACTGCTGACTCATATCCAGCTTCTCATCCGCTGTTATCCCCAGGTCCTTTGCTGCAGAACTGCCGCTTAGCCAGTTAATCCCCAGCCTGCAGCAGTGCATGGGATTCTTCTGTCCTAAGTGCAGAACTTTGCACTTATCCTTGTTGAACCTCATCAGATTTCTTTTGGCCCAATCCTCCAATTTGTCTAGGTCACTCTGGACCCTATCCCTACCCTCCAGCATATCTACCTCTCCCCTCAGCTTAGTGTCATCTGTGAAGTTGCTGAGGATGCAATCCATCCCATCATCCAGATCATTAATGAAGATGTTGAACAAAACCGGCCCCAGGTCAGACTCCTGGGGCACTCTGCTTGATACTGGCTGCCAACTAGACATCGAGCCATTGATCACTATCCATTGAGCCCGACAATCTAACCAGCCTTCTATCCACCTTATAGTCCATTCATCCAGTCCATACTTTTTTACTTGCTGGCAAGAATACTGAGGGAGACCGTATCAAAAGCTTTGCTAAAGTCAAGATATATTTTGTCCACCGCTTTCCCCATATCCACAGAGCCAGTTATCTCATCATAGAAGGCAATCAGGTTGGGCAGGCATGACTTGCCCTTGTTGAATCCATGTTGACTGTTCCTGATCACCTTCCTCTCCTCCAATAGCAGCTTCAAATAGCTGCTATTGGTGTTGATCTGTAACTCAGAAGAGCAAAGAACGGATCTTCCTGCTGTCGGATTTTCTTGGCTGTCTGCACAGCTCTTTCAGCCTCTTCATTTGCTTGTGGGTAATGTGTGCTGCTAGTAATATGATCAAAATCATATTTCAGTTGGAGTGACTTAAGTTCTGCTGCAGTGAATTTTTGTCCGTTCTCCATCACTCGTTGTTCTGGAATACCGAAATGAGCAAAAGTGCACTTCAGTTTCTTGATAATACTGCAACATATTATATCTTTCAAGTACGTTATTTTTATATACCTGGAAAAATAATCCATGACAACCAGGTAATGATGTCCTCTAAATTTGCATAAATCTGCAGCTCGTCTCTTCCATGGTCCATTGGATCGAGCTGTTGTATGCAGTGTAGTTGTAGCCACAGCAGTCTCAAGTTATTAGAGAAATAAGGTATGTGACAGAGGCAACACATGGGGGGGGGCATACAAAGTCTTCCCCCCCCTCCAATTTCTGCAAGAGCAATAACACAATGCTACGCACCAATTATGTCACTGCACGGTTGAAGGTATTTTTTTTTAAAAAGTAAGAACCAGCATTCTTAAAAGCAAAAGAATTTGGGCCAGATTTTCAGAAGTGTTTAGTAGCCACACCTGGGCCCAGATTTTCAAAAGAGCTGTGCTTCCATATAGGCATTTAATTAGGGCCTGTGACAGAGTGTACTTTGGCCCAGAGGCCCCCTGCTGGAGGCCCTGTGGTCCTACCACATCCCACCCAGCAAAAGAGCAGAAGAGGTGAGTCCTCCAGGCTGCCAGGAGAGGCTGCAGGGAGCAGCCAATCAGTGCATAGCAGGCTCATATAAGGAGCCGCTAGAGAGAACAGATCAGTTTGTTGGCTGGAGCCAGAGGTGCAAGGATGGTGTTCCTGGATGGCTGCAGGAGCTTCAGGGTTTGGACAGATCAGTGCTTACTGAAGCCAGGTGAGCAAGGAAGGTACTGGGGCTAAAAAGGGAAGTGGCCCAGGATGGCACAAAGGCAAGAAGTTAAAGGGAAGCAGCAGGTGGCTGCTCCTTATTGCAGGGGCGGGCAAACTTTTTGGCCTGAGAGCCACATCAGGTTTTGGAAATTGTATGGAGGGTTGGTTAGGGGAGGCTGTGCCTCCCAAACAGCCAGGCATGGTCTGGCCCCCACTCCCTATCCCCTGCTTCTTGCCCCATGATGGCCCCCCCCCAGGACTCCTGCCCTATCCAACCCCTCTGTTCTCTGATGGGCCCCTCGAGGATACCTGCCCCATCCATCCCCCTGCTCCCTATCTCCTGACTGCCCCCAGACCCCTGCCACCCTATTCAACCTCTCCTCTCATTCCTGACTGCCCACCCCCCTGGGATCCCTGCCCCCTCCAACCACCCCTTCTCCCTGTCCCCTGACCATCCCCAGAACCTGTGCCCCTGACTGTTCCCTGCTGCCCCATCCAACCCCTCCTCTCATTCCTGACTGCCCCGCCGGGACCCCAGCCCCCTCCCACCCCCCCTTCTCCCTGTCCCCAGACTGCCCCCATTCAACCCACCTGTTCCCCACCCTCTGACTGCCCTGACCCCATCCACACCCCTGACCACCACCCCAAACTCCCCTGCCCGCTATACAACCACCCATTCCCCGTCCCCTTACCACGCTGCTAGAACAGGCAGCCGTGCCACCCGGCTGGAGCCAGCCACGCACCACGCAGTACAGAGACCGGGTCAGGCTGGGCTCTGCAGCTACGCTGCCGCAGGAGCTCGCAGCCCCCGCCCAGAGCATTGCGATGGTGTCGCAGTGAGCTGAGGCTGCAGGGGAGGGGGAACAGCAGGGGAGGGGCCGGGGGCGAGCCTCCCAGGCCAGGAGCTCAGGAGTGGACAGGAGAGCCCCGCGGGCCATAGTTTGCCCACCTCTGCCTTATAGGGTCCCTGGGTTGGGACCCAGAGTAGTGCGTGGTCCCAGGTCTCCACCCCACCAGCTACTAGGGAAGTGGCTTAAGCACTGAGCAAGAGAGTAGCAGAGCAAATGGCAGCAACTGTGAGCCAATTGCTGCGGCCGCTGCAGTTGATGTGTTTCTTGACGCCTTCCTCCCCTAGGGGTGGGAAGTGAACTCACATGAACACACCTCTGAACACTGGATCGTCACTGATTTAGGAGAGCAACTGTGATTGGGGTGCAGTTGAGGGAGAGGCTTGTTAAGGGAATATTTGGTTGTTGGACTTTCACATCGTAAAGTGAGAAACTTAGGCCAAGGACACTGCCCAGTGTACTCTGGGGAGTGGCATGTTTGCTTATGGTCATATGCTTTTGAATCACGGTTGTGGTGTTTTTCCCACATTAATGCTGGGTTGCTTTTCTCTTTTTATTAAAGGTTTTCTTTGATATACACAGCCTCAGTGCTTGTGAGAGGGGATGTATTGCCTCTCAGAGGTGCCCAGGGCTGGGGGCGAGGCAGTTAATTTTCCCAGAGTACTGGCTGGGAGCTCGAGTCCCTAAATACTGAACCTAGCCTTATTGCTGCTGATGCCACTGGGTCATGCATCCGATGAGCCTGGGCTCTGCCTGAGAGGAGGTATGCTAAGGGCTGCATTAAGGAGGCTGTGTTCGTGAGTATCCGAGTGTCTGTTGTGGGGACACTTTGACAATTTGACCATCTGCTTGATTGGTTCTTCGAAAAGTATGAATTGGGAGTGCTTTGTTCCAGGTGAGCCTTGAGTGGGGCCTGACTGTTAGAAAAAGCCAGTCAGCTGCGAACCAGCTGAGCAGCGAACAGCGGAGAGGCTAACAGAGGGAGTTTGCCTGGGAATTCGCCCGGGGAGAGCCCACTGAGGCTTACATCTTGCCAGCTTCTTTGAGTAGTTACTACAATTCCTGAGAAGCTTGTAGAAGGAAGGTAATATGGATGGGAAGTGTTCAGCTGTTGTGACCTGCACTGGATGTGCCATGTTTGTCTTTCTTCCACAGGACAAAAGCGACTTTGTCTATACAAAGTGCAAGCTGGTCTCCATATTGGAAGAGAAGGTTCAAGGTCTGGAGCAAAACCAGGTATCGACCCTGCGTTGCATAAGAGAAACTGAAGATTTCCTGGACAGACATCAGGATATGCTTCTACGGACACAATGTTTTGAAGATTCAGAGCAGGCTGCACTGCAGGAAAAGGAAGATGGTGAAGAAATTTGGTAGCATGTGACCTCCAGAAGAAGAAAGGGGAGCGTCCATGTACCAGCAACGCAGATAAAGGTAAGCAACTGTTTTCATGTTCTCTCCACAGGTACTAATGCAGAGAGTGGACCAGACGATACATCTGAGGGGAGGGGAGGGAAGGGAAGGGAACAGAAGGAGACTCCGCTGATTGGAAGGCATGAGATGCACTGCCCTAGGGTTGGGGTTTCCACAACCACCGCTACCAAGAGAAGGAGGCGGGTGGTGGTGATCGGGGACTCTCTCCTCAGGGGGACTGAGTCATCTATCTGCCGCCCCGACTGGGAAAACTGAGTCTGCTTGCCAGGAGCTAGGATTCACGATGTGACGGAGAGACTGCCGAGACTCATCAAGCTCTCAGAACGCTACCCCTTCCTGCTTCTCCACATGGGCACCAATGATACTGCCAAGAATGACCATGAGTGGATCACTGCCGATTACGTGGCTCTGGGAAGAAGGATAAAGGAATTTGAAGTGCAAGTGGTGTTTTCGTCCATCCTCCCCGTGGAAGGAAAAGGCCTGGGTAGAGACTGTCAAATCGTGGAAGTCAATGAATGGCTACGCAGGTGGTGTTGGAGAGAAGGCTTTGGATTCTTTGACCATGGGATGGTGTTCCATAAAGGAGGAGTGCTAGGCAGAGATGGGCTCCACCTAATGAAGAGAGGGAAGAGCATCTTCGCAAGCAGGCTGGCTAACCTAGTGAGGAGGGCTTTAAACTAGGTTCACCGGGAGAAGGAGACCAAAGCCCTGAGGTAAGTGGGGAAGTGGGATACCAGGAGGAAACACAAGCAGGAGTGCGTGAGAGGGGAGGGCTCCTGCCTCATACTGAGACAGAAGGATGATCAGTGAGTTATCTCAAGTGCCTATACACAAATGTAAGAAGCCTGGGAAACAAGCAGGGAGAACTGGAAGTCCTGGCACAGTCAAGGAATTATGACGTGATTGGAATAACAGAGACTTGGTGGGATAATTCACATGACTGGAGTACTGTCATGGATGGATATAAATTGTTCAGGAAGGACAGGCAGGGCAGAAAAGGTGGGGGAGTTGCATTGTATGTAACAGAGCAGTATGACTGCTCAGAGCTCAAGTATGAAACTGCAGAAAAACCTGAGAGGCTCTGGATTAAGTTTAGAAGTGTGAGCAACAAGGGTGATGTCATGGTGGGAGTCTGCTATAGACCACCAGACCAGGGGGATGAGGTGGACGAGGCTTTCTTCTGGCAACTCACAGAAGTTACTAGATCACAGGCCCTGGTTCTCATGGGAGACTTCAATCACCCTGATATCTGCTGGGAGAGCAAAAAAGCAGTGCACAGACAATCCAGGAAATTTTTGGAAAGTGTAGGGGACAATTTCCTGGTGCAAGTGCTGGAGGAACCAACTAGGGGCAGAGCTCTTCTTGACCTGCTTCTCAAAAACCAGGAAGAATTAGCAGGGGAAGCAAAAGTGGATGGGAACCTGGGAGGCAGTGACCATGAGATGGTCGAGTTCAGGATCCTGACACAGGGAAGAAAGGAGAGCAGCAAAATACGGACCCTGGACTTCAGAAAAGCAGACTTTGACAACCTCAGAGAACTGATGGGCAGGATCCCCTGGGAGAATAACATGAAGGGGAAAGGAGTCCAGGAGAGCTGGTTGTATTTTAAAGAATCCTTATTGAGGTTACAGGGACAAACCATCCCGATGTGTAGAAAGAATAGTAAATATGGCAGGCGACCAGCTTGGCTTACAGTGAAATCCTTGCTGATCTTAAACACAAAAAAGAAGCTTACAAGAAGTGGAAGATTGGACAAATGACCAGGGAAGAGTATAAAAATATAGCTCAGGCATGCAGGAGTGAAATCAGGAAGGCCAAATAACACCTGGAGTTGCAGTTAGCAAGAGATAAGAGTAACAAGAGGGGTTTCTTCAGGTATGTTAGCAACAAGAAGAAAGTTGAAGGAATGTGTGGGCCCCTTACTGAATGAGTGAGGCAACCTAGTGACAGAGGATGTGGAAAAAGCTAATGTACTCAATGCTTTTTTTTGCCTCTGTCTTCACGAACAAGGTCAGCTCCCAGACTGCTGCACTGGGCAGCACAGCATGGGGAGGAGGTGGTTCGGGACTATTTAGAAAAGCTGGACAAGCACAAGTCCATGGGGCCGGATGCACTGCATCTGAGAGTGCTAAAGGAGTTGGCGGATGTGATTGCAGAGCCATTGGCCATTATCTTTGAAAACTCATGGCGATCGGGGGAAGTCCCAGATGACTGGAAAAAGGCTAATGTCGTTCCCATCTTTAAAAAAGGGAAGGAGGAGGATCCTGGGAATTACAGGCCAGTCAGCCTCACCTCAGTCCCTGGAAAAATCATGGAGCAGGTCCTCAAGGAATCAATTCTGAAGCACTTAGAGGAGAGCAAAGTGATCAGGAACAGTCAGCATGGATTCATCAAGGGCAAGTCATGCCTGACTAATCTAATTGCCTTCTATGATGAGATAACCGGCTCTGTGGATGAGGGGAAAGCAGTGGACGTGTTGTTCCTTGACTTTAGCAAAGCTTTTGACACGGTCTCCCACAGTATTCTTGCCAGCAAGTTAAAGAAGTATGGGCTGGATGAATGCACTATAAGGTGGATAGAAAGTTGGCCAGATTATCGGACTCAACGGGTAGTGATCAATGGCTCCATGTCTTGTTGGCAGCTGGTATCAAGTGGAGTGCCCCAAGGGTTGGGCCTCAGGCCAGTTTTGTTCAATATCTTCATAAATGATCTGGAGGATGGTGTGAATTGCACCCTCACCAAATTTGCAGATGACACTAAACTGGGAGGAGAGGTAGATGCGCTGGAGGGTAGGGATAGGATACAGAGGGCCCTAGACAAATTAGAGCATTGGGCCAAAAGAAATCTGATGAGGTTCAACAAGGACAAGTGCAGAGTCCTGCACTTAGGACGGAAGAATCCCATGCACCGCTACAGACTAGGGACCGAATGGCTAGGCAGCAGTTCTTCAGAAAAGGACCTAGGGGTTACAGTGGACGAGAAGCTGGATGTGAGTCAACAGTGTGCCCTTGTTGCCAAGAAGGCCAATGGCATTTTGGGCTGTATAAGTAGGGGCATTGCCAGCAGATGGAAGGATGTGATTGTTCCCCTCTATTCGACATTGGTGAGGCCTCATCTGGAGTACTGTGTCCAGTTTTGGGCCCCACACTACAAGAAGGATGTGGAAAAATTGGAAAACGTCCAGCAGAGGGCAACAAAAATGATTAGGGGACTTGAACACATGACTTATGAGGAGAGGCTGAGGGAACTGGGATTGTTTAGTCTGCGGAAGAGAAGAATGAGGGGGGATTTGATAGCTGCTTTTTTGGGGGGTCCAAAGAGGATGGATCTACAGTGTTCTCAGTAGTAGCAAATGACAGAATGAGGAGTAATGGTCTCAAGTTTCAGTGGGGGAGGTTTAGGTTAGATATTAGGAAAAACTTTTTCACTAGGAGGATGGTGAAGCACTGGAATGGGTTACCTAGGGCGGTGGTGGAATCTCCTTCCTTAGAAGTTTTTAAGGTGAGGCTTGACAAAGCTCTGGCTGGGATGATTTAGTTGGGGATTGGTCCTGCTTTGAGCAGGGGATTGGACTAGATGACCTCCTGAGGTCCCTTCCAACCCTGATATTCTATGATTCTATGAAGTGAGCTGAAGCTCACAAAAGCTTATGCTCAGATAAATTTGTTAGTCTCTAAGGTGCTACAAGTCCTCCTTTTCTTTTCACTGGCGGAAGGGTTACAATTCTAACAAACACCAAGGAGGTATATTCCCGAATGGGACAATGTGCATCCTAGGGAAATCCTAGTCCTTCCTACATGGCAACTGGGTGGGGAGAGGGCTTCTTGCCATGGGAGCAAGGGGGGTGGGAATGAATATTCAGACCCCACACCCTCTCTATGCTACAAAGCCCATTTCCATGAGGGCTCCCTGAGCAAATGTTTCACAGACCTAGCAAGTCCCTGAATAATCTCTCCATAGTGGCCTGGCTGTTGAGTTTGTGCTGGCATTTGACCCATAGGCCAATATTATATTCTTCTGGTTGTTCTATCCTAAGGTTAGTTATGCTCCACGGCATGCAGACAGTCTACACCTAGAGATGGCCCAGTATGGACAGACTTGATTTGCTGTGACAGGTGAACAGCAGATGACAGTAACTGAGGATCCATGGGAATGTTTTAACCATTCATTTTCCAGATAGCTAACGTCAGCCTGCAGGGGCTTACAGTTCTGGGGCATGGAGGCTTTATCCTTTTACAGAATTTCACAGGGGGAAATGACTGTAATGAACTGATGAAAGGAACAAAGCGTGTTTGACTTACATGGCAGCTTTGAAAGGTGCTTTTCCAAATACATTGGACATGCTCTAATTGGTTAGGCATTGAGGAAAATACTGCACAATATGAGGTGCTAACACAGCATATTTTAGTCTCAATGGGTCGCATCAGCTCCTTGACTTCTTGCTCTGCAAGAGATGAAAGGATGTGAAGAATCTATTCCTCTGGCCAGTATTGAGGTGGAGAGAAGGAGCTGGAACCACTGTGGTTATTCTGTTTTCTTTCACATACAGTCTATACCGGGGCCAGGCAAACTTTTTGGCCCGAGAACCACATCTGGGTATAGAAATTGTATGGTGGGCCATGAATGTTCACAAAATTGTGGGTTGGGGTGCAGGGGGATCATAGAATCATAGAATCATAGAATATCAGGGTTGGAAGGGACCCCAGAAGGTCATCTAGTCCAACCCCCTGCTCAAAGCAGGACCAAGTCCCAGTTAAATCATCCTAGCCAGGGCTTTGTCAAGCCTGACCTTAAAAACCTCTAAGGAAGGAGATTCTACCACCTCCCTAGGTAACACATTCCAGTGTTTCACCACCCTCTTAGTGAAAAAGTTTTTCCTAATATCCAATCTAAACCTCCCCCATTGCAACTTGAGACCATTACTCCTCGTTCTGTCATCTGCTACCATTGAGAACAGTCTAGAGCCATCCTCTTTGAAACCCCCTTTCAGGTAGTTGAAAGCAGCTATCAAATCCCCCCTCATTCTTCTCTTCTGCAGACTAAACAATCCCAGCTCCCTCAGCCTCTCCTCATAAGTCATGTGCTCTAGACCCCTAATCATTTTTGTTGCCCTTCGCTGTACTCTTTCCAATTTATCCACATCCTTCTTGTAGTGTGGGGCCCAAAACTGGACACAGTACTCCAGATGAGGCCTCACCAGTGTCGAATAGAGGGGAACGATCACGTCCCTCGATCTGCTCGCTATGCCCCTACTTATACATCCCAAAATGCCATTGGCCTTCTTGGCAACAAGGGCACACTGCTGACTCATATCCAGCTTCTCGTCCACTGTCACCCCTAGGTCCTTTTCCGCAGAACTGCTGCCGAGCCATTCGGTCCCTAGTCTGTAGCGGTGCATTGGATTCTTCCATCCTAAGTGCAGGACCCTGCACTTATCCTTATTGAACCTCATTAGATTTCTTTTGGCCCAATCTTCCAATTTGTCTAGGTCCTTCTGTATCCTATCCCTCCCCTCCAGCGTATCTACCACTCCTCCCAGTTTAGTATCATCCGCAAATTTGCTGAGAGTGCAATCCACACCATCCTCCAGATCATTTATGAAGATATTGAACAAAACGGGCCCCAGGACCGACCCCTGGGGCACTCCACTTGACACCGGCTGCCAACTAGACATGGAGCCATTGATCACTACCCGTTGAGCCCGACAATCTAGCCAGCTTTCTACCCACCTTATAGTGCATTCATCCAGCCCATACTTCCTTAACTTGCTGACAAGAATGCTGTGGGAGACCGTGTCAAAAGCTTTGCTAAAGTCAAGAAACAATACATCCACTGCTTTCCCTTCATCCACAGAACCAGTAATCTCATCATAAAAGGCGATTAGATTAGTCAGGCATGACCTTCCCTTGGTGAATCCATGCTGACTGTTCCTGATCACTTTCCTCTCCTCTAAGTGCTTCAGGATTGATTCTTTGAGGACCTGCTCCATGATTTTTCCAGGGACTGAGGTGAGGCTGACTGGCCTGTAATTCCCAGGATCCTCCTTCTTCCCTTTTTTAAAGATGGGCACTACATTAGCCTTTTTCCAGTCATCCGGGACTTCCCCCGTTCGCCACGAGTTTTCAAAGATAATGGCCAAGGGCTCTGCAATCACAGCCGCCAATTCCTTCAGCACTCTCGGATGCAATTCGTCCGGCCCCATGGACTTGTGCACGTCCAGCTTTTCTAAATAGTCCCTAACCACCTCTATCTCTACAGAGGGCTGGCCATCTCTTCCCCATTTTGTGATGCCCAGCACAGCAGTCTGGGAGCTGACCTTGTTAGTGAAAACAGAGGCAAAAAAAGCATTGAGTACATTAGCTTTTTCCACATCCTCTGTCACTAGCTTGCCTCCCTCATTCAGTAAGGGGCCCACACTTTCCTTGGCTTTCTTCTTGTTGCCAACATACCTGAAGAAACCCTTCTTGTTACTCTTGACATCTCTTGCTAGCTGCAGCTCCAGGTGCGATTTGGCCCTCCTGATATCTTTCCTACATGCCCGAGCAATATTTTTATACTCTTCCCTGGTCATATGTCCAACCTTCCACTTCTTGTAAGCTTCTTTTTTATGTTTAAGATCCGCTAGGATTTCACCATTAAGCCAAGCTGGTCGCCTGCCATATTTACTATTCTTTCGACTCATCGGGATGGTTTGTCCCTGTAACCTCAACAGGGATTCCTTGAAATACAGCCAGCTCTCCTGGACTCCCTTCCCTTTCATGTTAGTCCCCCAGGGGATCCTGGCCATCTGTTCCCTGAGGGAGTCAAAGTCTGCTTTCCTGAAGTCCAGGGTCCGTATCCTGCTGCTTACCTTTCTTCCCTGCGTCAGGATCCTGAACTCAACCAACTCATGGTCACTGCCTCCCAGATTCCCATCCACTTTTGCTTCCCCCACTAATTCTACCCGGTTTGTGAGCAGCAGGTCAAGAAAAGCGCTCCCCCTAGTTGGCTCCCCTAGCACTTGCACCAGGAAATTGTCCCCTACGCTTTCCAAAAACTTCCTGGATTGTCTATGCACCGCTGTATTGCTCTCCCAGCAGATATCAGGAAAATTAAAGTCACCCATGAGAATCAGGGCATGCGATCTAGTAGCTTCCGTGAGTTGCCGGAAGAAAGCCTCATCCACCTCATCCCCCTGGTCCGGTGGTCTATAGCAGACTCCCACCATGACATCACTCTTGTTGCACACACTTCTAAACTTAATCCAGAGACACTCAGGTTTTTCCACAGTTTCGTACCGGAGCTCTGAGCAGTCATACTGCTCCCTTACATACAGTGCTACTCCCCCACCTTTTCTGCCCTGCCTGTCCTTCCTGAACAGTTTATAACCATCCATGACTGTACTCCAGTCATGTGAGTTATCCCACCAAGTCTCTGTTATTCCAATCACGTCATAATTCCTTGACATCACCAGGACCTCCAGTTCTCCCTGCTTGTTTCCAAGGCTTTGTGCATTTGTATATAAGCACTTGAGATAACCTGTTGATCGCCCCTCATTCCCAGTATGAGGCAGGAGCCCTCCCCTCACAGACATTCCTGCCTGTGCTTCCTCCCGGTATCCCGCTTTCCCACTTACCTCAGGGCTTTGGTCTCCTTCCCCTGGTGAACCTAGTTTAAAGCCCTCCTCACTAGGTTAGCCAGCCTGCTGGCAAAGATGTTCTTCCCTCTCTTCGTAAGATGGAGCCCGTCTCTGCCCAGCACTCCTCCTTCATGGAACACCATCCCATGGTCAAAGAATCCAAAGCCTTCTCTCCGACACCACCTGCGTAGCCATTCGTTGACCTCCACGATTCGACGGTCCCTACCCAGGCCTTTTCCTTCCACGGGGAGGATGGACGAGAACACCACTTGCGCCTCCAACTCCTTTATCCTTCTTCCCAGAGCCACGTAGTCCGCAGTGATCCGCTCAAGGTCATTCTTGGCAGTATCATTGGTGCCCACGTGGAGAAGCAGGAAGGGGTAGCGATCCGAGGGCTTGATGAGTCTCGGCAGTCTCTCCGTCACATCACGAATCTTAGCCCCTGGCAAGCAGCAGACTTCTCGGTTTTCCTGGTTTAGAACCAGGGCCTGCGACCTAGTAACTTCTGTTCGTTGCCGGAAGAAAGCCTCGTCCACCTCACCCCCCTGGTCCGGTGGTCTATAGCAGACTCCCACCACGACATCCCCCGTGTTGCTCACGCTTCTAAACTTAATCCAGAGACACTCGGGTTTTTCTGCAGTTTCATACCGGAGCTCTGAGCAGTCATACTGCTCTGTTACATACAATGCAACTCCCCCACCTTTTCTGCCCTGCCTGTCCTTCCTGAACAATTTATATCCATCCATGACAGTACTCCAGTCATGTGAATTATCCCACCAAGTCTCTGTTATTCCAATCACGTCATAATTCCTTGACTGTGCCAGGACTTCCAGTTCTCCCTGCTTGTTTCCCAGGCTTCTTACATTTGTGTATAGGCACTTGAGATAACTCACTGATCATCCTTCTGTCTCAGTATGAGGCAGGAGCCCTCCCCTCTCACGCACTCCTGCTTGTGTTTCCTCCTGGTATCCCACTTCCCCACTTACCTCAGGGCTTTGGTCTCCTTCTCCCGGTGAACCTAGTTTAAAGCCCTCCTCACTAGGTTAGCCAGCCTGCTTGCGAAGATGCTCTTCCCTCTCTTCATTAGGTGGAGCCCATCTCTGCCTAGCACTCCTCCTTTATGGAACACCATCCCATGGTCAAAGAATCCAAAGCCTTCTCTCCAACACCACCTGCGTAGCCATTCATTGACTTCCACGATTTGACAGTCTCTACCCAGGCCTTTTCCTTCCACGGGGAGGATGGACGAAAACACCACTTGCACTTCAAATTCCTTTATCCTTCTTCCCAGAGCCACGTAATCGGCAGTGATCCACTCATGGTCATTCTTGGCAGTATCATTGGTGCCCATGTGGAGAAGCAGGAAGGGGTAGCGTTCTGAGAGCTTGATGAGTCTCGGCAGTCTCTCCGTCACATCGTGAATCCTAGCTCCTGGCAAGCAGACTCAGTTTTCCCAGTCGGGGCGGCAGATAGATGACTCAGTCCCCCTGAGGAGAGAGTCCCCGATCACCACCACCCGCCTCCTTCTCTTGGTAGCGGTGGTTGTGGAAACCCAACCCTAGGGCAGTGCATCTCATGCCTTCCAATCAGCGGAGTCTCCTTCTGTTCCCTTCCCTTCCCTCCCCTCCCCTCCCCTCAGATGTATCGTCTGGTCCACTCTCTGCATTAGTACCTGTGGAGAGAACATGAAAACAGTTGCTTACCTTATCTGCGTTGCTGGTACATGGACGCTCCCCTTTCTTCTTCTGGAGGTCACATGCTACCAAATTTCTTCACCATCCTCCTTTTCCTGCAGTGCAGCCTGCTCTGAATCTTCAAAACATTGTGTCCGTAGAAGCATATCCTGATGTCTGTCCAGGAAATCTTCAGTTTCTCTTATGCAACGCAGGGTCGCTACCTGTTTTTGCTCCAGACCTTGAACCTTCTCTTCCAATATGGAGACCAGCTTGCACTTTGTATAGACAAAGTCGCTTTTGTCCTGTGGAAGAAAGACAAACATGGCACATCCAGTGCAGGTCACAACAGCTGAACACTTCCCATCCATATTACCTTCCTTCTACAAGCTTTCTCAGGAATTGTAGTAACTACTCAAAGAAGCTGGCAAGATGTAAGCCTCAGTGGGCTCTCCCCGGGCGAATTCCCAGGCAAACTCCCTCTGTTAGCCTCTCCGCTGTTCGCTGCTCAGCTGGTTCGCAGCTGACTGGCTTTTTCTAACAGTCAGGCCCCACTCAAGGCTCACCTGGAACAAAGCACTCCCAATTCATACTTTTCGAAGAACCAATCAAGCAGATGGTCAAATTGTCAAAGTGTCCCCACAACAGACACTCGGATACTCACGAACACAGCCTCCTTAATGCAGCCCTTAGCATACCTCCTCTCAGGCAGAGCCCAGGCTCATCGGATGCATGACCCAGTGGCATCAGCAGCAATAAGGCTAGGTTCAGTATTTAGGGACTCGAGCTCCCAGCCAGTACTCTGGGAAAATTAACTGCCTCGCCCCCAGCCCTGGGCACCTCTGAGAGGCAATACATCCCCTCTCACAAGCACTGAGGCTGTGTATATCAAAGAAAACCTTTAATAAAAAGAGAAAAGCAACCCAGCATTAATGTGGGAAAACACCACAACCGTGATTCAAAAGCATATGACCATAAGCAAATATGCCACTCCCCAGAGTACACTGGGCAGTGTCCTTGGCCTAAGTTTCTCACTTTACGATGTGAAAGTCCAACAACCAAATATTCCCTTAACAAGCCTCTCCCTCAACTGCACCCCAATCACAGTTGCTCTCCTAAATCAGTGACGATCCAGTGTTCAGAGGTGTGTTCATGTGAGTTCACTTCCCACCCCTAGGGGAGGAAGGCGTCAAGAAACACATCAACTGCAGCGGCCGCAGCAATTGGCTCACAGTTGCTGCCATTTGCTCTGCTACTCTCTTGCTCAGTGCTTAAGCCACTTCCCTAGTAGCTGGTGGGGTGGAGACCTGGGACCACGCACTACTCTGGGTCCCAACCCAGGACCCTATAAGGCAGAGGTGGGCAAACTATGGCCCGCGGGGCTCTCCTGTCCACTCCTGAGCTCCTGGCCTGGGAGGCTCGCCCCCGGCCCCTCCCCTGCTGTTCCCCCTCCCCTGCAGTCTCAGCTCACTGCGACACCATCGCAATGCTCTGGGCGGGGGCTGCGAGCTCCTGCGGCAGCGTAGCTGCAGAGCCCAGCCTGACCCGGTCTCTGTACTGCGTGGTGCGTGGCTGGCTCCAGCCGGGTGGCACGGCTGCCTGTTCTAGCAGCGTGGTAAGGGGACGGGGAATGGGTGGTTGTATAGCGGGCAGGGGAGTTTGGGGTGGTGGTCAGGGTGTGGATGGGGTCAGGGCAGTCAGAGGGTGGGGAACAGGTGGGTTGAATGGGGGCAGTCAGGGGACAGGGAGAAGGGGGGGTTGGATGGGGCAGGGGTCCCGGCAGGGCAGTCAGGAATGAGAGGAGGGGTTGGATGGGGCAGCAGGGAACAGTCAGGGGCACAGGTTCTGGGGATGGTCAGGGGACAGGGAGAAGGGGTGGTTGGAGGGGCAGGGATCCCAGGGGGTGGGCAGTCAGGAATGAGAGGAGAGGTTGAATAGGGTGGCAGGGGTCTGGGGGCAGTCAGGAGATAGGGAGCAGGGGGATGGATGGGGCAGGTATCCTCGAGGGGCCCATCAGAGAACAGAGGGGTTGGATAGGGCAGGAGTCCTGGGGGGGGCCATCATGGGGCAAGAAGCAGGGGATAGGGAGCGGGGGCCAGACCATGCCTGGCTGTTTGGGAGGCACAGCCTCCCCTAACCAACCCTCCATACAATTTACAAAACCTGATGTGGCTCTCAGGCCAAAAAGTTTGCCCGCCCCTGCAATAAGGAGCAGCCACCTGCTGCTTCCCTTTAACTTCTTGCCTTTGTGCCATCCTGGGCCACTTCCCTTTTTAGCCCCAGTACCTTCCTTGCTCACCTGGCTTCAGTAAGCACTGATCTGTCCAACCCTGAAGCTCCTGCAGCCATCCAGGAACACCATCCTTGCACCTCTGGCTCCAGCCAACAAACTGATCTGTTCTCTCTAGCGGCTCCTTATATGAGCCTGCTATGCACTGATTGGCTGCTCCCTGCAGCCTCTCCTGGCAGCCTGGAGGACTCACCTCTTCTGCTCTTTTGCTGGGTGGGATGTGGTAGGACCACAGGGCCTCCAGCAGGGGGCCTCTGGGCCAAAGTACACTCTGTCACAGGCCCTAATTAAATGCCTATATGGAAGCACAGCTCTTTTGAAAATCTGGGCCCAGGTGTGGCTACTAAACACTTCTGAAAATCTGGCCCAAATTCTTTTGCTTTTAAGAATGCTGGTTCTTACTTTTTAAAAAAAAATACCTTCAACCGTGCAGTGACATAATTGGTGCGTAGCATTGTGTTATTGCTCTTGCAGAAATTGGAGGGGGGGGAAGACTTTGTATGCCCCCCCCCATGTGTTGCCTCTGTCACATACCTTATTTCTCTAATAACTTGAGACTGCTGTGGCTACAACTACACTGCATACAACAGCTCGATCCAATGGACCATGGAAGAGACGAGCTGCAGATTTATGCAAATTTAGAGGACATCATTACCTGGTTGTCATGGATTATTTTTCCAGGTATATAAAAATAACGTACTTGAAAGATATAATATGTTGCAGTATTATCAAGAAACTGAAGTGCACTTTTGCTCATTTCGGTATTCCAGAACAACGAGTGATGGAGAACGGACAAAAATTCACTGCAGCAGAACTTAAGTCACTCCAACTGAAATATGATTTTGATCATATTACTAGCAGCACACATTATCCACAAGCAAATGGATCGCATGCCCTGATTCTCATGGGTGACTTTAATTTTCCTGATATCTGCTGGGAGAGCAATACAGCGGTGCATAGACAATCCAGGAAGTTTTTGGAAAGCGTAGGGGACAATTTCCTGGTGCAAGTGCTAGGGGAGCCAACTAGGGGGAGCGCTTTTCTTGACCTGCTGCTCACAAACCGGGTAGAATTAGTGGGGGAAGCAAAAGTGGATGGGAATCTGGGAGGCAGTGACCATGAGTTGGTTGAGTTCAGGATCCTGACGCAGGGAAGAAAGGTAAGCAGCAGGATACGGACCCTGGACTTCAGGAAAGCAGACTTTGACTCCCTCAGGGAACAGATGGCCAGGATCCCCTGGGGGACTAACATGAAAGGGAAGGGAGTCCAGGAGAGCTGGCTGTATTTCAAGGAATCCCTGTTGAGGTTACAGGGACAAACCATCCCGATGAGTCGAAAGAATAGTAAATATGGCAGGCGACCAGCTTGGCTTAATGGTGAAATCCTAGCGGATCTTAAACATAAAAAAAGAAGCTTACAAGAAGTGGAAGGTTGGACATATGACCAGGGAAGAGTATAAAAATATTGCTCGGGCATGTAGGAAAGATATCAGGAGGGCCAAATCGCACCTGGAGCTGCAGCTAGCAAGAGATGTCAAGAGTAACAAGAAGGGTTTCTTCAGGTATGTTGGCAACAAGAAGAAAGCCAAGGAAAGTGTGGGCCCCTTACTGAATGAGGGAGGCAAGCTAGTGACAGAGGATGTGGAAAAAGCTAATGTACTCAATGCTTTTTTTGCCTCTGTTTTCACTAACAAGGTCAGCTCCCAGACTGCTGTGCTGGGCAACACAAAACGGGGAAGAGATGGCCAGCCCTCTGTAGAGATAGAGGTGGTTAGGGACTATTTAGAAAAGCTGGACGTGCACAAGTCCATGGGGCCGGACGAATTGCATCCGAGAGTGCTGAAGGAATTGGCGGCTGTGATTGCAGAGCCCTTGGCCATTATCTTTGAAAACTCGTGGCGAACGGGGGAAGTCCCGATGACTGGAAAAAGGCTAATGTAGTGCCCATCTTTAAAAAAGGGAAGAAGGAGGATCCTGGGAACTACAGGCCGGTCAGCCTCACCTCAGTCCCTGGAAAAATCATGGAGCAGGTCCTCAAAGAATCAATCCTGAAGCACTTAGAGGAGAGGAAAGTGATCAGGAACAGTCAGCATGGATTCACCAAGGGAAGGTCATGCCTGACTAATCTAATCGCCTTTTATGATGAGATTACTGGTTCTGTGGATGAAGGGAAAGCAGTGGATGTATTGTTTCTTGACTTTAGCAAAGCTTTTGACACGGTCTCCCACAGCATTCTTGTCAGCAAGTTAAGGAAGTATGGGCTGGATGAATGCACTATAAGGTGGGTAGAAAGCTGGCTAGATTGTCGGGCTCAACGGGTAGTGATCAATGGCTCCATGTCTAGTTGGCAGCCGGTGTCAAGTGGAGTGCCCCAGGGGTCGGTCCTGGGGCCCGTTTTGTTCAATATCTTCATAAATGACCTGGAGGATGGTGTGGATTGCACTCTCAGCAAATTTGCGGATGATACTAAACTGGGAGGAGTGGTAGATACGCTGGAGGGGAGGGATAGGATACAGAAGGACCTAGACAAATTGGAGGATTGGGCCAAAAGAAATCTAATGAGGTTCAATAAGGATAAATGCAGGGTCCTGCACTTAGGATGGAAGAATCCAATGCACCGCTACAGACTAGGGACCGAATGGCTCGGCAGCAGTTCTGCGGAAAAGGACCTAGGGGTGACAGTGGACGAGAAGCTGGATATGAGTCAGCAGTGTGCCCTTGTTGCCAAGAAGGCCAATGGCATTTTGGGATGTATAAGTAGGGGCATAGCGAGCAGATCGAGGGACGTGATCGTTCCCCTCTATTCGACACTGGTGAGGCCTCATCTGGAGTACTGTGTCCAGTTTTGGGCCCCACACTACAGGAAGGATGTGGATAAATTGGAAAGAGTACAACGAAGGGCAACAAAAATGATTAGGGGTCTAGAGCACATGACTTATGAGGAGAGGCTGAGGGAGCTGGGATTGTTTAGTCTGCAGAAGAGAAGAATGAGGGGGGATTTGATAGCTGCTTTCAACTACCTGAAGGGGGGTTTCAAAGAGGATGGCTCTAGACTGTTCTCAATGGTAGCAGATGACAGAACGAGGAGTAATGGTCTCAAGTTGCAATGGGGGAGGTTTAGATTGGATATTAGGAAAAACTTTTCACTAAGAGGGTGGTGAAACACTGGAATGCGTTACCTAGGGAGGTGGTAGAATCTCCTTCCTTAGAGGTTTTTAAGGTCAGGCTTGACAAAGCCCTGGCTGGGATGATTTAACTGGGACTTGGTCCTGCTTTGAGCAGGGGTTGGACTAGATGACCTTCTGGGGTCCCTTCCAACCCTGATATTCTATGATTCTATGATTCTATGAAATGAAGAGGCTGAAAGAGCTGTGCAGACAGCCAAGAAAATCCGACAGCAGGAAGATCCGTTCTTTGCTCTTCTGAGTTACAGATCAACACCAATAGCAGCTATTTTGAAGCTGCTATTGGAGGAGAGGAAGGTGATCAGGAACAGTCAACATGGATTCAACAAGGGCAAGTCATGCCTGCCCAACCTGATTGCCTTCTATGATGAGATAACTGGCTCTGTGGATATGGGGAAAGCGGTGGACAAAATATATCTTGACTTTAGCAAAGCTTTTGATACGGTCTCCCTCAGTATTCTTGCCAGCAAGTAAAAAAGTATGGACTGGATGAATGGACTATAAGGTGGATAGAAGGCTGGTTAGATTGTCGGGCTCAATGGATAGTGATCAATGGCTCGATGTCTAGTTGGCAGCCAGTATCAAGCAGAGTGCCCAGGAGTCTGACCTGGGGCCGGTTTTGTTCAACATCTTCATTAATGATCTGGATGATGGGATGGATTGCATCCTCAGCAACTTCACAGATGACACTAAGCTGAGGGGAGAGGTAGATATGCTGGAGGGTAGGGATAGGGTCCAGAGTGACCTAGACAAATTGGAGGATTGGGCCAAAGAAATCTGATGAGGTTCAACAAGGATAAGTGCAAAGTTCTGCACTTAGGACAGAAGAATCCCATGCACTGCTGCAGGCTGGGGATTAACTGGCTAAGCGGCAGTTCTGCAGCAAAGGACCTGGGGATAACAGCGGATGAGAAGCTGGATATGAGTCAGCAGTGTGCCCTTGTTGCCAAGAAGGCTAACAGCATATTGGGCTGCATTAGTAGGAGCATTGCCAGCAGATCGAGGGAAGTGATTATTCCCCTCTATGCGGCACTGGTGAGGCCACATCTGGAATATTGTGTCCAGTTTTGGGCCCCCCCTACAGGAAGGATGTGGACAAATTGGAGAGAGTCCAGCAGAGGACAACGAAAAATGATTAGGGGGTGGAGCACATGACTTATGAGAAGAGGCTGAGGGAACTGGGTTTATTTAGTCTGCGGAAGAGAAGGATGAGGGGGGATTTGATAGTAGCCTTCAACTACCTGAAGGGGGGTTCCAAAGAGGATGGTGTTCGGCTGTTCTCAGTGGTGTCAGATAACAGAACAAGGAGTAATGGGTCTCAAGTTGCAGTGCGGGAGGTCTAGGCTGGATATTAGGAAACACTATTTCACTAGGAGGGTGGTGAAGCACTGGAATGCATTACCAAGGGAGGTGGTGGAATCTCCTTCCTTTGATGTTTTTAAGGTCAGGCTTGACAAAGCCCTGGCTGGGATGATTTAATTGGGGTTGGTCCTGCTTTGAGCAGGGGGTTGGACTAGATGACTGCCTGAGGTCTCTTCCAACCCTAATCTTCTGTGGTTCCATTGGATTTAGTCCAGCACAACTCAGAACTACTGTTCCAGTTTTGGAAAAGAACCTGTTTCCAAGGTGGCCAGAGATGGAGAGAGTGGTGACATTGGATAAAAAGGCTAAAGGTGCTTATGAACACTTTTGCAACAGACGCTCAGTTAGAGAACGGCTGGGTCTAGAACCTGGTGACTGTGTTCATGTCAGATTGAA
Organism: Dermochelys coriacea; assembly: GCF_009764565.3. Taxonomy (NCBI): domain Eukaryota; kingdom Metazoa; phylum Chordata; order Testudines; family Dermochelyidae; genus Dermochelys; species Dermochelys coriacea. Next base: position 131,158,999 of record NC_050072.1, read on the forward strand.
TGGAGAAGGAAGGATGGACAACTCCAGCTGTCATGAAGAAAAAGTATTCAGTGCCCAAATCAGATGTGATTGAGACTGACAGTAGAGAGTTTAACAGAAACTGTCAACACCTACAGTTTATTCCTCAGCGAGAGTGATCAACAAAGCAAACCCTACAGACAGCAGATGCAGAACAAGATGATGAGTCAAGGATTCCAAATCAACCACAGTCAGATGTTGCCACTGGTGGACAGCCTGATGAACAAGTCGTTATGCGTTTGGGTCATGTACTTAGAAAACCAGTACAATTTAGAGACAGACTGACATGTTCAGAGCTTCAAAGACAGTGTGATAATGTAAATACTGTAAATGTCAGGAATGCAGAACATAAAGGGGGAGATATGATGGAATGCTAAACTGTATTATACTGTTCAGCCACTTGTTGGCACTGTGTGTCAAATACCATATTTAAAAGAACCTCAGCCATATGTGGTAGAGCACTAAAGGATCTTACGATGAACACATTTGGTGTGTGTATAAGCAACCTCTGTGGCCAGTCCATATCTGGTACAGAGAAACATGACACTGCCCCCAATGCACTTCTGGGGTGCTGCATTTCAGTTTTTTCTCCAAGCAGAAGCAATGACCACACCCTCCCTCTGCTGGTGAGTATACTGCTTGGTATCACAGATGACTGCCCTTGCTTGCACCCCACCAGGGAAAGAGCATACAGGTCAGCATGCTAGCTGTTCGCTGTGTGCCTTGCAGCATGCTATGGAGGAGTCCTGCTCTGCTGTTAGCACAAGAGACCCCCACAGTTGTCAGAGGGTCTGAGTTTCAGGAGTGTGGTATATTCAAGCCTGCCCTGAAGCTCACTGACAAAATGAAGGCTGAGTTTCTGAGGACTCACATGAGGCATTGAACTAAGGAACAGAGAAGTCAGGGAACCACTGAGATTAATTGCATTGATTACATTTAAAATCTTAACAGAGCCAACAAACCCAGTGACGTGGATAAAAAGCAGTTGAACGCTATGGTGTATAAAGACAATAGCTGAGTTAGAATCAAACTCAGTCAACTATAACAGCAAGGCTTTATTGCTGAGCCCTGGGAGTCCCTGCAAGCCCTGAAAGCTGTGGAGTGCAACCGTTGTCAAGACCTTTGGAGCATGATTATACAGCAACCACTGAGGCCTAACTTATCCATCCCTAGAACAGCTGATTCCTCCTAGGGCAGCCTTCCTGGCTGCACTTGTGACTTGGCCTATTTTTAATTTCTTTTTTTAAATGATGCCATCTATACAGATGATAGAACAGTGCATGGGAGTAGGGGGCATGTATAAAGCCAAGAAACTCCAAACTCACTACACAAATCATTGGGCTTGATGGATAATCACTGGGTGACATCCTATGGCCGTGCTCTGCAAGAGACCAGACTATATGGATATGAATTTTTGCACACATTAACTCTTCCTCACTAGAGAATGCAAAAACTTAATGGTGATGTCACACTTCCACCCCACAAACACATCATGCATGGTACACCTAACCTGTGCACAGAGATCAGTCCTGAATATTTGCTGAGGATGTACTGAGGTTTTGCATTGTACTAGGAAGGCCAATTAATGTGTTATGCAACCGATCTTTCAGAAGAAGGAAGGCTTTTAGTGACGATGTGGAACCTACTACCATCAGTCAAACTGTGCTATATTAGAATTATACAGTTCAGAGGTGTCCTCTGACTTACTACTTCCTTGTTTATAAGAGTTTGCCTGGGGGCAGGGGTATATCAGACTTAACCTCAGTATCTTTTAAACAAGATTTTGCTTATGGAATACGACCACACACACACACACACACACACACACCACAATGCATAAAGAAAAAAACAAATAACTTGAATCATGATGTTGTACTTCCATCCAAACTTGTGGCATCATACAGCTATTCAAAGAACAAGGTACATTATTCCTTTAAAAATAAGTTCAGAACTGAAAATGTTCCTATATTGTGTATATAGTGAAGCACAAAGGATTTAAATGAATAACTACTGCCTGATTAAAACATGGTAAGCAAATAAAGCCTACATAATTATAAACAGTGCTTATCATTTGGCTTACATCTAGTATCTAGAGGCACAATTGATGTCAGTGGGCTTTTCTCCATAGGTTTCAGCCTCCCAAATGGACACAGAATAACAATTAGAATAGAATACAAACTGCAAATTTCATAACATTGCATATGATATCCAGACACAACTATACACAGATTTTAAAAAGTCATGCCTTAAAAGTCAGGCTCCTAAATCTGTATTTGGGCAATTAATATATGGCTTTATTTTCAGAACTGTGAATCACCAGCAACTCCCGTTGAAGTCATGAATGCCAGCACTTTTGAAAATCAGGGAAGTAATTTAGTTCCCTAAATATGAACATGACACAGGCTAACTTTAGGCCCTTAGTTTTTAAATTATTTGTCACAGACTGGACTACATGTACCATTCTGCACTGTAGGGTAATGCGGATCCTGGGTTTGATCTTCCACCCCCGCTGAACCAGTTTAATGTTGCTCAGTGGTGGAGCTACACCAGGAAGGGTGATGGATCATTGATGGTGGGCTGGAGAGCGAACCTACCCTGCCCTCACCTGGCAGTGGCAGCTCCTGTCCCATAGGGCTGGACCTGACTACCAACTCCAACACTGGGGTCACAGTGCCTTTCAGGCTTGGCCCGGCCACCCCTCCATCATGATGGGGGGACAGCCAGACCAAATTTGTGTGAGTAGCATAGCACATGAGGTCGCAGCACCACCCAATCGTGCACGCCATGTGACAATGCCTGGAATGACAGGAGCTGCTGCTGCCCATCCCACACTGATGTGGCTTGATCTCCAACGCCATGAGACAGGGAGCCACATGTACACATACAACCACCAGGAGGGGTGATCACCACCCCGTCCCCCATTAGCTCCACTACTGATGCTGCTGTGACTCCATCCACTTCATTGCAGGCACACTGCTGTAAACTGGATGGATCAGGCCTCTGCATCTCAGCCTGATCATCTCCTTCACTCTGGCTCTGATCCAATGCCCACTGCAGTCAGTCAATGGGAGTCTCTCCATTGACAGCAAGGGGCCTTGGATCAGTCCCCTGTGGGTATTAAGATAGAGGAGAAAGCGGTAGTGACACAACAGAACACTTACCTTAAGAGCACCATTAAACAAGATTTCAGCTTAGGGACGCTGCTAAATGAAGCTTTCAGCTGACTGCTTCCTCTCACCTCCAGCCAGTGTTCTGAGACACTCTTGCTTTCAGAGCACTTCAGCAAACTGGATATAGGAATCCGTCTGCTCATGAACCAAATTGAAATGATCAGAACTTTGATATTGCTGCACTGATTCTCCTCCTCCCCACAAGCATGCTTTGAACCTTACATCTCCATGAGTTCTACTAAATAAACCAAGTCTTCAATCATTTTTGGAGTTCTCCTCCTGCAGTAATCCAACTCACAGTGAGTACAGGCAAACCAAGGGTTTTTAATGTTCAAATAACTCCAAAAGAGCTTAACTATTTCCCCCTCAACTTTCTCCAAAATCAGAGTGTTGCTTTTGGGATGGGAGTCAATATCTCACTCTGAAAAGGCATTTTATTACGGTTACAAGCATCTAAAACAGTGTGTGTGTGGGTGGCGGGGAATGTTTCACCTGGAAGTTGGAACCCATTCATCGGAATATAATAAATTGCTGCCTGCTCACTATATGGTAAATTAGTAATTCTAGTTATAACCTTACCAGTTAGAGTTACTTGCAAAGTAAAAAGAAAAGGAGTACTTGTGGCACCTTAGAGACTAACAAATTTATTTGAGCATTCTGATGAAGTGAGCTGTAGCTCTCAAAAGCTTATGGTCAAATAAATTTGTTAGTCTCTAAGGTGCAACAAGTACTCCTTTTCTTTTTGCGAATACAGACTAACACGGCTGCTGCTCTGAAACTTGCAAAGTAAAGATTGTCAGACACGATGTTGAATGTTGCACTAAAATCAAGAGCTATTATCGCAGCCAGATGTTATAGCCACAGCATTCCCCTCTTCCACTTACGACAGAGTTAATCTGGCACCACTTGCTTTTTCTAATCTGTGATGTGTGCTTAGTGCTCACAGCTCTGTTATCATTAGTCGCTTGTTCTCTCCCCCACCGCTCCCTGAACATTTGGACCATTATTTTACCAGGGATTGAAATTAAAAGCTGTGGATAAACATGACCTCAGTGGACACTTTGGGTGATTTCTACAATTCAACCATTTGGAACACAATGCTATAAATTATTGGGGGGAAAACAGAGCTGTGTCTTGCTGACTACTGGAATTATAGATTTTAAGAGATAAGAACATAAAAGGCACCAGTGGTTCTGGCTAGAGGGAGGAAAATGAGATTAGGATCCTATTACCACTGCGGTCTTCAGCCCATATCCCTTCTGCTGCTGCCATTTTAGCATCTGCCCCTTCATCTTTCTGTCTCTTTTTTGATCAATTTCCTCCTTGGTCGGTGAGGAGGAAGCATCTGTATAGAGGAGTGTCCCTGACATTCCTGTCCCAGGTCTCTCCCGACTCTCCCTCGATACAACCAAACTTCTCTAGTGTGGCCAGCTGTCACAATTTTATCATGAATCTCACACTATTTTGTGTTCTTCCTAATGCACCAGTTCCTGGAGTCATGGGATTACCTCAGAATCTCAGGTTTCAGAGTAGCAGCCGTGTTAGTCTGTATTCGCAAAAAGAAAAGGAGTACTTGTGGCACCTTAGAGACTAACAAATTTATTAGAGCATAAGCTTTCGTGAGCTACAGCTCACTTCATCGGATGCATTTGGTGGAAAAAACAGAGGAGAGATTTATATACACACACAGAGAACATGAAACAATGGGTTTATCATACACACTGTAAGGAGAGTGATCACTTAAGATAAGCCATCACCAGCAGCGGGAGGGGAAAGGAGAAAAACCTTTCATGGCAACAAGCAAGGTAGGCTAATTCCAGCAGTTAACAAGAATATCAGAGGAACAGTGGGGGTGGGGTGGGGTGGGGTGGGGGGGAGAAAAACCATGGGGAAATAGTTTTACTTTGTGTAATGACTCATCCATTCCCAGTCTCTATTCAAGCCTAAGTTAATTGTTGTCATGTTGGTATTACTACCAATGTGCCCAAGAGCAATCAGTCTCTCCTGACAACTCATTCTCTGGAGGAAAGAATGACTCCTTCACCTTCTGTCTCATTTGAGTCTCCCAAAAGAATATGTTAGAAAGGAAGGTGATGAAAGCGCTGGGTTGAGATTTAGATGTTCTGGGTTCAGGTCTCAGCTCTGCTGCAGCCTTCCTGTGTGACCTTGGGCAAATCACTTAGCCCTCCTGTGCCTCAGTTCTCTTGGGGTAAAATAGCAGGGAAGATATCCGCTCAGGTTAGCTGCTCAAGGTAATGCCTGTAGGGCTGCCTGAAGAGGAACTTGACCTACTAAGTTAAAAGTGGAGCTGCAGTGTGTTCACTACCATCTTAACCCGAGTTAAGAACACACCTTTTTTTCCCTCAGTGTAGATGTACACTTAGATACAGTACTTTGTGTAGTGCATGAATGAAGAGAAATGCAAAGTATTGCACTTTGGAAGGAATAATCAATTGCCCAAATACAAAATGGGAAATGACTGCCTAGGAAGAAATACTGCAGAAAAGGATCTGGGGGTTACAGTGGATCACAAATTAAATCAGAGTCAACAATGTAACACTGTTGCAAAACTAACATTCTGGGATGGATTAGCAGGAGTGGTGTAAGCAAGACCCAAGAAGTAATTCTTCCACTCTGCTCCATGCTGATAAGGCCTAAGATGGAGTATTGTGCCCAGTTCTGGGTACTACGTTTCAGGAAAGTTGAGGATAAATTGGAGAAAGTCCAGAGGAGAGCAACCAAGCAACTAATTTGGCCCATTCACTCGGTGTGTTGAAAATGCATCAGTAATGCAGTTGGGTTTTCCCAGTATTCCTTTTAATTGTAATTGGCATCTTTAGGAGAAGGGCAAAGGAAAGCAGAAGGGGAAGGTGGGTAGGGAGGGGCGAGTGACGGGTGCTGAGTGAAAGCTGGAGGGCTGCTCACTGGGAGGAGGAGAAGGAATTGTCACTCAGTGACATTTTGAGACAGGTGTCTGGGGATGGGATTTTCACAAGTGCTCAGTGCTGGCCAACTCTGTTCCCACTGAAGGCAATGAGGGTTTTCCCTCTGGTTCACTAGCACTGAGTTAGGCCTAGTCTGAATGCATCTGAAAATCCCACCCTATACCTGTATCTTGGGTTCTGGGAATATCATAAAGCCCTTGTTCTTTACCTCCCCAAACCCCAAGACTAAGTGTTAACCCCCTTTTGCTCCCCTCACACAAACCTTTACATGTGAAGCTGGTTTTCCATGTGTGCATTGCTTGTATGGCCTGAACAAGTGCCTTGCCCCCTGCACTACTGATCAGGGAGTCTCCAGGCGTGACATGGAGCCATTCCAAAACAGTCTGGGAAGCAAGGTCACAGCCCTGGGTGCAGGTAGCATGGAAAACGCACGTACCTATTAGAGGGACAGAATCCGAGGTGGCAGGCATGATCTCCGCCACAAGCAATGAACACTGTCAGGGACAGCAGGACAGTGATGCCTGGGATGGAAAGAAAGGATGAGTGTGACCTTTGCTGAACTGGTGTGGCCATTCCACTAACATCTTGGCCATGAAATAAAACCCTGTCCTGGTCACTAGCTAAGCAAGCCCATGGCTTCATCTCCGCTTCCTTGTCTCCAAGAGAAGAGCTTCTACTAGGAAAGATGCATCCTCTCGTGCATCTTCATCTCCTCTCTGTTTCCCTTCTCCCCAGTTTCCCTATTTGCCTTGGCTGCCAATAACCCTTGACCCAGAGCTCTCTCCCTCCTGCACTGCAAAGCTGCTGAACACAATCGCTGCAACCTTGCCTGTGTACCTTGTGGCCTTGACTCTTCCACTCTGAACTCCACCATTTCCTCTTGCCCTGCCTACTCTAGCTCTTTCACTCTGGCCTCCTCAAATTCCAGCTCTCCACCATGCAGGTAACCATGCTTTCTAGCTTCTCACCAGTACACCCCAGGGAGACAAATTCAGACTCCCTCCTCCAACAAACTGCAGTCTCAAAGTGGTCTCAGAGTTCCACCTGGTCTGTCATTGCCCCAGGACTCATTGTGTTTCATAGATGAGACTGGTTTTAAGGCCAGAAGAATCCATTAGGAGCACCTAGTGTGAGCTTCTGCAAAACGCAGGCCAGAGAAAGTCCATTTACTAACTACAGGTGGGATTCTGAACAGCACTCTGCGGTGGCCCATCTCTGCTCCCATTAACGTCAATGGGTTTTGACCATGGATGTCAATAGTGGCGGAGAATGCTGAGCACTTTTGAAACTCCCACCCTAATCTGGATTCTGACCCCTTACTCGTATTGTCCTATGTCCCTCCATGAATAACCCCCAAGACCAAGTGGGTCTCCTTGTAGAGTGAGGCACTACTCACCATGAGCAAAGTATCACAGTTGGGTCCTTAGAGCTCTGGAACTTTGTTCAAATACTCCTTTAACCTCCCATAGACAGACCCAGATGTCCCAACCTTTGTTTCCTAGCTTGGTGGCTCAGTCCCTTTTAGCTTTGTGTAAGCTGTTCATCCTGTTCATCTCAGGAGGCCTTTGTTGCTTTCATGCATGTGCCCAGGCCTACCCCCTGAGACCTGCTTTTTCTGTCCTTGTGACTTGGCTATGAACTCCAGGCTTCAGAAGAAAGAGACGATTGCCCTAACCCACTGTTCCACCTAGTCCAGTGGAGATGTCTAACTCTATCCTGCAGAACTGGTAAATTGCATTCATTTTTCAAAGCACGGACCAAGAGAATAATCCAAATCAAGGCCAGCCACTTATTAATACCTAATATCAGCAGGAAGCTATATCACCACCTTGCTCAGATTAATACAAATGTCTGAGCTTACATAGTGGTGAATCAATAGGGCTACCTGCAGTAAGCGCTCACTAATGTGAGTGACGATTCCTCAAGCTGGCCCAAAGAAAGCCGTCTTTCTACAGTGTCTGCAGCTTTCAGTGGGAAATCCCTACTAGCCAAGGGCCATAGCAGGCTGAACTTTTTACCCTCCCTTTTATGCCAAACTTTTAGCAAGAGCTAAGGAATTAATTTTCCTTACCTAAAGAGATCTTCTCTCCCGAGTGCAGGCAATAGGAAAACAAGCAATGCCAAGCCAGATATAAGGACACAGGGAATCAGTAAGTTCAAGCCATAGTAGAGGGTGCGCCGGCGCATGGTTACAGTGTATGTCACATCTGGATACGGTTCTTTACAGCACTCGTAGTACAGCTCGTTCCTCTTCCCTGGGACACCTGCACAGAAGAAAATCAGAGGTGGAAAGATCTGCAGTTGGCCTGATACCTGGCCTGATATCTGGAGCTGTGTAGCACTCAACTCTGAGTCAACACTTTATGCCTCTGAGCATTGGACCCAACGTTCAAAGGCATTCTGTTTAGATCATTGTTAGTACATGCACTACTGTAACACCTAGTGGCTTTAGCGAGATGGGCCCCCTTGTGCTAGAAGCTGTACATATAGTAAGAGACAGCCCCTGCCCCAAAGAGCTTACAGTCTAAATAGACAAAGGATGGGACGGGGAAAGAGGTGAAGTGACTTGCCCAGGGTCACACAAAAGGTCAGGGGCAGAGTCAAGAATAGAACCTGGGTGCCCGACACCCATCACTAGGCCACGCTGTCTCTCAAAGAGCCACTTTCCCATCAGTGGAACTAGTTCAATAGTGTAACCCTCTAGGTTGCCAGCTGCCCAAACCCTCAAACTGGAGGTTCAAATCTCAACAGGCATCTTTATTTTGTTAAAGTAAAGGAATTTATTAGAATGGGGTTTGCACTCTCTCTTTGTGTGTGTGTGTGTGTGTGTGCGCGCGCGCATGCGCAAAACAGAGAGACAGACATTAAAACATAGGTATCTTCTGTGCTGTGTAGATATTAAAGATCCCACGACTCTTTGGTTTGCTCTAAGGTTCTTGGTCAAAACTTCCCTTCTTCCACTGCTGTGCAGTCCTAAACCACTCTGAGATTAAAGGAGCTATAGAAATATAAAAAGATTGTTTCCCTCTTACTTTGCTCACTGTAATATGTAGTGATTGCAGGATTTAGAAATACAATAATTATTTCGAGCTGGCATATTGGTTGTCAATTTTTATTTTTTGAAACTATAACTGTAACAGGGCGAGGCAGGCCCTCGCCCCCATCTGGCCTCTGCACCGAAATTTCGGAAACCTTCTGGCTCAGCAGTCACCGGTGTCGTTTATTTACACAGTGCAATCCCACCACCTTTCCACCATGTACAGCATGGGGGTTTCACTCTGAAGGACTTCCCAGCCTCTACAGCCAGGAGAGACGAACTTCCGCTCTCTGGCTTCCCCCTTTCCATCTGCTGCTCTTGGCTTCCGTCTTCTGAGGCTTTTTTGCAGCCCCAGGCTAATTAGGCTGGCAGCTGTCTCCCCTTTGTCTATAAGGTACAGGTGTCTCTAGCCAGCTCCAATTTACCACCCTTAGTTGGAGCTGGAGTGACAGAGGGCTGGTTTAGCAGTCCCTGCCCAGCACCTTGTCAGAATAACTCATTAATGGAGAAACATATTGCAGCTGAATTACAGCAGACTCATCCTTTGAATATTCAGCCAGTTTTTCACAGTTGAGTTCTCTTCAGCAAGAAGAACCAAATGTTAGACAGATGGTAGTTTTTGCAGTTAAGGTCGTAACTCACTGTCTTTTATAAGTTCCTTTCCCCCAGCGTTGGCAAAACTCAAGCAATCCAGCTGAAATTTCTTCTGTGCAACCCTGACAGATAGGGGGATATTTTAGGAAGGTTTGGTAGCCCTCAGACAGGCATTCAGATATGGCGGTGTGGAAGATCAGAGCTGGAAAGCTGTCTGCACACTTTCTGAAAATTCATCTGGAAAACAGCTTGGCTTAGGAACCCAATGAGAAGTGGTGGCTTTGTTTTTTGGAAAGGTGACATGGTTAATTTTAATGTAACCTGATCTGGTCTGTGTGAAAATGAGAGCACCATGAGATTTCACACACACTCTGTATCATCTTTGAAGTCTGATCCACATATTAGCATGCTAATACACCCCCACAAGTGCTCTCATTGTGGTTTACGAGGCCTTAATGTGTTGCCTATGTGGAAGGCCATGCAGCCCACTTATTAAAATGATAATGGCCACAATTTCAGAAGGGTGTGCGGGGACTCTCCATTGTTCCCAATGGAACCTGCTGGCCCCCTTTTGAAAACGGGACCTATAATATGCACTGAAATGTCACAGTGACTCTTGTAAGAGAGAACTGAAAATTCCAAGGCGATTCTCAGACACACCCATTTCGTGACACCACAGCTAAAGTCGTAAGGTAAGGTAAGTTGAAGGGAAGATGGAGAGAGCCTTAGTTGATGTGTCTATGTTTTGGTTTTAGAAAACAGACTTCAGAAAGTCAGGAAATTCAAAGGGGTTGTTTTTAATTAAGGAAAACTGGAAAAGTCAAAGGATGAAAATGCAGAGTTAAGGTAATCCAGGCCACAGCAACATCACCTCCATGGCTGTGTTTTCAGTACCATGGAGACGGGAACGTAAAGTTCCTGCTACCCCCAACCCCTCAGTAGCCTTCTCTCTCTTTTTTTTTTTAATCTCTTCTCACTTTCTATTTAATAAGAAGCCTGCTTAGCCAGCCAGTGAATCTAACCTTGCAACATTTTGCTGTGAAAAGCTCCAAGCAGTCCTGAGCATCCCAGCCTTGGTAAGAGGAGACTTACCCACAGACTGGCTGCAGGACGATTAGAGTAACCTAGTCACTAACTGTGTCATGGGCTGTAGACTGTGCCTCCAATTTTCTAGCAACTGAACTGCAAATGTGACAGATGCTGCTGTGTCCTAGCATTTGCTGTTCTTTCTCTCTTTCCCCTGTTCTGTGTTTGTCTGGTTTGGTCATAAGAAGAACCCAGGGCAGACTTTTGACAGAACTGGAAAGATGCCAGCTTTAACCTGGTGGCTTGCCTATGGGCAGGGAGCCCGGGGCTAAGCCAATTCGGATTATGAGCTGAGCCCCACCTGAGAGGAATTAGATAATTTCCAGTCTGAAAAATAGCAGGAAGCTGCAGGCGAGGGTGTTTTGGAGACTAGCTGAGACTATTAGAGACAGGAAACTGGGGGAAAGAGGAGACTGTGGAGCTGGTGCTGGTGGAAGGGGCAACTCTGAGGAGTAAGTTTGGCTCCTGTAGCACCTTAGCCAGGGAAAGCCTGCAAGGGAGAATTAAAGAAGGGAGTTCTTAAATGGCCTTGGATGAAGGAGAAACAAAGGTGTGACTTCCACAGAGACCACCCTAGCTCCAAGGGAGTGCTGGGGGCAGGGAACAGAAATGGGTATCTACAGTTAGCCTTCCCCACCCTTAGTGACTGTGATGTCTGGAGACACTATGGCAGGCTGGCTTTCGATAGTTGTCCATCGCAGCCGGTGTGCAGAAGACTGTTTACGGCCTGATCCTGCAGTTGACAATGTCCACAGTAGCAGCACAGACACAGCACCCATCACCTTTTTCTCCTCTGGTTGTATCTTCTGGATAGTCTCTTCCTTCACTATTCACTGTTTTGCTTTGGTGTTTAAGGGTCAACAAGTCTGACCAACCATAATGTGTAGCATCAGTACATCAGGCTGACACAGAGAAGGGGCTTCTTTAGAAGAGAAGGCCATGGTAGTGTTAGGCCAGCTGCTTATCTAACCCCATTATTGCATTGGCCACCGTCGGAGTGATGTGAGAGCTGACACAATTCCATCCTGGCCTGCAGGAAGAAGCGCAGGCAACTCAAAGACCAAATATGTTCCTCAGTGACGCTTGTTGAAGGCAGGATTTCAAGCCAGAAATAACCAAATGGGGCACTCTCCTGAACCGATAAACGTGCAGAGGAGTATTTGAAAACCAGTGCAGCGCTGAGTGGGACGGACCTTCGAGGTTTTCCCCTCTCCGTGGAGTCCTTTACCCTTCCTGAAAATAGAATCCTGATGGTTCCCATTAGTTTATCGGGTACCCTGCCATAAGACTTCACATTGCAGCTGCCAGCCTTCAGGGAAGGGCCACATGTAACCAAGCTTACAATGTAACAAGCTAAGCAAGTTCTATATGTGGCCCACCCACCCCTTGATGCAGACAGAGCAACACAGAATGGATGCGGGTTATATACAAACTTTTTCTGCGCTGCTCCCTGAAATGGCTGGTAGAAACTCTGTAAAGTAGTTGAGGACTTTCCTCCCCTGGGGTTGAACTTGGCATCACTACTGGGCATAAAGCTAATACACCTTAGAGATGAAAGAGCTTGGTTCTGATCTCACTTAGCCTGGTTTTATAGTGGCATTACGCTGACCTCAGTAGCTTTCCTCCTAATTTACACCTGTATAAGTGAGATCAAATCAGGTCTGAAGAGGCCATGTCTAAGGACAGAATCTGTGAGAAGCATCAGATTTTTAAAAGTACAGTTTTCTTCTGGAACAGTAGAAAGAATGGAATGCATTGACCTGATGTAGTGGAGGGGAGGCTACTGACTAGATTGAATTGAAACTTTGCTGTTCTGTGCCATGTCTACACTGATGGCACTAAAGCTACTACAGCATCACAGCTGTGCTTCTCTAACCCCATAGTGTAGACTCATACTACAATGACGAAAGGGTGTTTCCTGTTGCTGTAGGAACTCCACCTCCACAAGCGAGGGTAGCTAGGTCAACAGAAACATTCTTCTGTCGACATAGCTGCATCTACACTGGGGGTTGGTGTAGCCAGGGCCCTCGGGTGTAGAATTTTCAGACCCATGAGTGTTGTAGGGATGTTGACCCAAGTTTGAAGTGTAGACCAGGCCCTGAGTATATGGTTTTGGGGTTTGTTTGTTTGGGGGTTTTGCAAGAGTTCCTTCTGAATTTTGCTGAGATCAGACTTTCTAACCTAATCACCTTTAGGGTAAATAAGTTGCAGAAGCGTGATTTGATGTTCACTATGCGTGTAGAAGACACAGAGATCCAAATTCTGTGCTGATCCCCTGCACTTATTGATGTCAGTAGAATTTCATAGGTTATCAGACCCCACAGCAATATACCCACAGGCTCCCTAATGTAGCTTTAGTTAACTTGGCAGGACAAGAAAGAAAACACTTGAAACATTGTCTGCAGTCCAATTGTGAGATTTCTATTGCTTTTCAAATAGGAGCTTTTAATACCTGTACTTCAAATGTCCAGATAAGAGCCGTCATTTCCATGTATTCATTTTGCCTTAAAGTTTCAACTCATTTAGATTTCTAAGCGAGCCAACTTACCCACTAAATCCCATTCTCCATTCGATATGTAATTGGAATATCTGCTTCAAGCATCTGCAGGTCAAGCAGCCAGCCATTGTGGGTCCATGAACCAAATTTCAAATCGCATTTTTGCACATCAAAAGGGAACCAGCGGACGTCAATGTAACACGTGCTCTTCAGAATGCCTGAGAATAGAAGTTAGAGGGGGAAACAGTCATCTGAGGTCTGAAGGGCAAATGCAAAACGAAATGACATTGTGCTGAGATCCCATGGAATTGTCAGGCCTCTCTCTACAATTAGATTGAATCCATCTGAGCAGACTCTGATTAGAATTTCTAATTCAACTAACAGCACTTAGGATTTCCTGAGCCAAATTACTTTCCTTTTTCAGTTACGTTCTTGAGAGACCCATCTGATGAAGTGTTTCAAAAGAAATAGGGGCCAAATTCTCTCCAGATGTAAATGGGTGTGTTGAGTTCAGTGGCACTGCACCCACATACACCAGCGCAGAAACCAGCTCTTGGGCTATCAACAAACATACAAATTCCTGACCTTTTACCTCTTGGTTTTCTTTCCCATGCTTATTCTCCTTGGGCCATATTTCCAGGTCTTCTCTCATGTATTTCCGCTAGGGGTAGGTCTGCACTGTATCTGGTGCAAGCCTTCCACCCTAGGTCATGGAGTGCACTGAAAAATTGCTGTGGGTCAGACTGGGGCTCTCAAGCCTGGGGTGGGGTTGGATGTGGAGGGTCGGACTGGCAGCCCAAGTTGCAGCGTCAGAGCATTATCTACACAGCTATTTTTAGTGCACTAGTGCGAGTCCCATGTACACTAGTTTGTGAACCCAGGCTGGGGGACTCACTTCCAGACACGGTGTGGAGATATCCGGGGAAGCCTGCTGGGCGATCCTACCCTGTTCTACCAATCTGTGCGTGTCTACACAATGGCCTTGCAGTTAAGCTGACCTCATCCCATGTGTCCCTGCTCTGGGACTGAGAACCATTACATGTCAGTTGGCTGCAGGGAAGTTCTTCTTCCCAGTGGTCAGGGCACCAGCCTGGGACTCATAGATTCATAGATAGATACTAAGGTCAGAAGGGACCATTATGATCATCTAGTCTGACCTCTTGCACAACGCAGGCCACAGAATCTCACCCACCCACTCCTGCGAAAAACCTCACCTATGTCTGAGCTATTGAAGTCCTCAAATCATGGTTTAAAGTCTTCAAGGAGCAGAGAATCCTCCAGCAAGTGTCCTGTGCCCCATGCTACAGAGGAAGGCGAAAAACTTCCAGGGCCTCTTCCAATCTGCCCTGGAGGAAAATTCCTTCCCGACCCCAAATATGGCGATCAGCTAAACCCTGAGGATACGGGTGAGATTCACCAGCCAGATACTACAGAAAATTCTTTCCTGGGTAACTCAGATCCCACCCATCTAATATCCCATCATAGGCCATTAGGCCTATTTACCATGAATATTTAAAGATCAATTAATTACCAAAATCACGTTAGCTCATCATACCATCTCCTCCATAAACTTATCGAGTAGAATCTTAAAGCCAGATAGATCTTTTGCACCCACTGCTTCCCTTGGAAGGCTATTCCAAAACTTCACTCCTCTGATGGTTAGAAACCTTCATCTAATTTAAAGTCTAAACTTCCCAATGACCAGTTTATATCCACTTGTTCTTGTGTCCACATTGGTACTGAGTTTAAATAATTCCTCTCCCTCTCCGGTATTTATCCCTCTGATATATTTATAGAGAGCAATCATATCTCCCCTCAACCTTCTTTTAGTTAGGCTAAACAAGCCAAGCTCCTTGAGTCTCCTTTCATAAGACAAGTTTTCCATTCCTCGGATCCTCCTAGTAGCCCTTCTCTGTACCTGTTCCAGTTTGAATTCATCCTTCTTAAACATGGGAGACCAGAACTGCACACAGTATTCTAGGTGAGGTCTCACCAGTGCCTTGTATAATGGTACTCAAACCTCCTTATTCCTACTGGAAATACCTCTCCTGATGCATCCCAAGACCGCGTTAGCTTTTTTCACAGCCACATCACATTGGCAGCTCATAGTCATCCTATGATCAACCAATACTCCAAGGTCCTTCTCCTCCTCCGTTACTTCTAATTGATGCATCCCCACAGACTTCCTGTGTGACATTGGGCAAGTCACTTCGTCATTCTGTGCTTCGGTTCCTCATCTCTAAAACTGGGATAACAGCACTGCCCTGCCTCACAGGGGGCTGTGAGGATAAGCCCACTAACGGCTGTGAGGCACTCAGATGCCACAAGAATGGTGCCGTAGAAGTGACATAAGCAGATAGACCGAGATTCACAAAGAGACTTAGATGCTTGATGGCCACTTTAAGCACCTAAATCCCAGAATTGGAGCCTGGTGAGATTCATACAACCCCTGCTCAGCTGCTGCAGAACCCGATAGTCCCATAAACTTGTTGCCACCTAAGTTTTTTAGTAAAAGTTCCTTAGGTGCCTGTGTTTCTGCTTCTGCTTCTGGGAATGTGCAGAGTTGCCTCACTCCAGGGGTCTGAATGACTAAGCCCCAGCGCGATAAGTGAACTTGGGGAAGAGAGGCGTTCCTCTGCGTCACTTGCCCGCCGGTGACCTGGTAAGCAAGTGCAGACCTCACCTACCGTATCAGTCCCCACATAAGACCTCACACGCAACCCCTGGAAGGGAGAGGCACTTCCTCATAACTTTTAGCCCTTGGTTAGGGGATGGGAGAGAACTGGTTCAAGTCCCCACTCCCTTGATGGGGGAGATGGGATCTGGAGAGGGCTCTGAGGAGAATGTCCTAACTACTGGGCGATGGGAGGTTCTGATGGGGGAGTGCCCTCACTCTCTCTCCTGTGGAAGCTGTTCCATTGTGGGTAATCAGTGGAGTGGCAGGGTGGGGGCCCTGTCTGGTCTCCCCAGTCTTGGGTGAGTGCTCTGCACACCAGACTACAGAGTAATTCTTAGAGTTGCTTGTGATCTCTCTTTCTCACCCAGCATTATTATTTCATTATTTCATCTCATTATTTCTCCACAGTGGAATGGCTCTGACAGGGGAGACTGAGGGAATAGCCTAGTAACTGCAGCACTCCCCTAAGATGGACAGATCCCAGTTCAGATCCCGCCTTGTCATGTGGCAGATGGAGGACTTGAGGTCTCTCACATCCCAGGTGAGTGCTCTAACCACTGGGCTAAAAATTATGAGGGAGGTCCTGTGTCTTCTCCATTCTCCTTCCCACCCCGGCTTCTTCAAAAAATGGCAGAGATGCCTAATGCCAACAGAGGCTTTTCAGCTGAGAATCCCAAGCAGAGGGAGGCGTCTCTCTGCAGCCCAGACGTAGGTGCCTATCTCTCTGAGAGGGATGGGGCTAAGTACTTACCCCTCACCTTAGTATCTCCCATGGTCTAGCTTTTTTAGGGAGCTGCCTAAGGTGCTGGCTTTTGTGAATCCCATTCTAAGGCACCTAGCTCTGTCCCATTGTACTGGAGGCTTGAGCACCTCACCCAGGCTTTGTGAATCCCAGTAGTTTTCTAGGCGCCTAAGTTCCTTTGTGAATCTTGCCCCTAGGGCAGTGGTTCTCAACTCCTTTATCATTATGGGCTGTGTGCTAACTGGGCCGCATGCCGGCCGCAGGTTGAGAACTGCTGGTATAAGCTATAGCAGCATCACTGTACCCTGCATTTTCACTTGTGTACTGAACAGTTAATAATATAAATTCATCATCTGAGTCATGACAACCTTAAAGGTTTTAAAATAATAGATTTCAGAAAAAAAGCTATAGGCTTAAAATGTTTAGCCCTTGAAATCTTGGCCTCTTAGTTCTAATTCCATCTAAAATGTCATTCATTATATGACCTAATATTTTGCAATATGAATAGCTGGCCAGATCATCAAAAGGTTCAGCATTGTATGATGCTAAACTTTTTTGTCACAGATGCTGAGCACTTTTCAATATCTGGCCTGTATTTAGGGGCCCAAAATAAAAGCTGAATTCTTTTGAAAGTCTGTCCCACAGCATAGAGCGCACAAAACTTCTTATCCAGATCTGCTTTTAAGTTGATACAATTAATCCTCTAAATAGGAGAATTGACCTACGCTATTAAAGTAAATTGATTTAAATCAACAAATAAAATCAGTCTCCTACCTGGAGGAATGTACTGACAAGATCCAGAATAATTCACCAACACGTTCGTGTGAAACGTGGCATCAAATCTTTCATCCGCACTAAAACATAACACAAAAAAACCCCACAGGCACTTGAATTCAAAATGTGGTGAACAGTAAGGTAATGAGAAAAGGAGTACTTGTGGCACCTTAGAGACTAACAAATTTATTAGAGCATAAGCTTTCGTGAGCTACAGCTCACTTCATCGGATGCATTTGGTGGAAAAAGCAGAGGAGAGATTTATATACACACACACACAGAGAACATGAAACAATGGGTTTATCATACACACTGTAAGGAGAGTGATCACTTAAGATAAGCCATCACCAGCAGCAGGGCGGGGAAAGGAGGAAAACCTTTCATGGTGACAAGCAAGGTAGGCTAATTCCAGCAGTTAACAAGAATATCAGAGGAACAGGGGGGTGGGGGGGGCGGGAGAAATACCATGAGGAAATAGTTTTACTTTGTGTAATGACTCATCCATTCCCAGTCTCTATTCAAGCCTAAGTTAATTGTATCCAGTTTGCAAATTAATTCCAATTCAGCAGTCTCGTTGGAGTCTGTTTTTGAAGCTTTTTTGTTGAAGTATAGCCACTCTTAGGTCTGTGATCGAGTGACCAGAGAGATTGAAGTGTTCTCCAACTGGTTTTTGAATGTTATAATTCTTGACGTCTGATTTGTGTCCATTCATTCTTTTACGTAGAGACTGTCCAGTTTGGCCAATGTACATGGCAGAGGGGCATTGCTGGCACATGATGGCATATATCACATTGGTAGATGCGCAGGTGAAGGAGCCTCTGATAGTGTGGCTGATGTGATTAGGCCCTATGATGGTATCCCCTGAATAGATATGTGGACAGAGTTGGCAACGGGCTTTGTTGCAAGGATAGGTTCCTGGGTTAGTGGTTCTGTTGTGTGTGTGTGGTTGCTGGTGAGTATTTGCTTCAGATTGGGGGGCTGTCTGTAAGCAAGGACTGGTCTGTCTCCCAAGATCTGTGAGAGTGATGGGTCGTCCTTCAGGATAGGTTGTAGATCCTTGATGATGCGTTGGAGAGGTTTTAGTTGGGGCCTGAAGGTGATGGCTAGTGGCGTTCTGTTGTTTTCTTTGTTGGGCCTGTCCTGTAGTAAGTGACTTCTGGGTACTCTTCTGGCTCTGTCAATCTGTTTCTTCACTTCAGCAGGTGGGTATTGTAGTTGTAGGAATGCATGATAGAGATCTTGTAGGTGTTTGTCTCTGTCTGAGGGGTTGGAGCAAATGCGGTTATATCGTAGCGCTTGGCTGTAGACAATGGATCGAGTGGTATGATCTGGATGAAAGCTAGAGGCATGTAGGTAGGAATAGCGGTCAGTAGGTTTCCGATATAGGGTGGTGTTTATGTGACCATCGCTTATTAGCACCGTAGTGTCCAGGAAGTGGATCTCTTGTGTGGACTCATTAATTTCTGAATAGCGGGTGTATGGATTAAGGTCAGGAGGGTAAACTTTGTAAAATATCATTAGTTGGAATGTCTAGCTCACGCCAAACTGATTTTGGATCTTCTTTCAAGATTTAGATCAGTTGGATAAAGGATCCATCTCTCAACAGTGGCTGAACCCCCAGATGGCCCCAGTCCCTGAGGGAAAGCTGCTGCAAGGAGTTCCGCTCCATTTAGGCAACTAAGTGAAATGGCCTGATTTTCAGAAGAGTTCAGTGCCTTTGATGCCAAAGTTGTGACAATGGAGATGATGATGGGGGTCCTGGGCCCTTTGTAACTTCTGGCCCAGTGGCACCTTACTCAAGGTGAAGGTACTAGATGCTAGCATAGCAGTTGCTTGGAACCGCAGCTCCTCTTCAAAGAGAGCAAGAAGTCGTAGGCCAGGAGTGAAGTGGCTGGAGAAGGAAGGAACTGTCAGGGGCTCAGATGGCATAGTGGCAAGCCTGGCGGGTCTTTGTGGGTGCTCAGTGAGCGATCAGGGATCTGGATTGTAAGCTCTTAGGGGCTTTCTTTTTGTTCTGTGTTTGTACAGTACCTAGCACAGTGGGGTCCTGGTCAATGGCTGGGTTCCTAGGTGCTACAGAGATACCGATAGTAATAATTGGCACAACGTTGTATGCAGACCTTGTGGGTTAGAGTTCTATAATTTCAGGAGTTAGTTGAGGTTTGGGGAAGCTTCCAGACTGCTTGATACTTATCTAAACTGAATCAAACAATCCAGCCCTTCGGATCTTGATATTTTATACAACTTGCATTCAAAACGGCTAATGGCTATTTCCCGTGCTGGCATCATCCTGCACTCCCTTTGAACTGAATAATTATTCATAATTATTTTACAATCTTAGGGCCTGATTCAACTCCCAGTGAAGCTAATAGGACTATTTCTATCGAGTTTCATGGGCTTTCTCGGTCCCTATATGTAGTCTTTTAGCTATATAGAATTGTGATATTTTTAAGTGCGATCATCTAATTTTCCATAAGGCTGTACCAGAAGACTACGAAAGCACAAACAACAAATGAAACCGGCATAATTATTTACAGAAGCACAAGATAGGTAATCATAACTTAATCTTTCATTATAAAGACCATGGCCAAGGGCCTCAAGCCATTTCTATTTTACGAGCATCGTTAAGATAACTCTGTGCTTCCATCTAGACTTTTCACTGTACTGCAGCACTTGTCTGGGTTTGTTTCCATTGTTTGGAGGCCATAAACCTGATCCTTAGCTGTCATAATCTTTGTTTGAAGTCAATGGAGCTACGCTGATTTACACCAGCAGAGGAACTGACTCAGTGTTTGTCTCAGTACTTATAAACCTTCCGTACCTGTTATACAGAAGAATGTCTGGCACCCATATCTGGTCAGAGGGAAATCGTAAGTTCTGGACTCCTGGGTATGCGTACTGATCCCAAGACAAGTAAACGTCAATCCAGTACTATAGGAAAATATAGACACAAACGTTATTGATCATTTCTACAATGTAGGATCATAGGGGAAAGGAATGTCTCTCTGTATGCCTGCCACATTTGGATGCTCTGGAAATATAATAATATTAGCAATAGCAATGATAACATAATAATTACTGTTCTAGGGTTAATAACAAGTGACGACAATGAAAAAGACAGGTGTATGCACTGAGGAGCTCACAGTGTAATGACTTAACATTTGGACTATTACATTTTAACATGTTTGTTGTTTAGAAAAATCTCTAAGGAAATATTTATTTCCTGTGTTACATCAGTGGATGCCGACTTATACCAGCTGAGGGCCTGGCCTGGAAAGCATACAATTGCACTCTGTATTCCAAAATGATTTGTTTATGATCTTTTCCTCTCTCCCACCCAAAATACCAGATTTGGATTTTTGCTGAACTTTGGGATCAATACAAATTCTTTATTGAAGACTACAGAGTATCTAGGTTCTCCTGTCCAAAGTCTATGCACACAAGAGGGTATGAAAATGATAACATGGTAGCAGTATAAAAGTATAGGCTGGAATAGTTTAGGTTATTCTTCTTTTATAACCAAGATCACTCAGACCATAAACTACAATGTAGTTGGGGGACAAGCAGAAGGATCATTTGCTCCATTCAGATAATATATGGTTTCTAATGTAACATTAAAGTTAGTTCAATCATTCGTCTCCTGTGATCTCTTAGCTTTGAAGAGGCAGCTCCAATGAATCAGAAGCTCAGCTTTATGTTGCGTAAGAATAAATGATCCCTCCTACCACACAGCAATGCTTAATACTACGCTGGAACATTAATTCAGGATTAATAGTGCACAGGGACAACAACTCTCTGAGCTTTCCTTGTACGCATTTCATTGCAGATCAGACTTACTTACTTATCCAATGGATCTGTGCAGACCACAACCTTGGGCGCCATAGCTTGTTATATAGGGCAGATAAGAATTAAGGGATTTTTTTTAAAAAAAAATGGGAGAGAAGGAGATTTCCAAAAGCGCCTAAGTGGTTTATGAGTCTGTCCCATTGATTTGCAATGGCCTATTCTTTTAAGTTGCTTAGGCATTCTTGGAAATTTCCCCTGGGTCCTACAGTCAGGCCTTTAAGTCCATATTTAGACACTATCTGGAATTCTCAAAGGAGTTTAAGAAAGCAATATGTGCAGCTTCATTAGGATTTGAGGCACCTTTAGAAATCCCAGTCATTGGCTTCAGTGGAAACTGAAGGATGCCCACAGCTTTGAAAACCAGCCCTCCAATTTCAATGCCTAAACATGTTTATATCCTCATTTATTAACATCTGTGCCTTAAGGCTCATTGGACCAACTCCACTGAGCTCATCAGAGTTACAACAAGAATTATATGGCCGATCATTTCATTTTCAGATCTGAAAGGAAGTAATAACTGGGATTTTTAGAGGACCCAGCTCCCACTGAAAGCCGATCAGAGTCAGGCACCTTCCACCTGTGCGCTTCTTTGGAAATCCTGCCCCATTCCTCCTTCAGCAATATTTCCAAGAGCTCAATTCACTTGTGTCCCAGAATAGAGGATGACAGACAGTTCTTCTGCCAAAGGATCATATTCAATAAGTTCCTGTTACAACAATTTCTGTTCAGTGCTGATGCAAAGTTACTCACCATCTGTAGCCAAGCATTCGTTATCAGCACCTGGTTCTTCTCATCCTTCAAAAGAGAGAAGAAAACCTAATTAGCCGAAGAAAATATTGTGGGTTTTTTCCCGACAAAATCAAACCCAAACCCAACTTGCAGGGTAAATGAATGCAAATATTGCAGTCAACAAATTATGGACTCGGTGCTGGAGTAATTGGATGAAATCTCTGACCTGTGTGGTGATGAAGATCAGACTAAATGATCGTAATAGTTCATTCTGGCCTTAAAAACAAATTTTGAAAATTCCACACTCATTATAATTCATCAGCAATGAAAATAATTTGCCATGGCCATTATTTACTTGAAGACATTTATTCTCTACAAAAGCTATCAGAGATTTTCATTTTAATTAGATGGCTGTGACTACAGCTGCCTGTGACATGCAGTAACGGAGAGGATTAACGCTGTCACTATTGTTGCTACAGACTAATCAAATACTGGTCTTGAGCAGAAGTTAGGGCACGTCAGCAAACTGTGAAAATGATGTTTATCGAGAGGACACTATGCAGAACAGATGTGGTGCTCTGTGTGTCTAAACACAACTCTAAGCAGGTTGCAGAGCACACTGAAATCCAATTCTCTATCCATACTAACAATACCTAGTGCTTTTCAGCTATAGATCTCAAAATGCTTTGCAAAAGAGATAAGTGCCATGACCGCCATTTTACAGATGGTGAGGCTTAGGCACAGAGAGGTCAAGTGGATTGCCCAATAGGCCAAGAACATGGCTGCACAACTACCAATTTATGGGTTCATATCATAGAGAGGAACATAGCACCTCGTTTGCGTGGGGGTGACACGCAAGCCCATACCCTCTCAGACACACACACTTTTCCCCATTTTAGCTTTGCATGTAAGGAGGCAAGGGCCCCATTGGTTTCAGTCTTAATACTCCCAGGGCTTAAGCATATCTGTGGCCATGCACTGCCTCTGCTGGCACTTGTGCAGGCATGTGACATCTTTTCAAACTCTACTGTGGACTACACAGAGTTTGCAAGATCGAGGAGTGGCTGCTAAGAGGCTACATTGTCACTTAGTGCCTCTCCCTATGCAAGGAGCAGTGGGTAGCTGGGATGCTCCAAAAGCAGTGCAGGGAAGGATTGGGACTCATCCCTACGCTCTAGGCCGTAGCAGAACCAGGTGACTCCCCACTGTGCCTTAGCTCAGCTCTGCTGGCCATGCATTGAGGGAGAGTGTGGCAGATCCACGGCCCCGCCCATTTCTCATCATTCTCAGCCAACCAGCACAGGATGGAGACCTGCAGAACCTGCTTGTCCCCCTGCCATCTGCACAGGAACTGGCAATGTGGGCAGCATGCTTTCTATTCCCCTGTGCTGATGGGCTGGGCAAATGATCATTTTGACCTAAAAACTCCTTCTTTTGTACTAGGAATGAATCGGTTTTGTTGTGTGCCCTTTGCTCTCGTTTGTTGCTAGCAGAGGAGAAGCAGTAAGCACAAAGCTAGCTGAGAGAACAGACGGATTAGCTACAATGCGAGGGAGATGGAGAGAGTCATGGGCCTGAAATGACTGCATTTCAGTAAGTGGCGTTGAACAAAGCTACTGTGGAATATCATGGTGAGTCTTGTGAGCTATAGCACATTGGACTGGGACTGCAATGATCAAAGAGACACAGGATCCAGCATAAAACCCATCAGGCTTGTAAGATCTGGGGACAAACAGGCTATGATAGCTAATGCTTTGAATGGAAATTTATGAATAATTCCCAGACGCAACTTCATTAAGACAAAGAGTGACATTTTGGCTCCATTGAATTTGGTGGGGCCAGGATTTCACTCTGTCGATTAACTTCCTTTGCAGACATTAATGACAGAGATAAGATGCCAGATTTTCAAAAGAGTTCAGCTCCCAGTGCCAGGGCCGGGTGGGGGCAGCCGTGAAGCAGGGCGTGGGGGGCAGGGCTGACAGGCGACATAAGTAATGCAGTGTCTATGTAGATGCTGCATTGCCCTAACTACACCAACATAAGCCCTGCACCTCTTGTGGAGGTGAGGTTATTGTTTTGGTGTACAGGGACACTCACTTCGACAGAAGCACCATTCGAGTGTAGACGCTGACGTAATTAAGTCAATGTAAGCTGCCTGGTGTTGACCTAATCTTGTAGTGTGGACCAGGCCTAAGTGACAGACACCTTGTCCAACTGCCAGCAGATTTTCAGGCAAACAATCCCCCCACAGCTGTTCTCCCTGGCAAGCAGGCTGCACATGAGAAATTCCTGGTCCATGGATTTGTTTGGCCAACTTGGAAGGAGCTTTGGAAGCTGAGGTTATATTGGCCAGCTGGCCCCCACTTGGCTTGTGAATGCCCGTCTGCCGTGATGGGCAGAACTGCAGTCTGAGCCCATCTTGCTAATGCCATCTGCATGCACTACCCCAGCCTGTTCTAGCTTCACTGCCATCACTGTCTTTATTGCTACTAGTGCTTTCTCTGGGTCTTCGACTGAGAGTAAAAGGGAGCAAGCCTTTCCCGTCCATGACCACACCTAACATCGCTGCCAATGACACAGCTATGTGCAGATAACAAGAGAGCCTCTGAATCCAAGTCCCTGAAGGAGCTGAGGATAAAAAGAATACATGTCTGCCAGCATCCTCAAAGCAAAGCTACTTGTCACATCCTCAGCTCTCCTGCTCCCCCACATGAAAATGAATCCATCGTCTTTTCCTGTCCATAGTCCCACTATGTCCAAAACCAACTGGCACTGAAAGCACAAGCAAACTGGAAGTGGTATGGACATGTTGCAATGTTTTGTGTCTCACAAAGAGAACGAGGCTGCAGCTGTAGTCGCATTCCTACAATGCAAATATTAGCTATGGAAAATGACCAGTTGCGCTACCTCAGGCTGCAGTCTCTCTGCAGTCACCTTCACAGTAGATGTGCAAATTTGCACATGAAGAGTCAGCAAAATATGAGCAGCTTAAGCCAAGCGCATCTGTCGCACTGCCTGGAGTGGCTCACAACCATGAGTGCCGACCTCAGGGCAGACACCGCAAACTGGTGATGTGTTCTATAATTAGATTTCACCATGTCAGTAACAAATGTGCACTCCTGGATCACTATACCAGTCTTACCATGGAGTCACAGACAGTCCCCTTGGGCATTCCAATTTCTCTTCCCACCCAGGTAAGCTGGACTAAGTGATAAATGGTCACTTACACCAAAGATCACAAAATATCCAGGTTGCTGCCAGTCTCAAGAGATCAGTCACCTTCCCCAGGTCAATTTGTACTTTAGATCTCACACCAAAGTCAACGCTTACAACCAATCCTATAATTAACTAAATGAGGCTTTATTAACTAAGAAAAATAAATGAGAATGTTATTTACAGGTTAAAGCAGGCAACATACAGACACAAATGAGTGACAGTCTATGGTTCCAAAAGGTGATAGAGTTGTAGTAATCTGTCAGCATTGAATGTCTTGTAGGGCTAACCCAGCCTGACCCTGGGATCTCTTTTCCTGTTTCCCAGCTCCAGCCCTGTGAGAGTCCAAACAGCAATGAGAGAAAGATATGAAAAATATTCTTGTCATCTAGTTTTATTTCCTTCTTTCAGAATTCAAGGAGATGGGATGAGCTTTTTTGCACAAGGGCTCTTTATGGGTGCGATAGGGCACGTGACAAAGCCTTTGTGTTGTGATGTCCCACAATGGCCCATTTGGATTCAGTAGCCCTTTCTGATGGGCAGGAGAGAACACCTTTTGTAAGAAGTCAGCTTTTTTCATTAGGTGAAGTTTTGCCCTGTTTGGTGAGTCACATCGTTCAGAACAAACATTTTACAGTTTGGGGATTTGGGCCAGGGGTTTTGGTGTGTTCCTCCTTTCTGTGGGGCTCCTGAGGTGCACAGGAGGGAAACTTCCCTACCTCCCCCGCACTGAGTTTGTTGGCATCAGCAAGCCCTTGGGGCAGGGAGCTTTGGAGGAGGAAATCCGGAGGCATCTGTCCCTTCCTGTGGGCCTCTTGAGGTCTGAAAGAGCAGAGAACCCCAGAGAGATTTAGGTGGCTCATGAGCACCTATTGTTAGACAAGGCACTTTGTGTGCAATAGAAGTTTCTGCACAGGGAGCTCGTGCGCTGTAAATTCACACCCTAGCTTGCTGTGCAATAACTTCCCCAGTTAGTCAAGCTCTTAGGCAGTGCAGGCGGGGGCATTGTCCCTCATGAACGTTTTTGGCAGGAAATGTTTTCCCACTGGTGAGTTTCCCCAGTGATTGGTTTACACCTTGGGCTTCAGCACTGCAAAGAAAAAGGCTCAGGAGTTACTTTAGTATTTAATGAAACAATCATAGCAGTCATATGAAAGGAAGCTATAGAGAACTCATCAGCAGAGACTTTCCATGGCAGGCCTACAAGTTTGGAATTTAATGGCTATAGACAGGTGCCATCCCAGGCCTGTAAACTCTCCTCTCAAGTCCAGGATCTTTAGCATCCTCCTTCTTAGGGCTGTAAGCTTTACTTTCAGTCGTGGCCCCCTGGGTCTGTAGCCCCCATCACAATAACCTCTGAAATTAGGCTTTAAACAACACAGGTTTGGTGCCAGACTCTAGGTTTCTGGTAGGGGAGTCCCGTGAACTGAGTGTTCTTTCTCTCTTGCTTTTTAGTAACAGTAAGCCAGAATTTTGACCAACACCCAGCTGCTTGGGTCTCTGGCAGCCTTGGAAAAACATTTCCCTGTAGGCCCCCCCGATGGCTATCCACAGTCTATTCTCAACCTTGCCTCAGGGCAGTGGTGAGTTGCCAAAATCTTAACAAGCAGTTCCCTCCTCACCCCATGAGGGGGTCGTGGCCCATCCCTGCTCCCTGGGACTTCTGCCCCATCCAACCCCCCGCGTTCCTTGATGCCACCCCAGACCTCTGCCTCATCCACCCCCTTCCCCTGCCCCTGACTGCCCCCAGAACTGGGCAGGAGGGTCTCGTGGGCTACCGTAGTGGGTGCCCACTGCGCCCCACCCCTAAGAGCCAGAGGAACCTGCTGGGGGGCGAGGTGGGGAGTCCTGGCAGTACTTACCTGGGGCAGCTCCCAGAAAGCATCCGGCAGGTACCTCTGGCTCCTAGAGGCGGGGTAGCATGGCTGGGGGGGGGAGCAGGAGGAGCAGCCGCTCCCCCCACTGATCACATCAAAGGTGGCGCCTTAGGCGCCGACTCCCTGGGTGCTCCAGGGCTGGAGACCACATGGGGAAAATTTAATGGGTGCAGAGCCCCCACCGGCAGCTCCCCGCCCCGCGCCTGGCCCCAGCTCACCTCCGCTCCACCTCCGCCCCTGAACGCGCCGCCCCGCCCTGCTTCTCCGCCCCCCCCGGCTTCCCGCGAATCAGCTGTTCGGTGGGAAGCCGGGGAGGGCCGGAGAAGCAGGCGGCAGCTTCGCGCTCAGGCCCAGGGAGGCGGAGGTGAGCTGGGGCGGGGAGCGGTTCCCCTGCGCCCCTGCCCCCTGGGTTAGCTGCTGCGGGGCGGGCGGCCCTTCCCTCCAGTCCGCCTCCCTGGGCCTGAGCGCGAAGCCGCCGCCTGCTTCTCAGCCGTCCCCGGCTTCCTGCCGAACAGCTGATTCGCGGGGAGCGGGGGGGAGAAGCAGGGCGGGGCGGCGTGTTCAGGGGAGGAGCCGGAGCGGACGTGAGCTGGGGCTGGGCACGGGGTGGGGAGCTGCCGGTGGGGGCTCTGCACCCATCAAATATTACCCTTGAGTGCTCCAGCCCCGGAACACCCACGGAGTCGGTGCCTAAGGCGCCACTTTTGGCAGGTTAAATTTAGAAGCCCTTTTAGAACCGGTTCTCCCTCATGGAACAACCGGTTCTAGCGAACCGGTGCAAACCGGCTCCAGCTCACCACTGCCTCAGGGCCTGTGAGCTCGCAGAGTGATTCTGCTTCGTGGAGAGCAAGACAGGGAAAGTGCTGTTTGTGGGATTTATACCCATTCATGGCTGGGAATGATGCCGGGAAGCAACACAGTAACCCCTTCCAGTTGTCAAATGGGGATGTAAGGGTTTCCCGCATTGGCAGGATGTGATTTTCCAAAGTCTTTGAAACTTTTTCCAATTTGTCCAAACTGCCCAGTTTGCAACTGTAAATGGAATAATTTCAGCTGCAAGTTAGGACTGCTGCTGTACACCTGCATTTGTTGAAAACCAGGCCCCTACATAAATATTGTTCACAGCACACACACAGAGACGTTAGATAAAAACATGAATATTCTTGCTGGAAGGTTGCAAAGTAACATGATTTTATTTCTTAGGATTCAGAATAATAACTCCAAAGAAACTGAAAACCAGAAAGAGAGAAACAGGCTGCTGAAAGAGAGAGGCACAACTCCCCCCAGCTTGGCATAGGCTGGCTGCAGACTGACTGCTGCTTGACCCAGCTCACATGCTTCCCTGCAGAGCCTCCTAGTCTTCAAGCAGGACCGGTAAACCCCTTACAAGTGCAAGAGAGAGCTGTTCATTTTAACACAGGTTTTGATACATCCCAGTATATATCTAGCTCTCTTGCCAAATTCCTTCTGAGAAGGGCCCTGAGACAGCAGGCTGGGGAAAAAGCCAAACCTCTGAATTGTCTGGAGATGAAGGCATCTCCCTTTTCCATCAGGCTAGCAGTGGCATTGCTACAGGAAGGTTCTAGGAGACTGATGCAAAGCTTCTCAATCACAAAGTAATCTTTCCATTCTTTTCATAGCAAAATAATGGGGACAGACCATCTGCTCTTAAAGCAATGCCAGCAGGGGATGGTTTGGGGGCATGGCCAGCAATCCAAAGAAATGGGTATGGAGGGGAATTAGGGCTAACTGAAGAAATCAGAGGGAGGTAGGACTTCATACTGCTACCTCAGGAGACAGTCCCCAGTCAAATGAGAATCCAGCCTGTTGGTGGATGGGATTCAGGGGCTCAGAATGTGGGTGGGAAAGGTGGAGTGCTTTTCAGAAACACGGCCAAGTTCCTTTATCTCCTGTGACGGGGCAAGGCCGGATGGCTATGGAAGAGTAGTGGGAGATAGATATATTAGCTCCAGGCTCAACAAATCCCTGGTACCAGGATAAGTGAAATGGCAGCTGTTCCAGGTCAATTAAGACACCTGGGGCCAATTAAGAACTTTCCAGAAGGCAGGGAGAAGGCTAGGTTGATTGGGACACCTGAAGCCAATCAGGGGCTGGCTGAAACTCGTTAAAAGCCTCCCAGTCAGTCAGGTGGGTGGGCATGTCAGGAGCTGTGGGAGGAAGTTGCGCGGTTGGAGAGGCTGAGTAGTACACACCATATCAGGCACAAGGAAGGAGGCCCTGAAGTAAGGGTGAAGTGGAGCTTGAGGAAGTAAGGGCTGCTGTGGGGGAAGTAGCCCAGGGAATTGTACATGTCATGTTTCTAAAAGGTCAGCTACCATAGCTGATACTATTAGGGTCCCTGGGCTGGAGTCCAGAGTAAAGAGTGGGCCCGGGCTCCCACCGCCACCTTTGCCCCCTGATTAATCACTGAAACTGGGAGACAACAGAGACTGTGCAAGGAAGGATAACTTCTCCTCACCTCCCTCGCTGGCTTATGATGAAAATGACTCAGTAGACTGTGACCCTTGTCTCTAGAGAAAGAAGGGTTACGTGGAGGGTCACAGTGAGCCTCTGAGGCTAGCGAAATCCGCCAGGAAATGCGGGACTCACAGAGGCAAGGACAGAGCTTTGTCACACTCCGTATACCTTGTTACCTTTAAGAAATAGCATTTGGTCTGGAAGTGAGACCACTCGAAGCCTGACCTTTCAGAGCTGCTGAGTAATGTTCAGTGCCCATTGGCTGCAGCGGGAGATGGCTCTCAGCACCTCTGAAAACTGGAGCTTTAGCATCTTGAACTATCCTAGGATGCCTGAACTCCTACAGGCAATCATGAAAGAGCATCTGCACTATTCTGTTCCAAAGAGGCTTTATATGAAATTGGTACTGAGCTGCTGAGGAAAAGATTTGCTTTCTGCTAGTGTTGGGTCCCTAGATCATAAGAAAGGATTAATGGTCAATTATCAGGGTTTCTTTTCTCCTTCCTCAATACTCGTGTGATCTCCTTTATCCATGTGTCATACCTCTTCCTCATTCTGTATTTGTCAGAGAGTGGGATACATCTGCAATGAGCTGCTCATTGCCTTTTGGCAAACTACGTGAGTTTGCAGCTCCCATTCCAACAGAGCAGTCGTCACAGCTCTGGCCTTCCAAGATCCCAGTTGAAGCAGGAGTGTGCCAATGACCGTGTTCATGCAGCTATTTCTATCCATTCCTATGACCAGTTGTTACCAAGTGGTAAGTGTTGAGTCAGGGAGGGGTTTTCTTTACCAGCTCAGGCAAACAAGAAATCAGTTCACCACCATAGTTTACGAATGCCATGGAAAATCCAGCTTGGTGCGATTACCGGGTACCATTACCAGGTGTGATGAAGTGGGAATTTTCTGTCATATTTTTATGAATCCTGTTTGTTTCCCTCTGAAGTTTGCATTGCTACCCAGTGAGAAAAAAACGCGTTAAGTCTGCTCTCGCGGTGATAGGTGTCTTGATAGTGCGCTCTGGGCCAAAATGAATGGGGTTCTCAAGGAACTGGTTGAAACTGACCCAGACCAACAGAGGGTCCAGAGGGACCATGGGAATGACTGAACAATCAACAGTCAGCAGTGGGAGGCTCCAACGGGTGAGGTGGTGAACTCAGCATGGCCCTGCCGGAGATAATGGACTGGGAGGTGACCAGCAGCGGGTAAAGAGTGGGCATCTGGAAGAGGATGGCTGCTCTCTCCTGGGATCAGAGAGAGACAGAACTTGAGATGGAATCCGCTAACAGCTTGGCTGGCGGATGGCTCTGGCTTGGCCAGAGGGACTACGTTCACCTTTCATCAATCCTACTCTGTGTGTTTTGGAAAATGCTGCCTGGTGTCACTGGGAATGCTGGCTGAGGTGCATTAGTCCCTGAAGAGTGTAGAAGTCTCTGACCAGGAGTCTCCTTCAGTTGGACTTGCTGAGCAGAGCTCATGGTGTGAACACGAGTGCTGAAGCCCAGAGGCTCAGTCTTGGAGGCGGTGAGGCTACAAGGCCTGCTCTGTAGGAAGAGTGAGACCTCTTGGGGATCTGGCACACTGAAAGGGGTCCTCCAAGAGACTGTGTAAAAGCTGGGGCATAGCATCAGTCCTGTGGATCCATGAATGAGGGTATTGATGCTAGTTCTCTGTACTCCTGCGTTTGCTTAACTGGCTGAACAGGCCCAAGTTGCAATGTTCAGATCTGGATCCAGTTCAGAACATACCCAAAGTTCAGATACAAGGTTCTGGCTTGGGCCCTTTTTCCAGTGAATTCCTGCAACATCAGTTTTGTGTCCTAAACACCCTAGGCCAGACCCCCATTTGTGTAAATCAGCATAGTCCTATTGAAGTCCATCTCCATCCTTAGAGGTTTTTAAGGCCCGGCTTGACAAAGTCCTGGCTGGGATGATTTAGTTGGTGGTTAGTTCTGCTTTGAGCAGGGGGTTGGACTAGATGACCTCCTGAGGTCTCTTCCAACCCTAATCTTCTATGATTCTATGAAGTCAACAGAGCTATGTTGATTTACTCCAGCTAAGAATCTGGTCCATGAGTTTGAAAATATGAAAGTTTAGTTTTCTTTGCAAGGTGGTGGGTTGACAGTAATCTGTGTTATACCAGTGCACTTCTGTGGTTTCTACCATAGTGAGGATACCATCTAGATAATATCCGACTCCTTTAGCTCTAGAATTATCTAGGTCATAATATGTCAAAAATGCTGTTGTTCACTGTCACACCATATGTTAACTCGTCAGCTTTATAATACAGACACTTGGAACAGGTAACTGACTGTCATAATTAACATGCCCCGTCCCACTGAACTGTACTCTTGAAAGCTGATGCACTCACTCGTTATAAGATGTTGAGTAATGGAAGAAGTCCCAGATTTGAAACGTGATCATCAGAGGCTAGCAAAGGGCTATCTGTTATTTTTTTTGGATTTCTGCCTACATGTGTCCTTACATGTGTATGAGGAGTATTATATTAGGTTCTTCTGTGAGACAATCAGGCAGAGTATGAAGCTTCCAGCTAGGAAATTAAGATCAGCCAATGTCATCAGTTCCATGTACTGGATTTAAGTCACAAAAATTTCCATAAGTATATTTATTGAGTTAGAGATTTAAAATATGAGTAGGATTTTCAAAACTGTTCAGTGACCAGGATTGCCTCCTTATACTCCCTGATCAGTTACCTAATTGAGGTCAGAAGATGTAGGGATAAAGTGAGAGAGGCTAAAAATCGAGTAGAGTTGGACCTTGCAAAGGGAATTAAAACCAATAGTAAAAGGTTCTATAGCCATATAAATAAGAAGAAAACTAAGAAGGAAGAAGTGGGGCCGCTTAACACTGAGGATGGAGCGGAGGTTAAAGATAATCTAGGCATGGCCCAATATCTAAACAAATACTTTGCCTCAGTCTTTAATAAGGCTAAAGAGGATTGGGGATAATGGTAGCCTC
Source organism: Dermochelys coriacea (assembly GCF_009764565.3). NCBI lineage: Eukaryota > Metazoa > Chordata > Testudines > Dermochelyidae > Dermochelys > Dermochelys coriacea. Next base: position 131,191,657 of record NC_050072.1, read on the forward strand.
ACAAATGGGAAGGAGGATATAGAGGTAGATATTACCATATCAGAGGTAGAAGCGAAACTGAAACAGCTTAATGGGACTAAATCGGGGGGCCCAGATAATCTTCATCCAAGAATATTAAAGGAATTGGCACCTGAAATTGCAAGCCCATTAGCAAGAATTTTAATGAATCTGTAAACTCAGGAATAGTACCGAATGATTGGAGAATTGCTAATATAGTTCCTATTTTTAAGAAAGGAAAAAAAAGTGGTCCGGGTAACTACAGGCCAGTTAGTTTGACATCTGTAGTATGCAAGGTCCTGGAAAAAATTTTGAAAGAAATTAGTAAGGACATTGAAGTCAATGGTAAATGGGACAAAATACAACATGGTTTTACAAAAGGTAGATCGTGCCAAACCAATCTAATCTCCTTTTTTGAAAAAGTAACAGATTTTTTAGATAAAGGAAATGCAGTGGATCTAATTTACCTAGATTTCAGTAAGGCATTTGATACCGTGCCACATGGAGAATTATTAGTTAAATTGGAGAAGATGGGGATCAATATGAACATCAGAAGGTGGATAAGGAATTGGTTAAAGGGAGACTGCAACGGGTCCTACTGAAAGGCGAACTGTCAGGTTGGAGGGAGGTTACCAGTGGAGTTCCTCAGGGATCGGTTTTGGGACCAATCTTATTTAATCTTTTTGTTACTGACCTTGGCACAAAAGTGGGAGTGTGCTAATAAAGTTTG